>NC_140299.1:62485367-62875367 GCF_964211825.1 Aythya ferina
TGGTAGAAAAATCAACAGTAGTCCTTCTGATTAGAAATTTGAGTGTACAACACTCCAGGAGTCCTGAAGCGTCAGTACCTGTACTCTTTCAGCTCACACCTCGTGTTTTCCTTTGGGTACTATATTTGAAGTGTATGTGCCCCAGCTGAGCTACACAGCAGTGCTTCTGCATTAAAATGATGCTTACACATCTCGTCAGCTCCTGTTTCAGTCACTGGCCATTCAGTTCTGCAATCTCGGTTTCTATACCTTCACTGTCCATGCTGTTCAAGTTGAAGAGAATTCCGATTATTCAAATAAGAGCTTATTTTATTGCCAGAGCGCAGCCATTCACATAGCTCAGTGGTGTGCCAGTGTAGAAATACCCCTATGAAAACAAGGCATCTCACCAAAAAAAAAAAAAAGTCCATTTCTAGTCCTGTCTATCAGCAAATAAATTTCAATAAGTATATTGCTCAGAACACTTTTCTCTTAAAAAAAAAAAAAAAAAAAAAAAAAACATTAGCATAGCAATAAAGCACAACACCTCCCCTCTCCACCAGCTATTCTTCTCAGCATTAGCAAAGCACAGCCAGAGGTCTCTGGACCCCCATCTGGTCCTACTGACAGTACACCTTTGAACTGCTGCCGAAACCTGCTGATAGTAACACAGGACACATGTGGAGTTGATAACCAGCGAAAGTCTCTAGCTGTTCCAAGAAAAACTGTTATGCCCACTTAGTACTAAATTCCTTCTCAGTAGTGCTTTGGAAAAATGATTGCTTAAGTATAAAAAATGCTTTTCTACATGCAAGCTACCTACCACCAGGGACATGGAAATAAAAGAGAGAGATCAGGGAGATTATATGGGAGAAACTGCAGCCAAAGAATGGAAGGGAAATGTCATTTTATTTTTAATTTCTGACTGACACTGTGAAAAGTTAGACTTTAACTTCTCCATCACTGCAAACTAGACATCACTGCAAACTCACATGGCCCTTATGTCTTTGGAAAACTAATCCTCTCTAGAAACATGAGACAGCTTCACATTTGGTATATGATTTTGATGCCCTGACCATTTGATTATCTGCTTTAATAGATAGTATTTCATAGGGCCTCCTCAAGTGCCAAAATGACTGCAAGGTGGTTTGCACACTTCATTCTCCCTGTGTGATATGCCCCAAGCCTTTGGGAATTCTTCATAGAGACAGATATTTGCTAACCAAAGGTCCATGCTGTTTTGGTTTTGTTGTTGTTTTGTTGTTGTTCTTTGTTTTTCTTGAGACAGAGGGAAGATCCACATTGAAAGACCTCATTAATATCTCATTAACTAGCAAAACAACATTGAGTGATCCTTGCCTTACTCACAGCCAGCCAAGCACCCAGGTCACATTGTCATGGGTGCTGATGGAGGGGCTGCACCAGGCAAACCAACACACTAAGCTCCAGGAGGCAGGTCAGTCCCAATGGGTAAAGACTCTGTATGGCTTCCCTGGAGTACACAGCATAGCCTTTACTGGTTTTGTTTCTTTGTTTATTTTTCCAGTTCCTCCTCTGGGTCTAGAAAAAGTGTAGCTCAAATGTACTAGTGTTTGAATTCTTTCATGGAGCCTCACTAAAGAGAAGATAATTTATGAGAACTTTGATTTTGTTAGCTGGAACAAAAGCTTATGCCAGCTTATCTTACTATCTGAACTCAATCTTCTAGAGAATCCTAAAAAAATGTGCCAAACCACCAAGAGTATGGCTATTTTCTAAAGCAAAGCTCTCCCTGCTACCATGTTGATACCACAGGAGGCACTGCACGGGGCACCCAGTCATGGTGCCCATCTAATGGCCACCATGCTTTGTTTGAAGGCATGGCAGGGCCAAACCCCTTGTTAGTTCTGCAGCAGTGCAGGTCTGCTCTCCATTCCCCAAATCGATGTCCTGGGACACAGGACAATGATGAGCTGTGGATCTTCTCAGGGCACCACTGAGAGGAAAGGAGGAGACAAGTGACCTGCACAACGTCTGCCCCTCCGTGGGGCTAGGGTTGGCCCAGTTTGTTATGTGAAGCCAGGGATATAACTCCATGCACCTCACTCTGTATTGTGCTTATACAGCAAGGTTTTGGTAAAAGAGCCCAGCAGCTGCCCCATGTCAGATCAGAGCCAGCTCCAGCTGCTCCAAAAGGGACCTGCTGCTGGCTAGAGCCCGGCCAGTGAATGACACTGGTTGGGCCTCTGGGAGAGCTGGGAAAGGAGTGAGAGAATGTAGAGAGAAACCACTCTGCAAAAAGTTTGCATGTAGCCCATGGGTCCCACATGGAGCAGACCTCCACGCTGCAGCCCCCCCATGGGCGGAGGAGCCTCCGGTGGAGCAGGTGGATGTGGCCTGGAGGAGGCTGCGGCCCATGGAGAGCCCCCGCAGGAGCAGGCCCCAGCCCGTGGAGAGGAGCCCACGCAGGAGCAGGGGGTCTGGGGGGAGCTGCCGCACACCCATGGGGGACCCGTGCTGGAGCAGTTTGCTCCTGGGGGATGGATGGATGGATGGACCCCGTGGGACGGAGCCGTGTGGGAGCAGTGCTTGAAGAGCTGCTGCCTGTGGGCAGCCCCCGCAGGCTCAGTTCAGAAAGGACGGCATCCATGGGAGGGACCTCACAGGGAGCAGGGGCAGAGAGGGACCATGAGTGAGCAGCAGAGAGGAAGTGTCAGGGACTGACCGCAGCCTCCATTCCCTGTTCCCTTGCACTTCTTAAGGGTAGGAGATAGAACAGGGTAGATGGGAGGGAGAGGTGGTTTTAGTTTGCATTTAGTTCTCACTGTTTTAGTCTGTTATCAATAGGCAATAAATTGCATTTATCTCCCTTATGCTGATTTTGTTTTACCCATGATGGTAATTGCTGAGTGATCTCCCTGTGCCTATCTCAACTCATGAGACTTTTCTCATTGTATTTTCTCCCCCTTGTCCTTCAGAAAAAGAGGAAATAAGAGAGCAGCATGGTGGTGCAGAGCTGTCTACCAGTGTTAAACCTTGTAGGGAGTAGAGGAGAAACTTAATATTCATCAGTGCTCAAGGACCTTAGGGTGAAAGTGCTATGGAGCAACAAAAAGTTATGCTACTGCAGCTTGTATAGATTCTTGTCTGTACTAGTAAGGCAAGGGAAGAAAACATGCACAAAAACCCTCAGCTGTTACCTCTGACACGACTGTCAAGTAAGGTAACTCTCAGATCTTGTGTGACGTAGCGGTTTGAGTATCAATACACATTGAAGTGTTTGCTTTTAATCCTGCTAATTTCTGGCAATGACTCTTAATGTAATGAAGAGCAGAATCCCTCACCCCACCAGCCTGCTGCTCCATCTCCCTAGCAAGGGATCCAGTGCTACGGCCAATAGGTCATGGCCATGGGGGCCCCCTCTGACACAGATGCTGCAGGCTGCAGATAATCTACATGTATATGAGCTGTGCTCCAGGCCTGACAGACCTCCCCCAACTTCCAGTGGTTGACAGAGGCATCTTGTGCTGCCCAAAGTGTTTTGTGATAACAAGAAATATTACTTTGCATCTGCACAAGGGCTCACACTATCTCATTGCTTGAGACAGCAATTCTTCAGTCCTCTTCACTTTTTTTTTTTTTTTTTTTTTTTTTTTTTTTTTTTTTTTACAGGTGCCAAGTGATAAAAACAACCTTCTCAAGGTTACACAGCTAGCTGGTAACAGAGTCAGAGGAATAAATCATATTTTCTCAGTTGTCATCCTTGCTACCTCCTGGCCTTTCTGCTGCTCTCCAGCTTTCTCTCAAATTTCAGCAAGTATCTCCTTAGTGAACCTGTAGGATCGTGACTACTGGAAAGGGCAAGCAAAAGCAAGCTAGAGGCAAGCACATGACAAAACAGAGGGATATCTATAGCACATCCTCTGTACAACTATATGACTTTGTAAGTGCAGCAATGCAAACAGTATAATGACCTCAAATTCCAACCTGTGCACTCTCACAAATACTCTGTGAAACCCAGTCTAAGGGTAGGACAGAGAAAGTCCAGAAAAAGTTCTGCTGATTTTTAAGTAGATGCACAGCAGAGCAGAACCCATTGTGTGCGGACAGCAAACACAGGCATCAGTACACATTTCTTGGATCGCCTGCAAATCCCTCATAACTGTCTCAAAGCATGAATGGGTTGAAAGAATGGGAGCTCTATCTTGTAAAGGATGGACAAAAGCAATCCCATATACTTCTTAAAGGAATATGCTAAATAGGTTTTACATAAATATGAAACTTTTACTAGTTACTTAAGTTATATTTCCATTCATAAACTCCTCATATATACACTTTCTTAATGAGCTAAGATTAGATTTTTTCCATTTAATATTTTGTCTTATATTTTGCGACATAAATTAAACAAATTCTGATAACTAATAAATACCATCCATCCCTACACCAGCATGAGAATGTGAACACATTCAGTCACATGTGTGCTGTTAATACAATACATCCATACAACCTGCTATGACAGTATCTTTCTAGATTCACATCTTCTCTTACTCCCCTATAGCTGTGCAGAGACCTGTAATCTGTGATCAGTAAATCAGAAAAATGTGTTCTGTTACAAAGGTCATTAACACCCAGAGGAACTCTTTTGATTTTTTTTCTCTGACTCCAAAATAGCACGTCATTATAGCTAAAATATTATATGTAGCATGTATATACATCAGCATACTTTATGTCCCTCCAAAATATACATACAGTGTATATTAGTACATTATATATACAATAGCTCAGCAGTATTTTTGTATGCTTGCTAGTATTTATCTTAACTGAACACTAAGAAATGTGTCATAGTAATATACAGCACCCTGCCTGCAATTTCAAAGCTAACAGTCATGCCTGTATTTCAGTCTGGCCTTTGGCAACTCAGCTCTACTTTGCTTACTAGCATTAATGAAATACTCTCAGCCAAACACAGCATGCTTCAAAAAACAGCCTATGTACCATCAGCACTCTCTGAGTTAGGTACAAAAATGATTTAATCAATTTCAGTAGTACAGGTTTAAAATTTATTCCTTCCTACATGTGAATTTATCATCTTAGTGGGGTTCCATTATATACTTTGTTTTGGCAGCTTCCTGAACAATATAAATAAAACTAGGCTGAAACTCACAGGCTTAAAAGAATTTCTCAGGTCAATATTTTGTCTAAGAAATTTAGGACTTTGTCACATAACGTCTTTTCTACAGGTGTTTATAATTACATATATAGAGATGGATAAGTTTTATAAAACTTAAGATTCCAAGTTCATCTCTGATATTTTATCTAAGAAGCACATTCTTGATGCCTTGTGTGCATGACTATATTTAGATTTGCTTGCAGTTAGGAATAAATTAACTCCTCTTATTTTGGTTTCACAAAATCATAGAATCACGGAATGGTTGAGGCTGGCAGGGACCTCTGAAGGTCATCTTGTCTAAGCCCCCTCCTCAAGCAGGGACACCCAGAGCAGGTTGCCCAGGACCACATCCAGATGGCTTTTGTAGATCTCCAAAGAGAGAAACTTGAGAACTTCTCTAGGCAACCTGTGCCAGTTGCATGGGTTTACCATGCCTTCTTTATCTGCATGATTAAGCAATGTTCAGATGGAGTCCAGTTTGTTCTGATTGCCTCTTGTCCTCTTACAGGACACCACGGAAAAGATCTATCTTCTTTGCACCCTCCCTTCAGGTAGTTACACACACTGATGAGATTTCCCCTGAGTTTCCTTTTCTCCAGGCTGAACAGTCCCGCAGCTCTCAGCCTCTTCTCACAGGAGAGGTGCTCCAGTCCCTTGATCACCTTGGTGGCCCTCCACTGGACTCTTTCTAATATGTCTAGGTCTCCTTTATACTGGGGGGACCCAAAACTAGACCCAGTACTCCAGCTGCAGCCTCACCAATGCTAAGTACAGAAGAAGGGTCACCTCTCTTAACCTGCTGGTGCCTGATGCAGCCAAGAGTGCCATTAGCTTTCTTAACAGCAAGGGCACATTGCCGACTCTTGGTCAACTCAGTGTCCACCAGGTTCTTTTCTGCAGAGCTGTTTTCCAGCTGAGTGGCCCCCAGCGTGTCCTGGCACCTGGGGTTGTTCCTTCCCAGCTGCAGGACTTTGCCTCTCTTGCTAGTGTGGCTCAGTAGTTCGTAATTATGATACATGGTGTATGTTAAACCAGCTGACACTAGAAATTGAACTGGCAACCTTTATAAACTAACATTCAAGATACATCACACACACTGTCCAATAAATTAGGTAAGTGGATTTTCAGGGAATATGAACCAGTAAAAGCATATGTCATACACCTTCCAAATCTGTTCACTCTCTACAGTAAGCATTGCTGTGCAACTACTGGTGCCAATGAGAACTGATCAGAGGCTATCCTATCTGCATGCCGTGCAGTTTAGCCTCCAGCTCCTTTGAACTGCTGTCAAATTGTCTTCCTTTCTAGGTCTCAAAAGAATCCTTTTGCAACATGGTAGGTCTTGAGGAGCAGCGAGAATATGGTGAAATTCTCCTACAGATTCTCCGTGTTTCCGCATCAATAAACCTAAGCAAATTTAGAAAGAGTAATACATCCGCAAACAGAGTGCTGTCATCCAGACAGAAATGCCCAGGCCATGGGAGTCAGGAGCACAGAGCTATAGGGGTTGGAGGGCATCATCCCACATTAACACTGCCTTACTGAGCATGGAGTATGTTGTGGTATGTAGCTATATGACTGAATTCTTGAGATGAGTCTGCCCTGCTACTAGCCTAAAAAGTGTGTCTCTGTAGTGCAACAGGGAAAGAATGGGACCTTGGGAATATCTCTCTCAGCAAAATGTTCGTGGCAATATAGAAATAAAATAAAGAACAACTGAACCTAAGGGAGCCTGGATCAACCCTTTCCGTTCCAAAATAATAAAGGCTGAAAATGAGGATGAGAAAGAGAAAAAGTGAAAAGACGTGAAATGCACTGCCACAGAGAACAACAGTTATATAAAACTTGCTTGGAGGTTAAAGAAATTTTCTGGTTGTGCGGTGCTGCTGACAGTATCCAATTACAGGCAGGAAAATGAAAATTTTGGAGCTTGAGGCAATAGTTGATTGCCATTACCCTTGCACCCTCTCCCAGGAATTTTCTTTTTAAGCTTAAGCATCAGATGAAGGGTATAGCAGATGTTCTGCAGCTGAATATAGCTGTACTCACCAGAATAGGCTGAATAACCTCTTTTTCGTAGTCTTTGTCCAACTCAAAAGGTAAGGAGAGCTTCCATCGCAGAACGACCGCTGCTGGACCTCCAAATGCAACTCTGTGCCTGCGGAAACTTACAAAATAAAGTTTCTAAAAATGGACCTGATTTTATACTTCACGTGCTCATGTTTCTAGAAATTTAATGCTCCCAGTTAAATTTTAACCTAAAGGGAAGAAAGTCACCTAATCAACAACATCATTTTTTAAAATCTTTTCTAAGGTTTTTCTTTTTTTTGTGTGTGTGTCATTGGTTGTTGTTTTTGTTCATTTTTTTTTCTTTTTTCTTTTTTTCCCCTAGATGTTGCCCACAAGGACTCTTACTTAATGACAGTGTTTTAGACCACAGCTCAAATAGGTGTGATCACCAAACACTTGTTTAACAAGCAGTAATTTCCATTCCCAAGACACAGCAGGCATTTTCTCCTCAGTTCTGTCTGCTGTCATTCCCTTGCCTTGTTGACCACCTCTGGTGGTCTTAAAAATTCTCTGTGGTTTCATTCTGTTAGCCACAAAAAAGTGCTAAAAAAAAAAAAAAAAAAAAAAAAACAAAACACTACCGATTAACTATTTTAACCATTTAAAAGGTCAGAATAGTGGATTCTCCTAGACATCAGCTTGAATAAATGGACTAAAGTGCCCTCTTGTGTTCCACAATGCTAAGAGAGGCTTAAAAACATTCTGATAGAATATAGAGTGTTGAGACAATTTTCTTAAGAAAATACTAAATAGCATATCAACTATTAAAATATGAAAGAACACAGAGACATTCAGAAAATATTTTCAGGACCCAGATATTTAAGCTGCTGTCACATTTCACAGTGCAAAAAAATATGCTAAAATATCCCTAGGTTGATCACTTGTCCTGTACTTGTCATGTATTGTACTGACTCCACACTGCAATATTTATATCAAAGTTACAGCATAAATCAAGAAAACATCAGCGGAACAGAGTTACAAAAATAAACCTGTATTGAAAAGCCCCTTACATTTTTGCTTTGGTTCATTTTCTGAAGTAGTAACTTCAGATGTGTAAGCTATACAGCAATTTTTTTATGTTTAAAAACAAACAAACAAGCAAACAAAAAACTTTAAGAAGTTGCAAATATTGGTGTTAAACTTGCTTCCTTTTTTTTTTTTTTTTTTTTGTCAACTACATTTCTCTTGTAAGAAGGGATTGCCCCTGTGAATGAAGTCTGAGGTCTGAGGGGTTGGGTACTGAAAAGTTACTGTAGTTTGCTGTGCTTTCTCAGGATAATACTGTAGCACATTAGATTTTAGTGTTGGTGCTCAGATCCTGCTTCATCTGTTCATTTTATGGAGGAAACAGCATGAATGATAACAGTAATTTTATTGTTTATTTATGAAGGAGGAAAATATTTAAGCACCACATTTACTTTGAAAAAATTAGTCATAATTTGTATAAACACTCAAACCTTCATGTGTCTTTCCCTAGGAATATGCCTGCAACAGCCAGCTTGTCAAGAAGATAAAAATCAGGAGCTGTGCACAAAGCCCATGCATTAAATTCAGAGGATTGCAGCAGGAACGGGCACCCTAACAGCATCCACCAACTGTCCTTGGCTGGCAGAGGCACACGGCAGTGCTCATTGCCCAGGCTGTTCTGCTCGCAGCACAGCATCCCTCTTCAATTACTCCAGCTTTGCTCTGTCCCCACATTTTTGACAGGCAGCTCCCTGCAGATCTCTGTTTTAATATTTCACCGCTGAACTGGAGCAGTTGTTTAGGGAAGGAAATGGAGGTTTTAATATCTGGGAAATTTTTGCCTGGAGGCAAAAGGGACTTTCCCATTAAAGTGGTTGGCTTAGAAATAGTTGCAGAGATCTAAATGTTCATTTTTCAGGTTTCAGTTCTGACATATTGAGATGGATGTAGCACTTGACACCTTTCACTTGAATTGTTTCAGTTCTCGGGAGAGCCAGGAAGTTTGCCTTCAGCTCACGATTTTCCTTCAGATTTTCATATTCTTCACAACTATAAAGGCTCACTTTGAAATGAGAGAGTTCTGCTTCAAGAGACCTACACAATGCCCATCAAATTATAAGCTAGAAGAGTCTCTAACCACAAATGCAAAACTTGTTTACCTATAGCAGGCAATGGGATTGGGGGACTTCTCTATTTTTTTTTTTTGGATCTACCAACATTCAGATCTTGGCATGTGTGCAGAACAGGGCTGTTAAAGCCTTTACACTTCAACATCTTTGCTGTTTTGTTTTGTTTGTTACATTTTGCTACCATTTCTTTCAGCTGTTGAAGAATTGTGCATGTCCTCTGGACAAAAACCTGTCTGAAAGTCCAGAAAGCATGAAAGAGCAATTCCTATCAGATAGCTTACCGGCATGATCTAGTAACCTGCTTTCTTTCTCCCAAAGTTGGACATGCATAATATTTTCTTGCTATACCCTCACTAAACACTTGACCCAAAGCCTTCTGACTTCATCAGAGCTGCTCCCAGTGATGTGTTGAATGAAACCTTGACATCCCTCTGAACTGCCCAAGAGACCAGAACTGCCAGTTATGGCAGACTGGCATGTGTACATCCAAGGGAAGAGAACACAAGAGAAGTCATCCACAGTCACTCTTGCAGGTGAACGAGGATGAATCTTAAATATCTCTGCTGTCCCCTTCTCTTTATAAACACCATCACTGAAGTAAATAAATGGATATTATAACTATTCATGAAAAAAGGCTCAGATGTGAAATATGGTTTGAGCTATAAGATTATTATAATGAAGCTGTGCACTGTCCTGAATACCGTGAAAATAAACACATCTTGCAAGATTGAACAGTAAAAACATACGATGAACTTAAAAGCATACCATTTTATCTGCTTTGGATTAAAGTATTAGCAAAGTTTCTGATGATGTAATTATGAAGAATTTTCTAAACCTCAGTTTCTTTTTATTTAAAGAAATTACTAGATATCTTTTATATCTACTCAATATGGATAATAAAGTCAGACTGCAAGACTTGGCTATCTGTTGTCTTTTTGTTTGGTTGGCTTTGCTGCAATACATTAGATGACACGTAATAAAAAGAAATAAGAGATGTCAAACAGGTTTATTTCTTTTTCACTGAATGCATTTTACTATGGAGGCAATACCAGTAGAATTCTCATTGGCCCTAATTTGATTGTATGCTTCTATTGAGATAGGTTTTCACATGCATTTGCAATCAGCAAAACTTTTAGGCATGTGCTTAAATCTCACAGGCTTACAAGACATATTGAAACTTTACTTCAATTCCATATCTCTGCAGGAATCTCACTGGAATGCTTTAATTTTAATGCCCTAGATAAATGTTGCAAGTTACACTTCCAAAGGGATTATCCTTTCAACTGTTTTAATTTTGTGTATGTTTTTACTCCTCTGGCTGTGTCAAATGCTGGTCTTACAGAGCTGACAGAATATCTGACTGTGTTCATATATCTTTGTTTTTATTCTGTACTAAAGCACTAGGTATAGTCAAAGTAGCAGTGAAAAAAAAAGGCCTTGAGGTCTGGGGCCTGAAGAAAGGGTACATAATTTATTTCCCTTTTGTCATGTTGGGATTTGAGCATTGAATTACAGGGCACTATGACAAATGAATCTAGTCAGCCATGTTAAGAAACAGTAAGCAAAGAATTTACTGAAGTCAGAGGGAAGTTAAGAATTCTGTTTGTTCCCAAGAGATGCCATGTCTGCTTTGATAAAAAATTTCCATTTGATGCTCAATATAGTTACCAAAGATAAGTGAATTTCAAGTGCTTGCCTTACTTTGATTGACATTCTCATAAGCAAAATTAAACTGATGTTAATGAGTATAGCTCCAGCTAAGTCGATGGTACTAAATAAATCCTTAACAGCTGAGCATTTAGCATAGCATATATCCTAATATGATCTCAGATATTTTGGTCAAGAATCAGACCTGAGAAGACAAGTGCTTCTGTAATTAACGGTAGGTGCTTCCTGCGGTAGGTTTGATTGGCCCATAAGTGTACTAAATCCAAATCAGCACAAGCTACAGAATGAAACTGAGCACCTTCTGCCAGAAGCTAAGGAGTGGGGCCAATCTATATATATGGAGAAAGGCACCAGTCAATTGACATGAGCATCCCAAATGACTGACCATTTATCTTAGCCCTTGAGAGGACTGCTCAAAGTGTGCGTTTTCTGGTTATGACTTTTATGCTTTCTCACGATGATTTTGCTTACAGTTTATAAGAATAAAAAGAGAGATACAACACCCCAAATAAGCACTTTTGCAATATAAAATAGTGAGAGACCAAGCTGCTAAATCACCTGTAGTAGGACCATCAATCAGACTTGTAGTGTTTTCCCAACACTGCCACTAACATTCTTGTAGTGTTTCCCTAACTCCACACACATTTTCATAATTCATTTCAATTGGAAAGCCTCTAAACCCAGTTTAACCTAACTCACCAGAACAACTTACATGACTGCACCCACAGTCTCTAAGAAAAAAGAAAAAAATATATATGTTGACTACATAAAAAAAACAGCAACAACATCAAACACGTCTATGTTGCAGGCACATGAGCAATCACTGTGCTCCAAAGGGCAGCTCATTCTGTCTAGCTGAGGTTCTCAAAGAAAATGCGTGTGACCTACAGACAAGGCTCTTGGGTCAGCTGCATGTCCAAGGGACAGGCAGCTGCAACTAAAAGCCACAAAACTGAGGACAATGCCTAAAATCTACCCAAAATCCTAAAACAGAAAATGACCAAGGCTGTGGGAGCAATACTGTGGACTGGCATGTGTCCAAAAAAGGGGAGCCCAAGAAAACCATTATACTTTCACCATCCAAACCTGTGATCTCAAGCAATTAAATTAAGTACCTTTGACAAGACCTATTTTCTTTTAGGCCATATTGACTGACATTAATTATACTGCAATCTTTTAACCATTCCATTTTTTTTTTTTTGGCCACAAATCAATGAAATATTGACCTAAAATTACTCACTTACCTTTCTAAAAATAATTTCATGACTTTCGCACTGCCTTAGTCTCTTGGAATGCACCCAGTGATAAATTTACAGAAGTTGTAGAGGTGGCCCAGAGATTTCTACTACAAACAATCCTTTTTCAGTCATCTTTGTACCATTGTTAGAGTTTAAAGGATATAAGAGACCAGAGAAAATTGGGCCTCCAAGTTACACATTTCCTTACCTGGGGGTGTTTGACAGCTCCAGATCAATGGCTGCAGGTGGCTGGAGCCATTAATCTCATTAATCCCTAATGCTCTCAGATGGCCCTCTTGGCCATTATCTTCTCAAAATCTTAATGAATATTAGGGTGCAGTCAGTCCTAACCTGAGAAATTTTTCCTCAGGCTTTTTAGTTGTCCCTATGAAGAAGGCCCTGGGTGTTGGGAAATCAGTGTGTCTGTATATCCAGGGGAGGGAAGAAGATCTGCCCTACAAAATGTGCTGCAGATTAGGGGGAATATGAGACCATTAAGTAAAACAGGCATGTCACCCTCCTTTTCGGCCCAACTATGGATTATAAACTGCTTGAACTGTGCTCCTCTGCTGAACATGAATCTTAGCATTTTACAGCTTTGTCAGACCATTTATTCTTTGATTTACCCCTCTCCATACATCGTTCCTCTGACTGAAGTAGTTCTGCATTTCTGGCTTCTTATAAATTAATTTTTCTTTCAGGACCCTGGGTTTTATCTCCTCTTCATTCTGAACATCATCTCGTTGTTTTCAGAAGAGACTTTTTCGTGATTAATAACATAACAATCATACCCCTCACAACCCTTCTTTCTCCAGAGATGAACGTGGTAGTGATGGTGATCATGATGATAACTATAATAATAAAAATCTAGTGTATTATAAAAGAGTAATAGGGAGGAGGGAATAGGCTGTAATAGTAGTTAGTGTCTATAAAATAATTAATCCTTATAGCAAAATGCTTGACAGACTGGTAGAAGAATTGAAAATCCCAATCATAAGAATTAAAGTGACTGAAGGTAAGAGGTATATCTTCAGATGAGTGTAGCTGGTGAGTTTCTTTATGCAGTGATTCTTCATGTAACAGCCTTATCTCTAACTTTCAGGACAATCCAGCAAACTAAGCATGTTACTAACATCTACAGAGGGAGTGTTCACAAGTCATACTTGCTTTGCTATGCAACATGAAAGCAAAAATGCACAGTCATGTAGCATTTCCAGTGAAGATATGCCAAGCAGTATATGAATCCCAACACTGAGATGGTCCTTGGCTAGAGGGAGAACAGTGAGGAGCATCTCAGGCACACTGTAGTCAGAGGTAAAGCTATTTGCAAGGCCAGTAAGAACCAGATTTCATGTTTATTTTGCCAGTATTTGATGACTGCAAATAAAATGCATTTTTTCTTCGTAAATCATCGACCATACAGCAAGGCTTGCTGTCTGTTCAGCACTTTCTCCCTCATGGTCCAGCATCTTAGCCAGTGGAAGCCATTGCAAGAAACATCTGGTTTAATGGGTTTATCATTATTTTGTTATCAATCGTTTTTTTAAAGACAAGAACTGTATTGACAATTCTGCACTAAATATGTACTTAAAAGTCATGTCAGATGTACCCTTTCAGACTGGGAACTGTCTCACTTGAAATACCCTGTAAAGTGCTTTTAGCTTGTTCCTTTAACTTGTCTACTAGACCACAAAATCCTTCATCCAGGCTGGATATCTGAATGCAAAAGAAGTGCGATGGTAGCCAGGTGTGCAGCAGGGCTGGGTATTGGAAGCACGTACGTTTTTATCTGACTTAAAAAAGATCTGTTTTCACTCTCCATCCAGATATAAGAGTAAGTCTAACAATACAAGGAGAACTGAAATCTAACAGTAGTGATGGTTTCTTTCTGTTTGCTGTGATCCTGGCTGGAGGAAGCCTTCTCCTTACTTTATTAATATTAATTCTTATGTTTCCAAACAGCAATAGAATGTATATTTCATTCTGTTTTCACAAAGACAACCAAAAGAATGAATTTCACTTATCCAGGCTGTGCAAGGAAGCAAACTAAGGAGCAAAATGATCCAAGTTGGTCAGGTTGGGTATTCAGATACACATCTTTATAGCAAGTTGTCTTTTCCACTTGAACTGTGGCAAGATGATCCAAGGAAAATGACGTGCTAATAATGGAGTGAGTGCCTGAATTAGGAAATGTGAGACATCAGCATAGTTTCACTTTACTTTAGGCAGAACTGGGAGTAAGAACAGAACTTTTTTTCTTTTTTCTTTTTATTTTTCCTGTACTTAAAAAGGAGTCTGAGAGTACTGCCAAATATAGAGAGAACATCAGCATCTGAACTGGGGATCTGTCATACAACAGGCACACAGTCATTAACGAAAGAGGGTCACGTTCACAGTTGATGTAAGTGGACACAGCATTTTGTATCTCAGTGAATCCTCATTTAATCAGCAGAGTAAAGTGATATTCTCAGCGTCAAGGACAAATACTCAGCTCACAAAATCACCATTACCTCCAGCACCCTTGTGTGTTAATTTTCAGAGTGTAATCAAAGTTAAGAAATCAGACAAGAAAGATGTTGCATGTCAGTGTGCCAAAAGGGGTCTGCCTCTTCTAATAGGAACTTTGACCCTATTGGGTCATTAAAGAAAAAATAAGAGGCAAGTTGGCCGTTCCATTACCAGCTGGGTTTCTGTTGGATGTTATGACTGGAGGAACCAAATCCAAGGCTCAATAAACATATTCCAAACTTCATAGAAATCACCTCCCTACACCTGCTGTCCACCCCTCTGTTGATGCAGCCCAGGATGCAGTTGGCCTTCTAGACTGCAAGCACACACTGCTGGATGATGTTGAGCTTTTCTTCCACCAGATGAAACCTATTTCCAGATAGATTGGAAACAACCAGTGTAAATGTCCTTTAGAAAAGGAACTTCATTAAATCTTCCTCTGAAGTAGTAATATAGGATGGAGTGAAGAGACTGAGCTTGGGATGCTTCATTGCAATTCAAAACAAAGAGCAAAGTGTCCTTACACAAAATTAAAACAAACAAACAAACAAAAATATCTAATTTTGTTCTTCTTAATAGTTACCTTCACAAAGCAGTAACTATGATAACATCAAGTCCTTAAGCACAGAAATAAAGTAATATTTCTAATGTCTCCTTTGCCCAATATCTGAAATTAGAGAGAACTTTCTCATGTCAGCTGAATGATAAGAAAAAATAAATAAATAAATAAATAAATAAATATGTTAAATGAAGTATTTTATAAGCTAAGGGCCATTATTAGGGTATCTTTATAAACATCCAGGAAGAAACAGATCTTAGAGAATGCTTTCCCTAAATGATACTGTAAGTAAATCAGAAGTAATGCACAGGATGCACAGGATTTGCTGGATTAAATTCTGCAGCCTAAATTAGTCTGTGTTCCAGGGTTAGATAATCAGAGTGATTTCTTCAGGAAAGGAAACAGTTTCTGTTATGGATTCATTTATTATTTTAAGAGGATGAAAGTACATTTTAATAAATTTTATTAAGTACTGCTGGGAAACACAGATAGAAGTTTAATCTCTTTAATTTTTCATGCAAGTTTTTATTAACAATGGTGTGTAACTGTGATACGTATTTTTTCTAAGCTGATCTCTTTTATTAGTGGTATTTGAAACAGCACTGATTGAAATTTGTGTAGCTAACCAGTGAAATTGAGTAGGTCTAGGGTAAGTAAATGAAATATGAGTAATATTAGAACGTTTGCTTTTAAAACTCCTTTCTTTTTCTTCTTTTCTGGAAAACACACTTATACCAGCAAATTCTGAAAGAAAACAAAATTATTTTAAGACAACAAGAAGAGTATAAAGGCATATGAAATTGCTTTTTGATCTTCATTTACCATATGTGATTAAATTAAACTATAAATTTTGGCATTGCAGTTAAGTAGACTAATTGTCCTGAACAGAACCTTTACTTCAAGTCACTGTCATCTTCTTGACATAATGTCTGATATTATGCACAAAATCAAAAGAAATGGGTTAACTGGAAAACAAAGAATAGTTTGTTAGGATGGTCAGGGAAGGATTATGACAAAATTGAGCAAATATCTCAAATACTCATATGCAATATTAATACACGTAGATAATAATCATTACCCACATGTGAAAATACAATGGAATTGTATGATATATTGTGTCCTTTCAATAAATATATATATATTTTTTTTTTCTGTTCTTGTAAAAGCTGCAATGCTCTTGAAAAACAATATATCATTAACAAATGAGTGAGTTTTGTCTTTTGACCATCTCTCTGTCTGATAATCTGGTAATTTATCACTGAGGGGACAGTCAAGCACTGGAGTGTGCTCCCCAGAAAGGTGTCACAGCACCAAGCCTGCTGGAGTTGAAAAAGGTTTTGGACAGCACTCAGAGATATGGTTTGATTTTGGGGTGTTCCTGTGTGGAGCCAGGAGTTGGACTCAATGATCATCATGGGTCCCTTCCAACTCGGGATATTCTATGTTTCTATGATTTACATACAATCATCTGTGCAATTGTGTAGGCAAAGATGGGACTTGGCAAAGGTTTTGTTGTTTCCTGCTGTTACCTGGGTATAAGGTCCCACTCATGATTCAGGCTTGTGGGAGCTTGTAGAGTTTGTGTGCTATCTCGCCCTCCAGTCAGGATTACTTTAACTGTAGGGGCCAACATGAAAAAAACTCCTCTGTAGAGAAAATTCTCTGCTGCACCCTGATTCAGAAGCAGGCATAGGCCATAAAAACCTATCCATTATCTGATGAGCAAGCATCAGCAGATCAAAAGAGTAAGCCACCTAGTGATAAAACTCACTGCCAGAAGAGACTTTTAAAACATATCTGTAAAAACAACTCAGGAAGTAAAATCAATTGCCATTCTATTATGCAATATATAAATACATATTTTTTTAATAAAATGCTGGGCATTCATCCTGCTGGAGGAGACTGCTCTGGAGGTCAGGACTGATCACTAGTGCTCAGGCTCCCAATAAGCTGCTTAGCATGGCTATCAGAAAATTGCTTATCTTGTTAAATTACAGCGTAATCATGGGCAGAATCCCACAAACTTGGCAACATTTCTTACAGCTGATGCCAACCAGAAAATACTGAGGCTGAAATAAAACATGCAAGAGAAAAGAAATGAGAAATAATATATCACTGTACGCCTCTATTGGTATTTGGATAGCTATAAAGCATCTAGCACATAATCATGCATTACATTTACTTAATGTAGCTTCATTGCCAAAGAGGTTACCCTTTTCCCACTGCACATTGCTCATTCACATCCATATAATATCAGCCAGCATCCCCTTAAAGAAATGGTCTGGAGGTGGGATGAAGGGTCAGCTGTTGGTGGCAGCATGGCCAGAAACATCTCACACCAGCTCTGGGGCTGAAACATTGCAATACGGGACTACATTGTTATTCTTTACAGCAAATGTGACTTAGCAGCCTTGACCTGAAACAGATCCCTTTTTCACTTAATCATGTCATAGTGCTGACAGCAGAGTCCTTAAATAAGACACAGATGCTCCAGAGAAATGAGCGTGCATGTGTCAGAAAGGAAGAGATGACTGCAACAATTTCTGAGTTAATTGTAGGGTAGACTTGTGATGCTCCTAATTGGGGCTAAGGAAATAAGCTACAGAAAAAGCAGAAAGACAGGAAAAGCAGGTAAAACACAGAGAGCAGGGGAAATACAGAGTCAGCATGTTGGATCACACGGATATGTGAATCATGCAGGACCAAGGGACACTGCAAAAGGAGGACCTGTCAAAAAAAAAACTCCTCTCCTTTCCTCCAGCTCTTCTCAAGCATGCAGTTTATGCAAGCAGGAGTATCAAACCCCGGATGCTGAGAGTCTGGCTTGGTAGTGCCAGGTGAAATAACAGTTCTCTTGTCAACTGCGTCAAGGACATCATTTTTTTAACTTTCATCTGTTCAACTACAAGGTTTCTGATTTGTCTCCAGAAAAGCAGTTTCCTTCTTAAATTAATATTTTTTCCTGCTTATGAAAAAAATATGTACATTTATTTTCTGAAATTTAGGTACAGGAAGTCATCAGGAGTATGGGCAAAAAGACATCAATAATTCAGAATGGATCATGTACAGTTGAAGCAGTTCTCTGCTCTCCCCAGCCCTGGATTCAGTTTGGGGGCTGTCCTTCCATAATAACAGGAGCTTCTTGAGAGGGTCTAGGGATGGGGGCTGGGGGAGCAACTGACATGATAGAAAACATGACTTTTGGAGACAAATTAAAGAAATTGGAGAGGGGGGCTGTACTTTAAAAAAAAAAAAAAAAAGGAGACAAAGGAGGAAAGGATATAATAAGCATCTTAAAAAATCTCAGGGGACTCCTGAATAGGAAATAAAGTAGTTTTGCTCTTCACATCCACCATACATATGATCTAATCAAGAAAGCTGTGCTGTCCCAGGACAGGGAGATGCTCCAGGACTGCCCAGGAACCCACTGGCAACACCCACTGCTAAGGACATGTTAACTAGCTCTTTGTCAGGGCATAGTTATCAGTGGTGCCTCTTCACAGCATGGTTGTCACCCTTTTGGGTAAATTGTTGGAAAATTTAAGCCACTATCATGAAGCAATCATTTACTGAGCTGATCATGGACAAAAATAAAAATAAAAATGTATCTTCTATGTGTTGAGAGAAAGAAAATAAAAAAATCACAGATATTCTTGCTGCTGTGCTTGTTGGCTGGCAGAGCCCGGCAGGTCTACTTTCCAAACCTGAGCAGTTGTGCTGCTTGAATAGGAGATTCAGCGAGACTCAGATACCCAAGGAGTTGCTTTAGCAGGCCACGGACGCCATCTAGGCAGCAAATGTAGAAGTTGTTCTCTCAGCTGCAGAGCCTGCAATGCAAATGAGTGCTGTGTCCCCTTTACACCCGTTTTTTTCCTTAGAGGGCTAAAAAAATGTCGGCGGGGCCTTTCCCAGGCCCCTGTGTTGCTGGTGAGCGTGTCCTGGGGGAGCAGCTGGCACCCTGGGCAGGACGCTGCTGCCCTGCCACGAGGGGTGCAGCAAGGAAGGAAGCTGGTACCAGTTCAACTCCCTGCTCTTAAGTGAAAAGAATGGAGTTTCAAAAGCACTGCTTGTAACTCAGCACTCCTACAGCACAGGGGCAACGCATGGGTGCTTTTTGGTCAGCTCATGTACCCACATGGGCACCCACTGACCTGCGGGGGGACAGGAAAAAATCTATTTTATTATCAACAGGCTTACTCCTCAGCAAGACCAAACGAGCACACGATTTTCCTCCATTAGTGTCCTTGCGGTGTATGTCCCATGTGCTTGCGTGCTGGCCAGCCTTTGAAATCTCTGCTAGCCAAATGAGACAAGGTACAGGAGCATTTTTTAACCACTGTAAGGATGTATGGTATATGTATCCTGTCTGGTACTTAATGTACAGCCAGTTTATGCACCCTGCAGGTGGTTCCCGTGCTCAGAACAGAGCATCTCAGCACCACCACAGCAGAACCGGACAGGGTGCAGGATCCGAGACCGCACACCTCCCGTCACACGGGTGAAGAAGCCCACCCAGCCTGGTCAGCAGACCTTCCCACGCCCGCAAGCAAAATTTGGGCAGCTTTTCGGCCATCAAAGGGGCGACTTTGCCCCTGCCGTGGTGTGCTGGCCGCCTGCCACCCCTCTTCCCCCCTCCCGGTCCCCCCGGTGCTGCCGGCGGAGCGGGGCTGCCACCTCCTGGCTGCGGAGCGCGGCGGGGTCGGGCCGGGAAGGCCACATTTCCAGCAGCATCCTCTGGATGTGGTGGGATTTCAGTGGGGGCATTCCCCACCGAAAGCCATTTTCGGCCACATCTATATGTGCTGGCTCCTATATGGGCGCCTTTCAAAGTCGTTGGAGGGTCACGTCCCTTAAAAAATCACCCACGTCGGATGGATGGCCAGGCACACCAAAGTCAAAGCACACCTCACACTCTGAAGAATCATTTTTTTTTAAATGTTTAGCACTGTGGGCGTTTGAGACCAGATACCCTTTGGAACAAACTATTCAGACTATTTCTGGCTTTCAATCTGCTAAGTATATTTGTTCATTTTTTCCTACTGGCATTTAGAAATATGCTGCCGTTATAGCAGCTAATTTATATTCGCTTTCAATTTCAAAAATATATCGGAACTGCTAGGGGGTTCCCTCCATCCATACATCACAAATTTATACACCAGCTTTAACATCTGCAGTAATTCAGCATGTGACTTTGAACAGTGCAGTGTATTGTGCATAGCTACAGACTTTATATTTAAACACATGTGCTTTTTTTTTTTTTTTTTTTGTGGCAGGGGGAGGCTCTAGGGTGACCTCATTGCAGCTTTTCAGTATCTAAAGAAGGCTTATAAAAAAGATGGAGAGCAACTCTACTTTTTCGGATAACGACAGGATAAGGGGGAATGGTTTTAAACTAAAAGAGTGGAGATTTATATTAGATGTTAGGAGGAAATACTTCACTCAGAGGGTGATGAGGCACTGGCACAGGCTGCCCAGAGAAGCTGTGGATGCCCCATCCCTGGAGGTGTTCAAGGTCAGGCTGGATGGGGCTTTGGGCAACCTGGTGTGGTGGGAGGTGTCCCTGCCCGTGGCAGGGGGTTTGGAACTGGGTGGTCTTTAAGGTCCCTTCCAATCCGAGACATTTCTATGAATTATTCTATGATTATTTTCCCAGTTCCCTTGTACCTGGTACTCCAAGTAGAAATTCATGTTCCTTAGTGGTTTACATGATGTAATTGTTTTGTTTTGTTTTCTTTATGGCATTATGCTCTATAATCAGATTTAACAGAAGGAAGACAAATCTAAACCTCTGTTGCTTGTCAGAATAAACTGACAGCCTTCTTGATCTCCAGTTGGCAGAGAAGCAGCACCCACTGCAATGCTGCCCCAGGGCTGGGATGCAGGCAGGTCCCTGATGGCACGCAAGGAGCCCTGCCTTGCCCCTGCCCTTCTTCTGGGAGAGGTCCTGCCATAGCCCCACCTAGTTTTTAATTTTTCCCTAATGATTTGCCCCAGGCTTCTGCCTCATGGATGCCCTTGGAGGGCAGCCAGTCTCATCCCCTCAGACCACGTGTGTCCAGCGTGCCCAGTCAGGTATTCCATGCACCACCACCACCACCATTGTCAGCAAAGCACTTAGCACTGCCCTCTGCTCACCTTCAGACTGGTATCAAAAAACAAACCAGGCCATGGACTGCAAATGTTGTGTGCAACACGTGATGGGCAAAGACACTGCCCAGTGGCCCAGAAAATGGGCTCTGGTGCATCAGGTGGATGTGCTTCATGCAGAATTTGCTTCTTGCTTCTCTTAAAGATAGATAAAAAGAAGGTCACTGACTAATACAGCTTTCCAGTATTTAAAGAAAATGTAATAGCTTTGAGGAATAAGAGACTGAATGCCTTACTTCGCTACAAATTCTGTTTAGGAAGAGTTCTTACTGCTTTGTACACACAGGCATTGCAATGGCCAGCTGCAGTTTAATGATGGCAACTTAAAGGGTCTGAGTTCATGATTTATCTCCAGGTCTGACAATTATATTAATTATTTTATTAATTTTATTAATTGAATATATTAAATAACTATCTTACTAAGACCTGGAGATAAGCATAGCTGCTTCTTCCTGCTATCCCAGCTGCAAGCCTGCCAATTTTCAAATTAGGGCCTGCACACTGGAAGACTGACAACTGCACAGTGTCACAAAAACCTGGCTTTTCAGCTGAAGAAATATTTATTTCAAACTGAATCTGAGCATTTGGGCAAAAACAGAGGCCACTATGCTAATTGCCCAAAGCAGGAGGTTGAAAGTCCAGCCACAAGCTTGAAACGCACCTGAAGTCCCTGCGTGTCACAAGTGTTATGCAATGAGAAGCAAAACACACCTAAGTGTGAAGAGGGGCACAGCAGAGAGTTGTGGAAAACACAGGAGTCTAAGACTTTATTTGCAAGATTCTAATGTGTTTTTTATTAATATGGGACAGATCGTGGCTGTTGTTAAGTAAAGGTCTTTGTAATTCAGCAATATCCATGTGGTCCAACATTCACATCCCTCCAGCAGAAAGTTAATCTGGAGTTGAAAGGAAAGTATTTTCCTCGGCTTCTTTCAAGGGTCTTTTCCAGAACTGATGAAACTCTGTGATGAGGGCTTGAACTAGTGCAAGCAAGATGCATTTAAATTACATTCTCAAACCTGGTTTTGTTCCATTTGCTCATCTTTGTCAGCCTTGTTGTATGGTACATGTGCTGCAAAAGCAAATGACAACTGGCTGTTCTGTCAGTGGAGTACACTTTCTTAAGCATAGGGAAGCTGAACTTTGCTGGATTAGCTATATTCCAAAATGAGAAAGATGATGTGAAATGTTCTGATTCAGACCCAAAACACATTTTCTTCCTCTTCTTTCTAATCCTACAATGAGTTTTATTAATTTGATGTGCAAAACTTAACAAAAAGCAAAGAGAACCTGAAGTTTGTTAATATTAATTTTGTCAAATGACAGCTATCCAAGGATCAAATCAGATCTTGTAAATGAAGGTGCAGAACAAGGTTTTGCTTCCTCTTGGATATGTAGTTTGATATCTTGTAATGTTTCCTATCTTATAGCTTTGATAAGATAGGAAACCCAGCTACTAAACCAAACAACCTAACATTGATTATCTGCAAATATTTCTTCCCATATTTATGTCAACAACACAGTATTTTGTGTGCATTTAGACCAAACCTACTATAAGAAGGAGAAGGGCAGAGAGATAAATGTTCTGGTCAGTAACTCAATTGTGGAAGAGGGAAGTAAAAATTGGCAGGCTCCTGTATGACAAGAGTATAACCTTCACTGAAATTTCGATAAAATTTATGGTAATATCCTTTTTTATCTTCCAGTTTCTTGAGAGCTGCTCTCCTCTGATTTCAGCACACCTTGGAACAAAGCCCACCTTGTGACTTCAGCCCATTTGGCTTGAACATGACTTGGCTTATTCACACATGATGTAAACCTGCGTGAAGGAAACCTAAGCACAATTTGTAAACTGGATAGATCCAGATCAGAACAATAACTATGCAGGGTTCAAGAGCATGGTTAAAATCCCATCTGCATTGAAAATGGTGAATAATTATACCTGGATGAGACATCTACTTTTTTAGTGATAGTTCAGGAAGGTGCAACCTAAAGGGTATTGAGGTTGCCCCTTAGTCTTTTGTCTTTTTTTTTTTTTTTTTTAGTGTATTTTAATATTGCTTTGAAAATAGAGAAAGTTGGGGGGTGAGGTAGTTCTTTTGGTTTGATTGATTAATTGATTAATTATTTGTTTGTTTTGCAATAAGACTTGCTTGTATTGTCACCAGGAATGACAGAGGCACAGGGAAAACACATTTTGTGCCTTTTTAAAAAAGAGAGCAGTAAATATAAGAAAATCGGTATCTTGCTTAAAGCATAAAAACAACAAATGTCAACAAATGAGTAAGAAGGGACTTTTTCTTACTGATAAAGAATATTTTTATTAAACCAGAGTTCATCTTAATGACAATTTATGAACTTACAGCAGATTTCTCAATAATCTGTGTAGAAGTTGGCAAAACCAAACCTAAATTTGTCATTGCAAACACATTCCAAATGTGAGCAGTACTGACCTCAGCCGTGAAACACGGTATAATCATTGACTCTGAGTAGCATTGGGGAAGTGCAAGCTTTTGACTTAATTTCCAGCAAGTCGGTCCCCGCAGACCTACTCTCTTTCAACAGGCTAAGTATTCCCTAGCATAAAAGATGTTGAAAGTAAGAATGTGTTTTCTCTGGTCCTTTGCTTCTCAAAGCCTTTTGATTGTCACTCTCCAACATTCATTTGCATTGCATGTGTCATATCAAAAGGAATGGCAGCCGGAGGAGAAGTGGCTTCTCCACCAGGTTTGCATTTCAAAGAAGAACCATTTCCCAGATTAACTTCAAAGCTGCCAGCCCTTGTGCCTTCGCATTCATAAATGCTCCACGGAGGATAACCCGATGCTACCAGCGGTGTCGGAAAACACATTAAAACCCAGGCTGGTCCCATGTCAAAGAGCACCTCACGCGGTCTTAAATCCTGTGCCTCTCCCTTGAGAAGCAAATAGGTGTTTGTGAAACTGCGGACTGTACAAAGCAAAGCACGCATTGACTATACATGAGCTTCACAAAGCAGGCCGGGCCTGTCTCCCAGGAAATGCTGCCAATGGCTGCTGAGGAACCACACAGCCCATCTCCCCTCATTATTTTAATGCCTACTTCTCAGTCAATATGCCTCGATTATGGGCGCTTTAAAACATCTCCTCGCTTCCTCCTGCTGCCCTGGTGCACGGTCCAGCCTCACAAACACGTGCAACCAGCCCTGTTGGGGTGCACCCACAACAAGAACTCCCAGGAGTACAGATCTCCCCAAAAGTGCCCGGGGGTGAGCTGGGAGAAGCACAGCGCTGCAGCAGGGCCACAGGAACCAGGGCTGAGCGCTGGGGTAACGCTGGGTGCCATCAGCCCCTCTTTGGAAAGGAAATTGGCACGGTTAACAGCTGGACTGGAACTAAAGTCAGAGTGAAGAAATCAGGATTTCTTAAGCATACAGACAACAATTTAAAAAGGTAGTGATAGGCCTTTAAATTTGAAAAGAAAAAATAAAAAAGCTAGGCTTAAGTCTTTTTTATTCTTTCCTTGAGTAGCTGTAAATAATGAAATACTAAAACGGGCAATAAGTAAGCAACTAAATATGTAGGCTTTTCTCCTTACCATATGTATCACTCTACAAATGGTTATGTGATCTCCAAGGGCATGTTCTTTGCACTGCCTCTCTAAAAACATCCTTCTGCTTGCATTAACATTAGAAATCTAGCTACTAACTAGATAAGAAAACCTGGGGAGAAGGAAAAAATAAATAAAGGGGGAGATGCTTGGAAGTCAGTGAAAGCAAAGCCTGCCTGCATGGTCAGGGTCTGCCCTCTCAGCACCAAAACCACTGCCATGGACCCAACACAAATGATGGGATGGCCCCAAGGAAGAGCCCCCTGGGCCCATGCATGCTGGCATACCGGCTGCTCCCACGACAACTTAAAAGAGGGGTGCAGGAAGATAAACTCATGTTTAAATGCCATTTGATGTATTTACACCACAAATCTGCATGCTGTGTGCTACTGCCCTTTGATTGAGCAGCAGCAGCAAGCCAGGCTGAGCACGGCGCTGCCAGGCGCTGGCTGCGCACCGGGAAGTGGAGGGGGCAAGTGTAAGGGCACGATGCTAGGAACATCTCTGAACGGGCAGGCGAATTGGGGTATTTAAAGGAGAATTAGGATCTGCAGAGAGAAGTCTGACCAGTACATCCTGTCCTTGCTAGTGTCTTGACAATGCTCTTTCTGTAAGGTTTTGTGTCTAGAAGAAACAAAATGCTCTGGAATGAAATTAAAATGGTGCCAATGTGGTATTATAACTTTTTCTCGTAACAAGTCCCTCTTCATCCCTACTTTTATATCTGATTAGCACTCTGAAATGGACTCCATTGTCCCTGAAAAGAAAAAGCAACAAAATTTTGAGCCGGATTCACTTTGTGTAACCATTTGCCTGTTCCCCTGTCAGGCAGGAAAAAGTTTTCCTAACACCTGGAGCAAGACTGAATTCACACCTGCATGAATACCCTGAAACTTCAGAAGGTACCTGACAGTGCAGGTGCCTGACAGGTGGGGAAATCCTGAAGAAAACCATCCTGTTGGCTCTGCCGAGGTGTGCTGTCACACCTCCACATCCCCTCTGGCTTAGAGCTCGTGGGTACCAGAGAAGTTGCACCACCAGCACCGCCCGAGGTCCTCGTGCCTCTAGGGCAAACAGCCCCCTCACCAAACACACCCCCAGGAGCACCCGAAAAGGATGCTTCTCTGCCACCTTGCATATTCCAAATAACCAGGTGCAGGGTGTGTGCTCGGCCCAACAATGTGCGACACCACAAACAAGAGGGCCCTCAGAGCTGCCAGCATCGCTTGAATGTCAGCGTTTCCTAACAATTTATCAATGATTAGCTTAGTTCCAGAAACAAAGGGACATGTGCAAACATGTAAATGCATATATCCATATGGCTACGTACCGGCAGGTTCAGTGATAAATGAAATGAAGTGCTTCCAGTTTTCCTTAGCCAAATGGCTGGCTCAGAGCCTTGCAATTGTCTCATGAAATGATTTCTCAAATGAATTCTTCATCCTAATTTATCACTTAATTTGGTTTTGAAGGAGTATTTATGAGGCTACATCTTAAAGGAACTTTTTTTTTTTTTTAATTATTCTACTGGTTTAGTTACGATGCCTTGTGGCATAATGTAACTAAAAACAAGGATGACGACCCATTTATATTGTATTAATATAAATAAGCTCATACTGCAGTTCTTGTTTAATACAGGATGGAGAGAGATCTGTGCAGTGATTCAGGTAAGTTTTTCATTGTATGTGGGCATTGTGGGCTGCCCAGAGAAGCTGTAGGTTGCTCAGGGAAGTTCTGGATGCCCCATCCTTGACAGTGTTCAAGACCAGCTTGGACGGGGCTTTGAGCAACCTGGCCTAACTGGGGGTTGGATCTAGGTGGTCTTGAAGGTCCCTTCTGCCCCATACCACGCTATGATTCTGTGATCTTCAGCTGGCCAAATATAATCGTTTTACATTACGACATTTATGAAGGAATGCACTGAACTTCCCCGTTTTAGCCTACCAGGTCACAGCAGGTTCCCAACCCCAGAAATAACCATTTCTGACCAATGTGCCTGTGGGCTGTACGTTTTCAGCAGCACTGGGCAAGAACCTCATTTGCCTGCTCTGTTCAGCCACCCACACAAAATGGTCAGTCACAACCCCTGGGGAAGAAAATAGCCATTTTCTGTCTCCTCTGAAACCTTCTATTGGATGAAAGCTAAGTGTTTACCTGCACTTTCTCTCCATTTCCCTCAGCAAGGTTTAAGGACAACCATATTTTCCCTCCTTCCCACATTAGTTACATTGCATGGAGGAGCAGAAGACACGGCTGCTGCTGCTGTTTCCAGGTCTGAGAGCACATAGCAGAAAATGCAGTAACTGCATCACAGCCAAGTTGATGTGGTTGTAATGGAGCAGGAGAAAGAGATGGGCAGAACTTAATTGACGGGCAGGAAAGAACTGATTTAGAAAAAAAATGCTATTTTCAACTGTTCCAGCCTCCCATTTCTTCTTCACCAATGTCTTACAGGAAGCAAGAGGCAGGAGAAATGCAAGGGTTAAGAACAAGGACTAAGCCTGTCAAACCAGGCAGGCTAGCTAAAACAAATAGATCCTTTCATGCCAAGTTGGATTTCCCAGTGCAATGTTTATAGTTGGGCAATAAATACACAAAAAGCCTTATTATTTCGGCAAGGAGCTAGAAATATCCTCCAGGCCAAGTCAAAGCCATTTCTTTCTAATTTGAGACTCCCGTGCAAACTGAAGCTCTCTCTCATGCCGTTGTGCAGTTTGTTTCTCTGAACCTTAAAATAAGCTTTCAGAAAACTGGCGCTGAGCAAGAGCTGAGCCAAAGACCACTCACTCAACACCTTAGCCTGCCCCTCAGGGCAAGCATTTCAGGAAGTGTCAGTAAACTCCTTATTCATGTGCTGATGTGCCTCCAAGAATATTCTTCAGCCTGAGTCTTTTTTCAAGCTTCCTTAGCCACCCTTCTAGTCTTTATGGTGTCAGTTTTACTCAAAGAGATAAACAAACCTGTCATTTTTACCTTTGAACAGCGTACTTGAGAATGGCTGTTGTATCAGAAAGTTGGGAATTTTCAGCAGCACATTGCCTTTCTTTTTCAGTGCTCCTGCTTTCCCAGCAGTGTGAGCCCTTTTCTCATAAAAAAGCATGGACACACACACCGTAGCTGTGTTTTAACTACATTAACATTGCTCACAAGACACTCACTGCAAACAGCCTCCAGCTGCACACACAACACACCCAAAGGCAGGAACCAACAGAAGCTGTAACTTACAACACCCTGGAATCAGTAACATCTTACCTTGCAAACACTGAATGAACGTTCAGAGATGCAGGTTTGAGCACTGGCACCAGTTTTCAGAATTGCAGACCAAATCAAGCACGGTGCTGGATCCACCCAACCTCACTGAAGTTGCTTGTCTGGGCTGCTCACACTGAACAGCCTTTCTTTCCTGATACTTTTCCCCTCCACTAACTGAAGAGGGAGTATTGGGCACCCACATTCTTGACATCTAAGGAACCTGATGTGGCAGCTGGTCCTACCTACACTCCTTCCTTCAGCAGCTGAAGAACAGAGGTACCGGGTAGGTGTAGGTGCAGACTTGAAAACCACAAGCACTGCTTTCTTCCCCCAAGTCACTTGTTTTCATCTACTCCCAGAAATGTTACTTCAGCTGAGGTACTTCAGAGATGTATATAATAATATGAACAGCCAAACTACTGTATTTTCAGCTTTTATTTAAAAAAAAAAAAAAAAAAAGGAAAAAGACAACACATTTACATTTCAGAATATTTTTAAATAAGGCCTTTTTGTTAAAGCTTTAGATATTTAAAAAGAGTCTACATTATTCACACCTGCATGGAGCTTTGCAAATCACACAGTAGTCACCAACAGCTATATTGCACAAAGATCCACACAATATCACACCATTCTTAGCTTAGTCTACATCGTAAAGTGCTGTTTTGTATGAAGAAACTTGTTTTGGAAAAATAAGTATCTGTATAGGCAAGTACCACTGAATTGTATTTCTGAAAGGTGACGTTCCCACTGGAGAGGAAAAACATCATTTGCCTCTGACATTAATAATTTGCCTCTGACATTTAATAAGCTGGAGCAAGCACCGTGTAGTACTGCAATGAACACATCCAAAGGATTCAACACCAGAAGTGTTATCAATTTTTAAACTCAGAATGAGATAAATACAAACAGACATATCAAAAGGCAGATAAATGTTAAAAGTAGCATCAGTCTGTGTCCAGTAAAATAAGTAATTGCATAGCAGGGCACACCTTAAATGAATGTAAGGTAAAGCTACAGCAGAAAACAACCCGGAATTCTTCTTCCCTTACTTCTGTATTCTCAAACCAGTACTTTTTTTTTTTTTTTTTTTTTTTTTTTATGTAAGTGAGCCTTAGGGACAGTCTCTATGTATCTAAGATGATGTGCATAGTTTATGAATATTTTCAAAAAGTAACAAAATGCTAAAGCCTGGTGATATTGGTCCAGATGCTTCCAAAGAATCCAAATGTGGAATTGTGGAGAGCTAACAAACATAAAACCTGTAATGTAGACCAATTTCTGAAACAGAATAATAATAATTAATGACATATTTGTCTGTAGAAAGAGATTTGATCTAGGGGCAAGATTGGGAAATCCAATCCTATAATCTGTAGCCTTAAACTGATACTAGATTCAGCAGATAAATGTAAAAATGACAATTATGCATTGGGACAAGTCACAGCTACTGAAAAGAGAATCTTGTCTCCTGAGTCTGTTTGACTTACTGAGCTCACAAGAACATGGATCTTTGAGTCAGAGCATACTAAAATGTAAGGGTTTTCAATAGCTGAGTAATTAACTACGGTTTAATAAATGGAAGGAATGGTACATGTTTAACAGAGGGGAAGAGAATTGATGTCCCATTACAATATAAATTGTTACAAGATCTGGAAAAGGAAGCAAACAAAATGGACTGCAGTTGTGTGCCCTATAAAATTTCTCCAAACAATCAAGACTAGAAGTGACTGGAGAATCACCCTTGGTACTTGCAGTATGAAGTGACTAGGTAAGCTGGCAGATGAAACTCAACCTTAAATGCAAGCTAGTGCATCAGGTGGAGAAGCCCTGCATGTGCACATCTTGTTCACAGCTAACCATAAGGATTGTGTGGAAAACACTGCAGAAGTAAATCCATGCACATCAGCTTAATACTTGGCCAAATATTAATATTGGCCAAAAAAAAGGCAAATACAGTTTTAGGACTACAGAAAGAAGCAAATCCCAGGACTTTTGTCATTCTTCACAGAAGGAAGTGTCTGTACAGAGTCAGTCTCAGAAGGCAAGAGAAGGAGAGGGCAGCAGGATGCTCACATGGACAGAATTGCTTCTATTTAGTGAGAAACTACACAGGCTACAAAATACGAAGGGATGGGTACAACAGGAGAGAAAGGCTATGACAGTTATTACAAAAGGAAAAGACTTACAGAGTAACAGCTAAGGGACAATTTGCCATTTCTCCTTCAAGAGAAAGTTCCACGAGACACCTGCTGCTTCAGCACTGCTGCCTGAGGTATCAAAGTGTTTCTCTCATCAGCAGGCAAAAAGCTCTAGAATTTGCTTCTACACGGCATTAATAAGGCAGAAAATGTTTGTGGTGAGACACACACAAGAGGTTGCCCTTGCTGAGCCTTTCTAGCCCCCAAAGAGCTGTCGTGCTCACCTCCCACCAGTTTTCCCTTCTGACATTTTTTTCTGACAGTGGTCACTGGATGGAGGCTTAGGAGAGAGGACACTGAGCGGGGCAGACTCGTCAGCACAGCAGTTCAGACAGCAAAGCACAGCTAAGGTTTTGCACTACGACTTACATTCATTTAAGTGTACTGTGATTTTCAGGTCCGAGTTCATTGCTCTACAGCTATATACAGGTACTTAGTAAGCATACTTCACACACATTCATCAAGATGCGACGTGATATCCCCAATTCAGAAAGCACCAAGTGTGTATTAGAAACATCCTTCACTTTAGATGTTATTTTTCCACAATGCAAATTAACAGTGCAAGTACTCAACTGTTTGGTTTTTGTTTACATAGATTACTTCCAAACAGATGCAAGCACTACTTCATGATACAGTTTTTAAACACAAGAACAGAAATTTGAACAGAAACATCCTTTAAGGCAGAAATTGAGTCTCAAAACTTAATCAGTGCATTTTTATCGTTATTACTAAAAACAAGCCATTACTAGATTAAAAATTTAACTTAAAAACACGTTAACAGAAGTACCTGAATTTTTAAAAGTTTGCATGTTATTAGTCATGTTCTTTGCTTTTGTCCTAAATACCAGGTTACTATTACTCACACATGCAAATACTTCTGATTTTGGACTCTAAAGTCTGTTTAAGGTCAAATTGCACTTTATATATTTTATGTAGCCTACACTAAAAACCTGGAAGAGTACAGAAACTTACCATTATACCACCAACTATACAACAGGTGTCAGAACTAGAGTTTCAGCTTACAGTCACATTAAACATATACGAAATACAGTTTCTAATGTAATCTCCTCCTTCCAAAAACAGCCTAAATGTTCCACTGCAATTCTCATTTCTCACTGCTTTGTATTGTATTTGTGCAAGAGTTGTAGAGTGCTCACAGAACCACCTCCAGGGTACTCACTGTTTAGTCAGAAACCATTGCACCCCTCAGAGGCTTCAGGCAGATTTCTTAAAAGAATAATGGCAATCACACATTGTCAGCTTTGACTTTATTAAATGCAAAGCTGACTGTGTAAGGATTTAAGTTACATAAAAGGCAGATTTTCACCCCGACAAGTGATTTTGGTTGCTAGCTGAGCTTCCTCCCCACCTCCCCCTGGGAGGAAAGTCTGTGGAGATCAGCATTGCACAGGTCATAAGGAAGGCAGGAGAGCTCCTGGAAGAACATTTCCTACTGGTGGAAGTGTCTGGATCATTTGCTTGAAAAAAAAAAAAAAAAAAAGAGCACGAAAAAGAAAAAAAAAAAAAAAACAAACACAAAAACATGACCCAAAGGCTTGTGTGCAGCACTTAGGTATAATGTAATTAATCAGGACTGAAAACTAGGGTAGGACACCTCTGCTCTCATTTTCCATCTCAAAACAGCCACAGGAGGAGATCACCACCCTATAGGTCATCCTGGTACTCCAAGTACTTTGTTGCGATGGCTTCCTCGAGGTGAATTGCTGCGCTACCCATTAAGGCAAACGCTGGGTACATTATGCCCGAGCAGTCCACCTCGCACTCGTAGAGGCATTTCATGCGGCCAGCGTCGTAGAAACCCACCTTGCCGCTGTCACAGTCAAGGCAGATCCCCAGGCACGAGGGCAGGGGGAGGACTCTGCTCGCTGCGTCCTTGGGGTCAGCAGCGGCCTTGGGGATGAAGAACTTCTTCATGCCCAAAGTGACCAGCGTGAAAGGCTGTGATGAGTCAAAGCAGGCATCCTCACTCCCGCTGTCATGGCCACTGTCTTGTTCGTACCTGGAACGGAAAAAACAACCATTTGCTTGTCAGGTTTGGGCAGCACTTGTTCACATTGCCAGCACTGTGAACCAGAGAAAATATTTCTGTTAGGCAGCTAACAACCCATGATCACTAACAAAACCTCACGGGGCAAAAATACACCTATGCTGGAAGGGAAGATGCATTTCATAGGGGAGCGCTCACTTGGGCCACTTGAAACACCTAATAAGAGCTGAACGCTAATTGGAATGAGACCACAGAAGGCTTTACTAAGGAACTATTAAGTTGCAGATTTATCTGACTGTATCTACGCTAGGTAATCATTAAAGAGCCTATAGGTGTAGCAAATTAGTTAACTTGGGAAGTAATTTAGCAAATATGACTCACCACTACAGGCAGGATAGGTTTAACTTTATTCACACTATGTTAAACAACATCAATAAATACATTTAACATCAATGTTGTCTGGTGAGTTTTTCATGCTGCTGCCATACTTTATTGCCTTCACAACACAACAATTAATATTTTAAGTTTTAAAGAAAATCACACTCTGCCTGGAGGCTTCCCTGAACACCTGTGTCCCAGCAGGTAGCTGGGGGAAATCTGTAGCCAGATCTGCTCAGTCTACACGTTTTCCTCCAGCCTCTGTCACCAGATAAAGATAGACCAGAGAAGCACAAGAGCAAATATTCTTCTATGCAGACAAGTCCTATGTAGATTTGCATTTCTGGTGGTGATTTATTTATCTTTATGGATGACCAATAGCTGAAGGTTTCCAGATATTCTTGTGACTAAGGAAGGAAAAAAAAAACGGAAATCTAATTTCTCACTTTGCAGAAAGGCTCCATCTGACTAAACAACTCGAGACACTGGCATTTTTTCAGGTTCAGTATGTTGTATAGGAGAAAGCAAATACATCTGTTAGATTAAAAGTTAGAGTCCCCACGCAATACTCTCCCAGCCTTCAGCTCCTACATACATCCAAGCTTACTACAGATGTAACCGAGAGCTGGAAACCTTTGTGTTGGCTTGCCCTCTGTACTTTGGCTTGTGCTCAGTAGCACTCCCAGTGCTATATGTAAGCGTATAGCCTGGGAGAAACCAGTGGCTTGGAATGCATCGTGAGTGACGCAAGCTACAGCGAAGATACACAGATACGCGCGGTGAACATTGCACCTCTGAATGGCTGCCAAATCCAGCATGCTGAGGGAATTAAGCCTAGTGACAATTAAGCACTGCTTCAGCCTTGCAACTGATGGATTTTACCCCCATTTAGCTTTAACTAACACATCTTGACATCTGTACAAACCTGACTTCTTTCCAAAAAAGAAAGACAAAAGGAACCTGGGTAACCAGAACACTTTTCTACTAATGGCAGGGAGCAGGGAGAGGAACAGCACAACCAGCACACACCATATTGCTTCAAGCTATTTTCCACTGTTTTGGTTCATGTTGGTTATTAACTGAGACTAGATTTGCTCTTTAAAATAATTTTTTTAAAAGTCATCTCCTTATATAAAACATATAATGCACAAGCCTGCAATTTACCTTGGGCTGGTCACATCATGGGTATTATGGAACAATTTCTGTATCTTGGCGCTAGAAACGACTCCCACTTTCACCAGGTAGGAATAGGCTTCCACACGAAAGGCCCAGAAGTGCTTCCCTTTGGCAATCCCAGTGTCACCAATGATGTAATCCAGGGTTGTGTAGCATCCAACCTGTATGCGTTCAGCTCCTAGCAGTAGAGGAAATCCAGCTCTACTTTCCACAGCAGTTCTTCTTGGGTTGAGCAGTAGACGTTCACTGTTGTACCCACACTTGTCATCAAAAAGAAAGCTAAAAACTGAAAAAACAATATTCCAAGAATTTCTTGTTAGTTATATATTTCTTTCCTTCTCCCCTTATAAACTACATTTTAACACATTAGCATTAGAAATTCTCATTTCTTAAAGCTACCAGGAATGTCATGCACGCTAATAGTTTCGGTATGCAAATTAACCTGTTTATTAACAGTGCTTATACACATGTATGCAACCAATAATGAAACAGAAGTCTGGGAGCTACTGTAAATCACCTAACAGCTCTTAGTACCTACAGATTCAGCACCTTGTGGATATAAGAAAACGCAATACCTGGAGCGGGAGGTGTATGCAAAATAACTTCTTTGCTCCAAGGGCTACAGATGGACCCTTTATATCCTCGAACTCTAAAAGCATAGCTGCTGTCGTCATCAAGATCAGATATGACTTTGCTCTTGCTGCAAACTTCGATCTCCTGCCACATTACATTCTCTTCTTCTCTATTACACTTACGATACTCAAGAACATAGATATCAGCTGCGTCTGTCTTCCCAGGGGACTCCCAATTAATCACAGCTTTGTTGTATATTCTGCTCTGCTCCTCATTGATTTCTGGTATTTCCAGACCTGGAATGCCAAACATTAAGGAGAAAATTCCTGAAGTTTAAATACTTAGATATACATTATTTTAGAATTTCCACACAAGCCTTTGTTCAGCAGCTTAGCACAGTGGAGAAAAAAATAATCTGGAACACACAGGTAAAGAGTGTAATTTACCATTGGAATAGAAGGACAAGTCGCTAAGGATCTGTTCTTGCTTGGCAGTGTCCACCACAAAGTCTTCAAAAGAAGATTCAGCTGCTGGTCTGAAGCTCTTCAGAGATTCAGTAGCTTTTTGGATTCTGAAAGTACAGGAATGGAAGGGCAGAAGGAGAGAAAAGGGAGTTTGTGTGCGTTTTTAAAAATAAAATTGCTAGGTTTTGCTTAAAAATTGTTCTGTTTTCATGTACTTACTGAAGTCTCCCAGGAATCTGTCTCACTAGACAGAATTTAAATTCGAAATTTAAAAGCCTTTTGTATACACATGTGAAGATAACAAACAGATGGCAGAGTATTTTTGACTGTTTGGGGCATTATGTTCAAAGAACAAAGTAGATGTGAAGTGCTAATGGAGAACAACTACTAAGATCAAAAGTTTAAAGCCAGAAGAGACCTGTTTGATTAACTTGCAAATAACTGATATAATCACTGAACAAAGGAATGTGTCAGTGAGCTGAACGGACCACCTTCCCATTGCAGTTTTACTAAGCAGGGCTGGATGTTGCAGAAGGATAAAACCCATTCAGCGCACACTGTAATGCGGTAATTTCTTCTGAGCTGTACCTGGACCGGTCACAGGGCTCTGCAATACAAGGTGCTGCACTCAGAACCTTGCTAGCAGGTGTCAAGAGAATGTTTGACCAGACATCCTACAACAGAACGTGCATCTAAACCAGGAGATAATTGAGGTACCTGACATGAAGTTGTTTTGCTGTTTGAACAAAACAGGATTGATCTGTTTCTTTAAGTACTTCTTGAGCATATCCAACGAGGCCATTATTTTCCAGAAGACCTTGATATTCTTCTGCCTGGGTTCTCAATTTGTCCAGTCTTAAATTCTTAGATGCTTCAATTGCCCGAAGAGCTGCAGATTTCTTCTCCTCCAGAACATGAATTAACTTCTCAAAACTCTGAGATGCCTCTTCTTTAGCTCTTTCCCCGTTGCACTAGGAGGGAACAAAATACATTTCAGACTGATTCCACAGGACTGTGGCTTTGTATAGAAACATACCTAAGGTTTCTCAAGCTATCACAGCAATCTAGTCATCTGTTTGAGTGACAAGACTTAAGAGCTCTGTTAAGCACTGAAAATGCAAGCAACAGTGCACCCAAACTAGTAAGCATTTATCATCTTAACACAGCCAACGAAGGGGAGAAAAATATTCCTCTGATTACGCCTTGAATTATGCAGGACATTCCTCTGCCTAAACAGCTCATGGAAAAGCACTATAAAAGCAGGTCAGCCTCTGAAGTCTCCTTGCCCAAGAGGCTGGTGCTCTTCCATCTTCCCTTATCATCTTGCATCAGAAGCCTGCACCCATTTCCCTCGCATGCCCTTACAGCAATAGGCCCACCCCACAACTACTAAAAAAGAACTATAAAGCACAGGTATGGTCTGCACTAAGACATGGGCTGGGACATGACCTCCTGCAATTTCTGTCACAGAGTTGTGCAGCTTGTATGCAGAGAATGTCCCCAGCTCTGACTCTCCTGTGGGGATTTTTTGTCCTTAATTCTGACTTTATTGCAACATCCTCAAGAGAAATAGAAAGCAGGAATCGTGCACTGCCATTAATACACAGACCTTGAAGTTTAACCCAGCTTTCCTTGGGTAAGGTATCAAATAAGCTTTATTTCAATTAGATTTTCACTAGCACCTAAAACTTGCTTTCCCTCTGTATGTTGTCTGAATTCTTTACTGTAGAAAAAGTGTGGTTCAGGACTAACACAAACTGTACAGAAATTGTTTGTATTTTCAGTTAGCTAATAAAAAGCTGTGCTAGGAACAGCTCCAATCCCCGCTGCATGCCTTCAAGGACCATCCCCTAACAACCAACAAATCATTCTTACCTCTGTTTCTTTCAGCAGCAGACCCAGCTGTGAGATGTGAGCTTTCACCTGGCTCTCCTTACTGATGAGGTACTCTATATCTTTTGAAAGCTTTTCCTGTCAAAATAAAATGGCAAAATGGCAGAACAAAAAGGATTTCCCACCCAAACTGACCACCAGCACAGGTGGTCACCCTGCAAGCATTCGGTTTATCTTGTTACAGGGCTGACAGCCTGCCAACAGTTACAGAAGGCAACACTGCAGAGAACTGCTAGATAAATAAGGATGAGCAAGGAGGGAGACCAGGTGACTTTTCTGAGCAAAACAGGGAGCACATGCAAGATACAGTGACCTAAGTTGGCTCACTCCTTCCCAAACTTCAGGAGCCTGAAGGACATTACTACAACTTACAAAGAAGCCTTGCTATTGATTAATTCATTTTTCATAACATTTGCTAGAGAAATTAGCGGTATGGAGCACTATCTTATGCACTTCCCCATTTGAAAGAGTTCTAATCAGTACAGGAGCAGCCTTGCAAACAGGCAAGGAGGACAAAGAGCACAAGGCAGGAAGGTTTGGTCGTCCCCCCAACTCCATCCTCTCTCTTCCTTTTCTTTCCCCTCTGTCCTCTCTCATCCTTTCTTCCACTTTCTTTTTTGTTTCTTCCATTTTCTTTTTTGTGAACAAGGGGAAAAAGAAAAGGAAGAAGAGAAGGTAGCTGAAATCATTCGCTAATAACAAGATATTGCTTGCAAGTCTTTCTTGTTGTACTAGGCTTAGGGAATCAACAGCTATACAGCTTCAGAAACACACCATGTCCCAACAGATACTTCAGTTTCATATTTTACCAGGGTGCCTTTAAGGTGTCAGTTCACCCAACACACAAGGAAACCAACCTGAAAACACTGAGTGGCGTGAGCTAGGCTGTAAAGCACTAACATCTTAAACTCTCTGAAAGGGTCAGCACTGCTGCACAGATGGCTAAATTAAGGTGGAGGCCCTTTGAAGTGGTTTATGCTTCAGCCACCATAGAATATACAATTGCTTTCTCAGGCATGTGCCATGTCATGTTAATAGACACATTAACAGATGTTGCACAACAGCATGCCTCACGACTAGCTCAGTGTCCCCCAAGCACATGTCCAGGCTCCCTGCCAGAGGCAGTTTGTCCTCACAACAGAAGCTCAGTGCTCTTCCTATTCTTAAGGCTGGGTCAAACAACATTTACTTTTACCTTCAGTGTTTTATAGGCAGTGCTCATCGTTGTTACCCTGTGGTTTGCGTGAGATCCACCCAGTTTACAAAGATGACAGACAGGCCTTCTGCAGATTTCACAGTACATGTTTACTCTTTCCATTTCATGTTCTGGGCACATCAAAATCTGAAAAAAAAAAAAAATAGAAAGCAAAGAATGAAGGTGTGTTTCCAAAAGCAAAGCATTAAAACAAACAGCAATCCCACAGCATCTGACTGCCACAATGGATTTTTATTTTTATGTTCACTTTACTTGCTGTCTTTTTATATTTGTTCATCCAGGAGATGAAACACAGTTTCAGTGAGGTCTACAGTAAGTAAATATGTAGCAATGACGATGTACACATCCCATAGCCTCCATACCGCAATTAACCCTCTTGCTAATCCCTGAAGTGGTTTGCATGCCTTAAGCTCCCTGTACTCACATTCAGGGCTTTAAATGCAATATACAACACACCCCACCCTCTCAAATTTAACCGTGTCCAGGCCAGCACCTCAGTTCTGTCTTGAAACTGACGTGATCCCTTTCTTAAAGTAAAGAGTTGCTCTAAGACTGTGATGATTTACATCTAAACTAGACTCGGCTCAGCCACAGGGCCACTGGTCTTGGAGCAATGAGTGAAATACAACCTCCGCCACCAGTCCCTGTCTGTTTAAAGACAAAAGGCTCCAGTGTTTCATTTATTTTTTCTGACTCCAATTACAGGTTGTTCGTGCCAAGTTCTACTCCACGTATCAGCTTTAGCAGTAGCCTGAAAAATCTGGTGCTCGCGAAATCATCTTTCAAAAACCGAGCATATATGTTGGAATAACTACTCAACGAGGGGAGGGGAAGTGCAACTCAACTCCAAGCTCAAACAACAGATACACACACCTAAAAGAGGGGAAGAGATTAAGAAAATCCTTTTGCCTCATTCCAAAGCACTGCGAGACAACATCTGGGTCACAGGAACAGAAAGGACAAGACATCATGGCCAGCAGCTGAGCCACTAAAAATATCATCTCTTAATTTTAACATAAAAAAAAAAAAAACAAGGGAGGGGAAAAAAATTGCCAGTGGCACAAACCTGGACACACTAAACTAAACCGCAGACCATCCGTGAAACCAACTCTCAAACCCCAAATGTTATCTTAGACTATGGGGAAGAAGCCAGAGACACCAGTCTCACTAGCACCTTGGTTCATCAGGCAATCATTAAGCAGAACACAATAAGCCATCCCACACATGATAAGGCATCTATCTCATTGTTTAGTCAATTTAAAAAAAGAAAAAAAAAATAAAAAAGAAAACTGTTGGGAAAATCAACTGTGCCAGCAGGTTATCTCTAAGGAACTGCATTCATCTCTTAGTCCATGGAAGTCATTTTTCCACAGCAGCGTCCAGCCACGCTCAATAGGAACCACACATTTTTCTTCACCTCTTGGGTAAATCTAGCTTACAGCCTGCAAGCTGTAAGAGGTAGAAGAGGTGGATGATCCCCTCACGCCCCCAGTGTTGCAATTTGCTCTGCAATCTAGTTTTAAGTTATGACTGGGAACATTGCTTAGGAGACTAACAAACACTCCGCATACTGAGTTCTGGTCTTGACAATGGACTGTAACGAAAAATGCACTTTACTTAGACTAAAATCAAACACTCCTCAAAAAAAGTGAAGTTAATTTGCTGCTGCTAGGACATTCATTTTTACACAACATAAATGTACTTTTGTATCTACAATTTTATTTTTTTAAAAAATACTTCTGTTTCCACTCATAATTTTAAAGAGCTACATCAAGCATTTCTGTGATTTATCAATGCCATGGATATCAAAACTGTTTCTTCCCCTTTTGCCCTCCTTCAGCAGAATTCAGAATTCAGCTGCTGATTTTTAAACCTAGTTTTAATCTAGATGTAGTTTAACAGCATGTGGTACCTGCAGGAGTACACAGAGACCATCAGATGGCTTTGGCATTTTGAGTAGAAATACTGCTGCAGTGAGGGCTGAGATACCACAGAAGCGAAGTTTAGGTGTGGTACAGCATTTCACATCAACAGGTAGAAGATAGCACACAAACTCCTAATTTCCAAGTTTCACTTTTACCCAATAAAGTGGCGTTTCACAAAATTAACCACCTTCTAGCCCATTTCAAAGCATTTCAAGCACAGGGCTGCTGTTAACTGGAACGGATATGTTAGAAAGAACTGCACAATTCCAGATATCCACCATCTCCAAGCTCGCTACTTCCTGAGTTGCAAATTCTTCCAGCCTCAGAAGACAGAGCACCAGTAAAGAGCTTCTTACACCACCCACAACATTGAATTTAATGAAGTGAATCAGCACTCCCTGAACACGGTGGGACCTTCAGGGACACAGGGGCACCTGGGCCAATGCACACTGTGCATCAGACCCTACTCTCCTCATCACCTGGGTCAGCCTGCTCGCGGGGCACGCAATCCTTCCCCCCTCAGGATAGACCCTGGGAGCACCTGGAATGTTTGCCTGGAGTAAAGGTATGTTAGCTTCACCTTAAATGCCTCTCCTTATGCTACATCCCTTCTAAATTAGGGACAGGAACAATATGCTAGAAACTAGCTCATTACTGGGTCTACTTTTAATTGTTCTTGCCCCTATGCCCTGCCCCAAAATGTACAAGTAGAGCTATGCACCACGACGCCACCTGCATGGGACCGAGACCCAGCAAGCTGTGAGCACAGCTGGTCTGCTCCAGCAAGTGCTAGCCCTGAGCACCACTGCCACAAGGAAATCCATGAAAATCAGCCCACCGCACTCTCCTCATCACCAGCCACAGGTATGCAGCAAATGCTGGGACACCAAGGTTTGCTGTGGTCTTTTGCCAGAGGGATGGCAGACGTGACAATTCCTCTTATCACGCAACTCAAATGCACCAGGGCACAGCCTTGTTCTGCATCACACTTTGCAGGAGAAACAACACATCAATTTGCAGGCACTCTGTTTTGTCTGAACGCAGCAGCAGTGTGTGAAGTAGAAATTTTGCCATTACATCAGTCTCTCTTACTATAGCTAGAGAATTGCACGGTGTAATTTCAACTGAGACCTGAACTCCCATCCTCAGCCACTGCTAGATGCAAGAAGAAAGGCCAGAAAAAGATGTTTGTGTTGGATCAAGTTCAGGCTCAAAACATCCAAAGGGACCTCAGACACTCCTCACATGCCTGGCATACCCTTCACAATCTTTGCTGCCCTCCTTAGGACATTCTCTGATAGTTTTACACCCCTATACTGTGATGCCCAAAACTGCACTGAAGGTGAGGCCACACCAGCACAGAGCAGAGCAGGACTATCCCTTCCCTTGACCAGCTGGCAGTGCTGTGCCTGATGCACCAAATCCCACACAAGCTCAGAGCCAGCTGGGAGTCTGTCATTCTCACAGTCACGCTCCTCTGAATTAAGGCTCCTGAGATCCCAGGGTCCATCTTCGGTGTTAAAAACAATGGGAAGAAGGCATTAAACATCCCTGTTTTACTGGCATCCCCATCTGTGAGGTGCCCAACCTGCTCCTGCACTCTGAAGAGGTGGTACTTAAAAAGTGACCAGCACTGATGGACCCCAGTGCCTTCAAAAGCAGCTCCCAAGGGACCTTACCAACTCGTCCCCTGAGCAGTCACAAGTCTGCTCTCCCCACACCCAGGACTGAAGTTTTAGTGGCAGTTTTTCTCCTGTCACCAAAGCCTTGAAGCTCAGCTACTTCACGGTGGCTGTGGCCAAGATGTGACCAATCACTACTTCACCCACGAGATCTCTCCATTCACAAGCAACAAATCCAGGGGGCACCTCTCCTGGTCGGCTCCCTTATTGCAATTCTAGATATTCAACATCATTAAGTCTTGAAAAAAAAAAAAAAAGGCAGAAAAAGCATCTCAAATGACAATTAACACAATCCATTACCAAAGTAAAATAAAATAAAATAAAATTCCAAACGCTTATTTTTAGGGTTGCCTTTAAGCGTGTTCTCAATGTATGTTTCAACAGCAACTACTTTAAAAAAACAAAAGCTTACGATTCACTCCAGAAATGACCGCAGGACTCAATAAAGCAACGCTGGTCCTTGAAAGGCCCTGCCGCAGCACAAACTCGTCAGAAGCAATACCTGAATACAGCAATCTGAATTCCAAAAGGTACAGTGTACTCACCTTGGGTCTGAAATTGGTGGTTGGTCCGACATACTCGTGCTGGGCTTTGAGGGTTCCCCAGGGGTGGTGTACTTTGAAACACTCGTTGCAATAGCTTGCGCTGCAGTCCATGCAGCTCTTTGTGGATTCTTGAGGTGGAGGTTTGCAGAAGTCACACATGATAGCTATGGCTGCCCTGGCTGCCTGCCTGTGCCTTTCCACAATGGTTTCCAACGTAAAATTGCGAAACAAGCCATTGATGCCACGTTCTCCAAGGTCAATATCGTGCTGACAGCCAGGACAAGGGAACAGAGTTGTTCTAGGAGTCAGTGAATTGCGCTTTCTGCCTGTGTAGACAGCAAATCCTGATTTAGAAGGAGCACAAACAGAAGAGTTTTAGGTTTTAAAGGTAGAAGCGCGGGAGCTTATGAACCAATTCCAAACTACGGTAGCACATCATCCAGACCAGTACGATCAACACCAACTCATACACACTCTGCCAAGCCAAAGAGGGTAAGCTTGCCATGAGAAGGTACTGTCACGTTTGAGTCCAGGGGACGCTACAAACTACTCTAAAACTTAATCCTATGTGAAGGCAGATTTAACTGTTCCACTTCTACCTTCTGCTTCCTGCAGCTTTGTTTCTTGCAGTGCCAGAACAGTGACACCACCTTCTTCTTCAGAGCAAGCACTGCACTGCCAGGCACGAGTGCAGACAGGTCCTTTCCTGCTCAGAGCTCATCCTTGGTGGAGGGGACTGCCTCAGCTTGTGGCCTTGACCGGCCAGAGACTTTGCACAGCAGTAAATCTATGCCTTCCCAAACCTAAGGAACATTTATGTTAGCTACACACAGCACAGGGACTAGCCCTTCCCTGGATGAAAGGCCATGATAAAGGAGGACTGCTAAATAAGCCCCAAATACCAAGGGAGACACTGAGATGAAGAAGTTGGAGAGTTTCCTCCACCCTGAATTAGGGAACCATAACTACGGACAAATAACTACACACAATTTTCTCCTCCTCTCTCAAATAAAGCGACTGAAGGCTTGAGTCAAGCTGCAAGCTGAAAGGAGCCTCTGGAGCCTCATGCAGACCTGAAAGCTATTTACAGCAAGCACAATGCTCTTAAAGCTACCTGAACCCAAGGGGAATGACGATCAAAAAGCAGTCACTTAAGGATTTCTGAAACAGGCTAAGCCAGCATATAGGCCTAATGTGTACCTTCTCTGCTTCCCCTTGTAAAGAAGCAAAAAACTCATCCTCTGCAGCTGGACCATGGTTTTTAAATCCCTTTGAGAGGAATGCATGCTGCTGTAACTAACAAGTTCATGAATGGAGGTGACAAACCTGAATTCTTAGTCTTGAAATGGGTTCTTCTTCAGAAAGGGAAATTTGTTCTTATCTAAACTTAGTCATTACCTTCCCTTCAGAAATGTTGATGCCTTATTTCTTTTTGAAGCATCCTTTGACACCAGACAAAAAGACACTTGCTTTGCACTGCTCTTCTGCCGCTGCTTCACCCAGCACTTCACAACTCCCTTTCCTATCGTGCCCTTTCAAGTCTCTCTAATAAGAAAAAAGAAAACCAACACGCACAAAACCCAACAACGCTCCCACAAGGAACTAGCTCCTTTGAACGCCTTTGAAATGTGCCCCATGATAGTTATGTGTGATCGTCAGCTTAGAAACCACATCCAGAAGCATGAATAAGAGCGCACAAGCTGGCAGTCTCACACCTCAGCTGGTCCCACACCTTCCTGCAGGTTCTGAGCAGAACCACCCGACCACGTCTACAGGACACCATACACATGACCCAAGTCACCATGCACAACTCTCTGGCTAAGGGAAGCAGAGGATTGGTGGGTTTAAGTTTTTTAATTTTTTTTTTTTTTCTGGTACTTACTTGCAGTGTATTAATTACCCAAACTGCATGTCCTGCAATACCTGTAACTTGGCATACACAGCAACACACACATGCAATGCACAGAACAGCAGTGAAACACAAACTGGGTCTTGAACGTATGCTCCAAGCGAGCACTGTGCACAGAAACGCAGAGACCTTCTACACAGACTTGTACAATGGCCTCAACAAAAGGATGATTTTGCATGCAGTGCCATGCAGTCAATCGCTATAGAAAGGGATTCAGAGCACTTACATTTGCTAAAGCTAAGAAAATAATGGCACGGTTGTTGTATGTACAGGGACTGCCTACAAGCAGTTTACTACAGCAGAGAGCAAGCAATGACAAAGCAAGAAAACAAGGGGAAAAAACAAAACAACATGGTGCAGTGGTCAAGTTTAAGAATACAATCCGAAATTCTTCTCCAGGAGCATGCTTTGGAAGCCTGGCCCAGGCGGCTCACGCGTGGGACTGGTGTTTGTCAACGCAAAGGTGAGCTCAGCTGCAGTCCAATTGAGGCCTTTCATTCTGCCAGTCGTGGGACAAAACCGGACTGTCGTCACGAGCCATGCTCGGCAGCAGCTGGTGACACTCTTCTGCACAGGGAAGCCCCACACAAGTCTTAAGATGTCTCATCCCTTTTCTCTGAGAGCCAGTTTTGCTGCTTCCTGCTCTAAAACCTGAGAGCGTGCTTCCTCGGCTCTCCTGCGTGCCCGGCCACTTCTGCAGTTCACAGTAGGGAAACATCCTTTTTTTTTTTTTTGCCTCCAACAGGTGCTAATGCTTACATGCAGCATGAGGTAGCCTGCTTTCTCCAAGCATATGAGGTTCATATGCTTGTATGTTAAAAAGAAAGCGCTGATGAAGTGATAAATTACTTGGAGCATACCCCTCCTATCTGCCTTGCATTCAGTTTCCTGAAACTGAGCTGCAAGCACTTCACACAGCAAGAAACTGGAGTTTTCTACTCAAGATGTGTGGCTCAGAGAAACTCAGATCCATCCCATATTCTCTTTTACATTTTGCCAATCCAGTTTCCAACAAGTATGTATTTTTTTACAAATATTAGGAAGCACCACAAGAAATCTCACATTGTGGTTTGTCAACAAACCACTTCACTTGCAATGAGTAACTCTATGAGCAACCTAAAAAATAAGCACAGCATGTGCTCAGACTTAGACTCCAAACCCACAAATACTAGAATATGAAGACTCGAGTCAAAGAGCAACCTTGCATATGCCTTACACTTAAACTTCCTCTTACCAAGCAGAGGTGCCAACACTTCAAAGGCAGAGAAGCCCAACCTGAACCTCAGGGTTTGCAAAGGGATAAGACATCTTAACGATAAAATTGTGTTTTCCAAGTGAACAGTATCACCAGCATTTCATGATAATGGAAGACATGAAAGTTAAATGTGTGAGTTAAAAAAAAAAAAAAAAAGGAATATTTTAAAAGTCAACTGGATTTTTCATAAAAGCTTTTAAAAATGCAAATGTCTATGGCCACCCCAAACTCAATTAATGCTTTTGGATGGTTGCTTAGGAAGGAATAAATAAAAAAAAAAAAAAAAGAAAGATACTAAGTCAGTAGCTGCAAAGCATCATTTTCAGATACTTTAATCTTCCCCATATCCACGGTGCTTTCTCCAAAAAAAAGGTAATTTAGGACAGCTTTCTCAGAACTGTCCGTGTCCTGTGTTACCTTTGGTTTGTGACACTTCCAGTCTTCACCTGAGGCAAATGAATGCCCCCGTCCTACTAGCCCTGTTGCTGTTCACACTAAGTATGAAATTTGGATTTGTGTTTAGTTCTGTTCATTCCTTTCTCAAAGGACACAGTACCTTTAACAATTGCTCATGTGTCTGCCATTATTATGAAGCTTTTTTTTTTTTTGACACCAAAGAAAAAATATTTACGATAGTAAGCCCAAACAGTGGCTGAGATGCTCAGACTAGCTCAATTTCAGTAACTAGATATATTTCAAACCAAGAGACACTGGCTATTCCTTCAACCTGACTGTGTCACTAAGCACACCAAACACTACAAGGGTATCAGTTTGAAATATTTAGTTTTCCTCATGCATTCAGGCCTTGTACTGAATTGCCAGATCCAGAACTACCTACTCAGATTAACAAGGTGTAAATTTCAGTCTGCTTCTTTATCAGAGGCAATTAAAGAGAGCTCAGATACAGTGAAGAACTGGTTTTACCTTCCACTTAGAAGTGACAGCAAACCATGACCTCTTAATAGTTAACAATCAATAAAATAAGTACACTTCACTACTAGAAAGATACTGAAACTTGAGTGTGTAAATTCCTGCATTTTTGTTTTAAGGGGAAGAGAGAACCTTTGTTACTTGCACCTATCAAAGTATGTTTAGCCATGCATACACACACGAAAAAAAACAACCCTTAATTGAATTTCAGTCCAGTTGACCTTTAAGTCAGCACTAAACAGAATGAAAAGCTTTCCTAATAGAAGTCTGTTGCTTTACCTTTGCTCACTGCAAAAGCCATTTTGTGGACTTGACCACTGACAGAAAGCTATATGCTAACCAACAATATTTAACTCTAGAGTTAAACACTAAACTATCTAGAGCCAATACAAGAAGTGAAGCATTTCTACCTCTCCACTCAAAAGACCTCCTCTGTGAGGCTGCGAACAATGAACAGAAAGCTGTTAAGAAATTGGAAAAAAAAAAAAAAAAAGATATACCATTGGTTTACAATGGCTTAAATGAAGAGCATCAACTGTTTTCCCTCCTGGAGCTGATAAAACACTGCAGGGCTGAAATGAAAGAGCGTTTAATTTCCTAGAACGACGACACAGCTGTAGCATTTAGGCAGAAAAGAAACAGGGAGAAAGAAGAGACGGGAGAGGAAAAAAGATCTATTTCAAACATTCAATTTCTGCATCGCCCATCAATTCTGCACAAGTGTCAACATAACCGCATCACATGCTTTATTCTAACTACACCAACATTTTAATTACACTAACATTACGACAGATTAGCAGTATGAAATACCCTTTATTTTCTTTTCGTATACAGCAATTTCTTGTCAAAATTATTTTATATACAGCACATTGTTTTTTTTAAACCAGCACATTAGATTTTAAGAACACGCACTCCATTTCAACTACGAGTTGTGGCCTTTTTAAGATAAATTGTATTTGTAAATGCAAGTTGTGTGCGCACAAGAACCACAGAACGTGGACCAGTTCCTTCTGGGACTCAAGCATTTAAATGCCAAAATCATTTTAAATAGATTGTACTCCTCGTGAAGTTAGTAAGGATTTCTTATGTGAAAAAAGAAAAGAAAGAAAAAAACACAACAGGAGGAAGATGTCACACGTTGTCAAATGTGATGACTTGACAGTGACATGCCCTGCACACCCCTATGAGACATTCTTGTGGTTTTTGGTATACATTTGAAGCCCCACTTTGGATGTTGCCTTGTGTCTCTGTGCTCTTATGAAACTGTTCCATTATCAATCCCACTGAGGATCACAGAACGAATTAAGCGAGGGGATGTAGTTTCTTCAGACGCAGGACGTGAGTGGTACAAATGTAAGCTGCAAGCTGGATGGATGTTATCGGTACCAAACCTGTGAGGGCAGAGCTCACACTCCACAGAGTGAAAGAGCTATAATACCTGTAACATCAGAAGCAAAGACAGCATAACCTGAATGTCCAAACGTGTTCTTTAAAGCTCCCATTTCCATATGCTTTTCATTTTGCAAATCTGAACTGTCTAGGATGGTAATTCTCCTATGATGTGCCTCTGCCCAATGCTCTTTGGGGGAACGGGGTGAAGCCCATTATTTCGAGGGACCAGCACTCTCCTGCTGCTCATCAAACGGGGACAAAGATGTCAGCAAAGCATTTCTCTCCCTCAGCTAACAGGTCAGTTCAGGAGATACCACACATTACTGCCTATCAGTTTGCTGGGATGGTGGCCGACAGCTGTGGATTTGAGGAGGACAATGCCTGCAATAAACTGATTGCATAGATCTCAGGGGGCAGGAGCACCAAAAATGGGTCTTTCCTGCCCTGCTGTTAAGGATGTAACAAAGCAGTAACACAAAACCTCATGAAAAAGGCTGTCAACAACTACTGCAGAACTGCAAACTCTATTCTTCAAACCCTAATTCTCAAGTCTCTGAGATTCCTCGCTCCTCCCTTCTACTACAGCCACACACAGGAGGATGCGACAACATTTGGTTCCTTGCAGTAATTCAGTGTCAGCTTCTCAGCTGAGCCTCTGCCTCCTTCAGTGCGCAGGGTGTGGGCTGTGCCATGCACCATGGAAGGACCGCAGCGTGTCAGGTCCTCACTGCTACTGGCTGATGGGGAGCAAGGACTACCTCCCAGGCTGCCAGGAGCCCCTTCAGTCAAAGCTTGTGTCAAGCCGCAGCTACAAACGCTGGGTGGACTGCGTGTGGTGGCCACATCAACCACAGGGCTACCCATCCCACTCCCTGAAAACAGGGCTGGAATGGGGATAACTGCCCACCCCATCTGGGGATTCCTTCACGTTGTATAAGCACCAGTCAGCCAAGCAATGGCAGACGCAGCGTTCGCTTCTTAGACTAATTTGAAAGAGTATCTGTATAAATGAGTTAGGTGTTGTTTAAGACAAGACAGTGATTTTGAACTTTGAGAATTGGGAAGGGGAAGATGATTTTTTTGTGATCTATGAAGTGCAAGATACAGATTTAGGGCGTGTCTTGCGAGTGACTTCCCAGAGCACTGCAGTGTGGTTTTATAGCAGATGATTTTTTCAGCATGAAGCCTAAAAGCCAAGGTGAGGTTTCTGTTAAGCATAGCACACACAAAGTACTTCCAGTATATGTGTAAGAGCCGATCATATTACTGACGGATTAGAGAGCTGAGCAGAGTCAAAATCTGTATATTGTGATACCACAAAGAGCATTATGAATTCTCAAGCTAAGTGTTCCTTAAAGGCTCAGGCAGACCACGCTGAAACAAACCGTTAGCACTTTCTTCTCACAGTCAAGTCTTCCAGTTCTTCAACCACACAATGATCACCATCTGTGGAAAACAACTTACTGCAAATATCAAGAAATGGGTAGGGAACACTATCATTTGGAAAGTCTGCAAAGCCTCAGAGGCAGGTCCAAACTGCAGAATTTGGGCTGGCCGAAATCTGGGAGAACAGCCTGCACAGTGCTACTGACAACATTGCTGAAATCTACAACTTGATGCTCGACAGAAATTGAAATAAAGGAATAAACAAACACAGTGACTACAAGCATTTACGAGATGCCACAAAGACAAATGTATTCTGTATGAAATGGAGTGCATTGTCCTTAAAATTAAAACATTCCCATTGTTCTTTCCACAGAATGCACAAGACCTGCACTATCCCCAAGTCATCTATTCAACTGTGTCAGGAGCAGTGAGAAGAGATTTTACCAATGCAGATACCATTCATCTCGAGTCAGCCTAACACACAAAATGGGAAAAATGTGCAAAATCCAGATACATACCTGATCTACTAATCCTGTCAATCCTATCCATGCTGGGAGAAGAGATTCGAATTCGAGGGCTGCTCTGATTAGAGGATTCAGACCCCCCATCAGCGAAAGAGTCCTCAAGTGTGAAGAGTATTTCTTTCACGCATTTGTGACAGACGTTGTGCTGACACGGCAGGATCAGCGGGTGGGTGAACAGCTCCTTGCATGCTGGGCAGATGAGCTCTCTTTCAATACTCTTTGTGGCAACCTTCATGACAGAAAGAGGGGAAAAACAGGCGTGAGTGGTGAAGGCGTGAGCCGCTGGGGCTCGGTGCGTGTCGCGCCCGTGCATGCCACCAAACCCCAGCTCTGCCGAGCGATGGTTTCAGGTGTTGCGAGGTGTTGCGAGGTGCTGCCCTGGTTATCGCCGCCAGCAAAGCTTTATTTAACATTGATGAACGCAGTGGCAGCACTCCTTCCAGGCGACGCGCACAGGCGGCTACCCTGCGCGGTTCATCTCTGGGTCACGTCTGCATTGCAGGGGGAGGCAAGCCGAGGCGGGGAGCAGCCCGGGTGGCCACCTGGGGACCTGCTGAGATGCAAGCCACCGTGTCGCCCCGCAGCAGCAGCCCCACTCGCCCAGCCGGCAGCCCGAGCCCTGCACACCTGACCCCCGATGCCCGCAGCTCCCCCGGGTGGCACCACGGGGGCCACCTGCTCTCGCTCGTCCCTCGAAGCCACCAAAAGTAAATAAATAAATAATAAACAAACAAACAAACAAACACGTAAAAGCCCCAACCGCACGGGACGAGACGGGGCGGAGGGGACGGAGGGGATGGGGATGGAGGGGGGGGCACGGTGGCGACATGGCGACACCGCCGCCCCCCCCCCCCCCCCCTCCGCACTCACACTCACCTCGGGCTCCAGCCCGTCGCCCTCCATTGCCGGCGCCTCCCTGTGCGGCTGTCGGGGCGTCGGTGGAGGGCGGAGGCCGGGAAGAGAAGGAGAGAGGAGAAGGGAAGGGAAGGAGGGAGGGAACGAGGGCGGCGGAGGGACAGAGGCCGCCCGCCCACTGCCGCCGAGCGGGGCGCGGCGGCGCACAATGGCGGGCGGGAGGCGGCGGCACCTGGAGCCGCGGGGGGCGGCCACGCCCGGCGGCAGCGGCCCGGCAGGGGGCAGGCGCGGCTTGGCTGGGCTCGGCCCCCTCCACACGACCCCTGCCGTGTGGGCAGCCCGATATTTGCCCGTTCACCTCGGGGTACAGCGCCCAGGGACCCCCCCCACCTCGGCGGCAGAGCCCCCCGGGAGCGTGGCGCCCTGTCCCGTCCCGTCCCGTCCCCACAGCCTGCCTCTCGCCTCAGCGGCACCCCGAGTGCACCCCTTGCACCCACAGCTGGGGCAAACAGGGCTCTGTGGTCCCCTCAACCGCCTTGTCGAGGCTATTTCTGAGGCTCCAAGCTGAGGCATGTGGTGTCCTTGCCCTACACAAGCGGAGGTTTAGTCCATGAGAACAGGTGGACAGTGGCAATCCCGAGACGCTGACCACGCAGCAAGCCCTAAAACTGACCTACGCGTTACTGCATAGCCTGCCTGAGAGGCCAGAAGCAAGGATAAGAAGTTCACTTCTGCTCTCAGAGTTGTACTTTGTGTCAGTCAATAAAACAGGCTTGAAATCAGGCTTGCTTGGGTTCTGGTCGTTACATGGCAGCTTCAGCAGCCTGGCCGTGAGGTCTGAACGGAAAATTTCACTCTGGAGTTACGAAGCCAGAGGAAGATCAGAGGAAGATCAGAGGTGATTACGAAGCCAGAGCACTACAAAGAACATTATTTAGAGAACACACGTTAAAAAAAAAAATGATTTCACGTTTAGTTTAGAACCAGACTCATCAAAGTAGATGGGTGCTCTCGCAATGAGGCTGCCAATGCCAGTGACGGGCAGTATGTGTATTCAGGCCGAAACACGCCACCTAACCAGCGAGGGGGCAGAACAGGCTGGCAGGGATGTGCTGGGCTGTCTGCCTCCCCACCAGGTTTTGTGCAGCCACCTGTGAGCTTGTGAGTAAAAATGTCAACCCCAAATCTCCGCTATTATCCCTAAATGTTACAGGCAGGCTTTAAAGGATGTTGCTTTTAAGAAGCCCTTTACTGCATTAGCGCATTGCTCATTGCCGACACTGGACGTGGTCAACTTGGGTCCAAATGAGCAAATTCTCATCCGCAGACCAGAATGAAGCCAGTTTGGCTCTGCTGCTGCCTTCAGTAGTGTCAAGGACTTTGCCTTGGGCCAGGAAAACCGCCCTGCTCCACATGCCGGTGGTGTGATGCCAGCAAAGGCTGACATTAGGGCAGGCAGACCTGGGGCACGCGTTGGCTCCAGTCTCCCCGCAGCCCCGCAGGGGCATCCCCGTGCAAGCTGCTTTTACGGTCAGGACATGTGGGTGACTCTTCAATCCCCTGATAGATCGTTAAGGCATTAACTTGCTTGTGTCTGTTTGCTCTGGCTTCAGGGTACTTTAGAGCAGGATTTTAATTACCACCTCCTCCTACTCCACCACCATGTTAAGACATGTGCCAAAAGCTGCATTAGCACTGAGTTGCTGAGAGAAAAGAACAGTTAGGGATCACTGGTAAGTTAAAGAAGTACGAGCAGAAGCCACGGCCAGAAGGGGCTCCTGCTCTTGGCCTCTGTGGAAGGGAATGGTAAGACCAGCGTGGCCACAGGTGTCGGCCCTACCCGTCTGCTTTGCTTCCAGAGAGACACGCATTCATCAGCTGGACACCTCTTGTGCTAGCAAGGGGTTTCTTTTACACCAAGGAGTCCCTGTGAAGTAGTGAAGGTGGCTCAGCCCACCCTGCAGAGCTCACTCCCACCCTCAGCCGGGGGGCCTGGCTGGGAGCTGCAGATGAAACTGGAGGGGAGCAGGGGCTGTCACCCCTGTTCTGCCACCTCCCTGAGCTTGAACGCACTCGTTCATTTAACCAGGACTACCCAGCATTCTCCCATGCACTCATCTGCATTAATTATCAGTGCAATTCAAAGATGAGCAAAGTTTTCAATTAGCTGGAAAAATCCTGCACTTCTCTGACAGTATTTGGGCTGTGATCAGGGTCCTGCACTTTTAAGCAGTACAGCCCTGACCCAAAGAGCTCAGGACATCCTGGCAATGCCTTCACTGCCTTCAGCAGCCATGCTCAAAGTCACTACCAAATTTTCCAAGACAATTTTGTTTGCACTACTTTTGCATCCTGCACTCGTCTCCTGAACCGAACCACTGTCTGGCTGGCAGGAGAGTCACACCACAGCACCGCCAATGTGTACACAGCAGAAACAAACAGGATGCCGTGTGAGACCTGTTCCTGAGCTCACACGATAGTACAGGCACAGTCCTGGGGACTGAGCTAGCGGACAGACACCTTCCTTTCCGTGCAATGGTAAGTATTTTCTGCCAGGATGGAAGCTGTGGGGTTTTAGACCATATTTACATCTCTCTGTAAATTGTCACTGGTGAAATCTGCTTCTCTACTTAGCCTTGAGAAGTTCAGCCTTGAAGATCGCTGTTTTCCCCAGGACTTACTCAGTCCTGCAGGCTGAAAGACACATGGTTAGCTCAGCAATAAGGCTGGACTTTATGCTTCCTGAGACAAATGTGTCCATTTTGGCTTAGGAATACAGGCTCATCGTTGTCTTCCTGACAGCTACCATTCAGCTGCATCATCCCAAACAGCCAGCAAGAGCCCACAGACCTCGGGTGTTTGAAAATAAAATTATAATCTCTTGAGGATTTCTGGGCATAAATTTAAAACTATCAAGCCCTAATCCTTTGGTTCTGGTTGTTTATCTGCCCTGCAGAGAAGTGCTACGTGCCCACAGCCTTCATGGTCGGACGGGTTTCCTAACGAATCCCATAACCTGATCAGCTGGACCGAACAAGTTTGGAAGGTCACATTAGCTGCTGCTGCTGCACACAGAGTGCTCAGCCAATAAAGACTGTGCTCATCAAACTGCCAGCATTTTAGGACTGTGCTCGGGTTTGGAAAGGATTTATGTTGGATCAGTATATCTTGGCTTTTCCACCTTGTGCAGTGTGTACAGTATTCTGTTTCACGTCCAGGACGTGTGGCGAGCAACAGAATCAGGGGATCCAAGGAGCAGCCACAGGCAACAGTCTGCACAGAAGACACTGCTGTTTCCCTTCCTTACTTGTAATTACTTGCTGAGAAAATGAAAGAATTACAACTGAAAGGCTTCCTAAAAGAATACAGAATTCAGACTGAAATACCTTCTAGCTCTGTCTTACAGGATTCTGGAAGAGAAGCATACCTGTGAATAAATACTACTGTTTAACAGAAATGAAATATAGGACTTATTTTTAAAAGGATTTAGAACTTTATGTATAAGAAATCCAAATTACCGGAAGCTCACCCATGGGCTCGGTTTCTGATGTTATATAAGATATGGTGTGAAAAGCACGAAAAATACAGACGTGGCAGAGGGTGGGCTGCTGTTCTGCCCTGCTGCCTTCCCTCCTTCACTTCTGGTGGCTGCTTTCCCCACCACCATCGCACAGGGGCAGCCCACTCTTGCCCCCTCACATCCCCTGCTCTTGTCAGCTCCTCAGAGAACCACTGCCAAAACAGTGAGGGCAGGCCCGCAAACACACCTTCCACACACAGGCTGACTAGCCCAGATAAGTAATTCAGATTAAAAGCTGCAAAGACAGGCAAATTGGATTTTAGTTCCTCTTAGCCACTGGATTTCAAACTCAGGCTCCTCTACAATACCTGGCTTAAGCTGTTACCTGAAACTGAACTCCACGTTACCTTTACAGCTCTTTTAACCCACGTCTTTCAACCCAAGTCACCTTCCTGCATAAGCACTCCTCTCAAAACAGACATAATCAAACACTCATCTTGATGCTCTGTGAGGAGTAAAATTCATCTTAAAGCAAAGCGTCTTCATGGGGACTCAAAATGTAGACAAGTTCTTTTCTGCTCATCAAGAGATATGAAAAGCTTTTCTTCTGAAGGATGAGGGGTTCATCAGGTTCACGTGAGTCAGGCTGCTCAGAGCAAACCTCCAAGTCCCTGCAGCAGTAATCTCTGCTTATTTCCTTTTTGCAGCTCCTCATGTGATTCATTTTTGTACCACTGCCCAGCTCTATCCCTTACCCCCACCTGGGGAAAGAAGAAATGCCATCACAAGAGAGCTGTGTATCAATCACTATATAAAACCAGGCAGAAGACAGGGACAGAAACTGGTGTCACCTGCAGGGTCCTGGTGGAGAACATGCAGAATTTCAAACACTTTTAAAACTATTCTCAGAAAGTTCTCATGTTCATATCATTTGGGATTTGGGGCTTGTTTCTAGTACTGTCCATTTCTCTAAATGCTTCTTCTGGAGAAATGTTATTTATTCCATTCCTCATAAATGACAAGTTCTTGATTTCTGCAAACCATACTGAGAGCAGGAATACATCTTAGAGCAGAGCAAAAGAATGAGATAAAAACAGAGAAGAGTAGGGATTTGATTAAAAACCAGAGTATACCGAGATCCTTATTTCAACAAAATCAATAGCTGTTGCACAAGGACAGTGCCAGTATTGCTGTCCTCTCTCTGAAATTCACACTATTGTATATTGGTTTACTGATTTTTATTCCACTTGCAGGAAAATGCCTGAAATGGCTCTAAAGAAGGGACGAGTATTATTATCAATCAGACCATCAGACACAAATATTTATTCACAGCATCTAAAAATACTTTGAAGTTAAAGCTACAAGAGACACAGACGAATTCCAATGAAGGAAACATAGGGCTGTGCAAGTAAAACAATTCTGAGTAGACTGAGGGTGAATAACTGCAGGGGTGTTCATGTGGCTGACTGCTGCAAGAGGAAACTTACACACAGTGAGAAGTAAAGAGAAGGAAAGAAGGTTGAAACCCTTTCTATAATATTATGGCACTTTTATGACAGTCCTTTCCTGTGATTTGAACTGGGATTTAAGAGTCCTGAAAGAAAGTCATACAATCTCCTAATGCCTTAGTGCCTCTGCTATAAAATGCACTTGATTGTTAATCTATCTCACAGGGATATTTGGGAGTGCTCAGATGCTACTGTGACGTTTGTGACAGGTGCCTTGGGGGCCTAGGATATCTCACAGAGCATTGTACTGAGCCTAAGCAGATGTCGTGGGTGTATGGATTACACGAGGGCTGCCTTCTTGGGGCTAGAAGTGTTACCCGCGTCTCTGTGTCCCAGGTATAATGTGCAACTTGTGAAACAGAGTCACAGGGGAATAATCAGTACAAATCATTAGGAAAGATAACAAGTTGGCAAAGTGATGTTCCCCTGGGGGACAGCAATATGCAATCATTTGCCCTGGTGTGAGGGTTGACAAGCTAAGTGGAAAAACATTGTGACTGCCAAAAGAGATAACGTGCCCAGGGTGCAGGCACTGGTGTGCAGGGAGGGAATTAATACCTGTTGGGATGTCACACCGCAGAGACAGGAGCGTGCGGGAATAAGGAATTGGTGATATATCCTCTTTCCCTAACAGGAGCTCTTTGTTTGGAGAAAACCAGATGCTTAGCAGTTAATGCAGAGTACGCTAACGCTCCCCGGCTTTGTTGCAACAGCTTTATTGATGCGAGAGGTTTGGAAAGGCAAAACTGGGGTAATGGGATCTGTAAGCAATAATACCCTGCTCCTAAGCACGTACAGTTTACCACACAGAAGCATCCTTTCGCTAGCATGATTTATGTCACCCGAGAAAGAAGCTTCATTATCGCAGCAGAATATCTCTCAGCTCCTGGATAACATCAATAAATTACAAAGGGGCTGTAATCTAAACCCCGGGCTGGAGGTAAGGACATGCAAGCGGAAAACACAGAAAGCAGGAGGCCTCCGAAGTGGCCCCTGGAGAGCTGGGGGCAGAGTGACCGCCACTATGGAAAGTCTGTAAAGGTCACAGGACAGCTACTGCTCCGCTTTCCTTCACACACGTCAAGCATCCCTGGGGCTGGGACTTGGCAATGCGATGCTCTGCGTACAAGGAACAGCACTGTTTGCAGTAAACATGCACATTTCACTCCAACGTGCGAACTCGGCTGTCTATCGAGGCATATGCTCTCGTGGAGGGAAGTCTGATCCAAGCTACCAGCACAGGCGGCACAGGCTGTCACCCTCTTGCAGGGAAATCATGGGCAAAAAGGGGTTTCTTGACTGAAACCCTTCATGATTTTGTGTATCATGTAAAATGGATGGGACAGGAACAAGACCCGGCCATCCAAATTGACCCAGGCGCCCTCGGCATGGCTCCTGCTGGGCCTTAAGCAGGAGATGACTGGGGCAGGCCCTCTCTCAACCAGGCCCAAGGGGTCTGCACTTGGAAGAGGGAAGGGGGACGGGGAGTTTGTGGTGGGCACAAACAGCAGTGTGCAAAGGCACCTCTGGAGCTGACACAGGACGCATGCAGAACACGCAGACTCTTCCAAATAACCCCTTTGTTTATCACTCTTGGGTTTAAGGCTAAAAATGCAGCGCTTGCTTCGTGTTTCCTAAACCTGTCAGAGCGGAGTCTCTGAGGGGAGGGGAGAAGAAGCTCCTTCTGCTTTGTATATGCACCAGCAGCTCACAAACACGAGAAGCTGGATTTATGACCCCCTTCTTGTGAGAAATGCACTGGCTACTTTCCCTCAAAATATTTTCAAGCCCTGAATCATTTCCTGCGGGTGCCACTTCCCACTCCGGCGCTGCCCGCAGCCAGCCCAACCGTGGGTGACAGGAAAAGCACCCAGCACCCTGCCAGCCCACGTGCGGCCCCGTTGGAGCCCCACGTCCACAGGTCAGCTCAGGGACGGGCCGCACGAGTGCCAGACGCCGAGCTGATGGGCCCAGCAGTGCCCCGCACGGCTGGGGTTTTGTTGGGCCTCCATCCGGCAGCCGCAGGAGTGTGCTGCGGGTGCGAAGCGGGCGTACATAATGCATCGCGCTCAGAGGCACGTCAATAAACAAGCAAAATAAATAAATAAATAAACAAACAATCAAACAATGATGATGGTTATAATAATATAGGATGATATAGTAAATAATAATGCATTATTATTTATAATGCACGTATATTATTTATAACAATGAAATAGCACAAAACATAAAGAAATCATATACATAAAACAAAAATAAAAAATAAAATTATATAAAATAAAATGAAATAATACGAAGTATAATGTAATGAATGAAATAATATACATAAAATAAAATGAATAAAAATTGAAAAATGATAAAATGAAATGATACAAAATAAAATATGATGAAATGATATAAATAAAATAAAAATAAAATAACAATGAAATAAGATGAGATGAGATAAAATAGAATAAATAAAATTAAAAGTGATAATTTTAATGAGATGAGATGTGAGATGAGATAAAAAATAAAATAAAATAAAATAAAATAAAATAAAATAAAATAAAATAAAATAAAATAAAATAAAATAAAATAAAATAAAATAAAATAAAATAAAATAACGTAGGATAAGGTGAGATAAAGGCGGAGGGGACGTGGGAAACGCCGGGAGGAGGAGGAGGAGGAGGCGGAGGCGGCACCGCCCGCCCCATCCCAGCCCGGCGGCACCCCGGGGGCGCGCCCCTCGCCCCGTCCCCGGCCGCAGGCGGGTCCCGGCGCGGCCCCCCGCGCCCCCCTCTCCTCCATCCCTTACCTTCCCTCGCTCCAGCAGCTCCGCGATGTAGCCGAAGCGGCCGCCCTCGGCCGCCCCCGCCATGCCGCAGCCGCCGGGGGCGTTGCGGGAGCGGCGGCGGCCGGGCGGCAGCGCCCCGGCCGGCGGGGGGGAGCGGGGGGCACGGCGGGGTGCGGGCGGCTGGGGGCGGCGTGGGGAGGTGGGCGAGGGGCTGTGCAGGGGGCTGCTGCTGCTGGCATGCGGTGCAGAGCGGTGCCCGGCCGGCTGCATGGCTGCGGGGGGCGTCAGGCAGGGTGGGACTGGGTCTGCATGTGCTGCCTGCCGTGCTGCCGCCCGCGCGGGGGGGATGCGGCGTGCCTGGAGGCTGCCGAGGCACAGGGAGGGGTGCCGGCACCCTGCTGCTTGGGGAGGAGATCCTCGGGGTCTGATGAGGCGTTCAGCGGGGCAGCTAGCAGGAGGGACTCTGTAAAACGCCGTCCAGAAGAGCTGGGCAAGGGCACCCCGTGGGGTGGCCGGCGATAGGTGCTTGAGGCACGGCAGGTGTCGCAGCCCTGCTCCGTGAGGGCCTCCGCTCTCCACAGCTGGAATCACCTGCTAGTGATGGTGGGAGCAGGACGGGTCACTTCAGATGACTTCTTACTCCCCTGGTCCCTCGCCAGCTCTCCCCCGGACCAAGGGGTGGAAGGGGACAAGCCGCGCTTACCCTTCGGATATCGGATGGCCCATGGGGCACATCACCCCGGCGTGGTGAACGCATAGCGAAGGGTGTTTTATAACGGGATAACATATCCCTTCGGAGGCTGTATTTCCTAAGCTTGTTGATACAGTAGTAATGCTACACCGTATGCTCTCGGCAGGTTACTCACAGAAACAATATACCTTTCTTTCTCAGGAAATGGGACTCATGAATAGCCACCGGCCTTTTCTGTTACTAGATACTGTAGAATTACATATATCAGATGACTCATTAATCAAATAGCCTGTTATTGGGGTATACGGAAGCTTTCAGTATTCCCCGTATTGCTTTTGTGCAAGTAGCAAAGAGTTTATCGGAATAAACGATGGGCAGTGGCACGGTGGACAGTCAGTTGTCATCGCCCACGCAGCTGAGAAGCCTGTGATATATAATTTAACTCCAACCGAGATATTTTGCTCCTCTGATCTAATTCCAGCTCAACAAGTGGCAGCCATGTGGGGAAGCTTTGATGCTGTGGTTTTGGAGGGTATGAGCACGGCCAGGGGCTGGGTATGAGGGCTGTGCAGCTCCTCACCTGGCTGCACCCAGGCTCCCTGCCAGCCGCAGCACCCCGGCATCAGGGAGGGTTGCACCGTGGCATCGGCATCAACCTCTGAACGATAACCGGAGCCCAGCAGCAAACATACCTTTGACCGTGCTGGTCAGTAATGACGAGCCATGCAAAAAGCTGAGGAATTTACAGCCCTTCCTGCTCTATATAGGAAATGATGGCTCCTCACTGCTGCCTTCAGCTGGAGGTGTGTCTGCACCCACACCTCGTGGCAGGGCTGTCACATTCGTGATAATCGATGCCCTGCGTCCTGCGAGGCCGTGCTCTGACGTGGCATGCGTCTGTCCAGCGTCCTTCGGCCATGAATCACACTGGTATTTTGACCTAGCTGCTGCTTACAAAAGAGATGTAAATGTAGCCCAAGTCATGAAGGGCAAAGAAGATACAGGAGAAGAAGGACAAAGCTGGTGGTTCTTTCATGCCATCTATTTGGAGCGGTTTTGTTTCAGCACTAGCTCTGTTAGCATCCTGGGCTCGGGTGGCTGTCAGTGACAGGCAAGCAGGACAAGGTCACTGCCTGCTTTTGCATTGATCTTACATCTTTGGCAGTGGCATCCTCCCAGGTGGCTCTTTGTGGAAAGATCCCTGTACAACAGCCCTGTGTGCCATCAGCCCTGCAGAAGGGGGTATTCCCGCAGACTGTTGCAAGGCTTGGGGGCCTCATGGATGGGTCGGAATCACTCACATGAGCTATCCCCACAGATCTAGACTAGCCAGGGGTTTGGGACTGCTCCCTGCAGCAGATATTGATTCCCTTGGCTATCCCAAGGGGTCCTATCTACCTCCCCTGGGACAGAGGAAAGTTTGCACCAGCCTTTATCTCAAGCGGCTGCGGGCTGACAGAGGAATGTGTGCTTGGAAGGCCGGGGACAGGTGGAGAAGCCTCATGTTGTTGCAGCTGGTGGCCCAGGGGCTTTAGCCACACTTGGTATCTGGTTGCTGTGTTTCACGCAACCTTTGCAAGGTAGGCTGTATGGCAGAAATAGTGGGGAATGCCTCACCTGCTCCACATAAATCGCTGGTATGAATTTGCTTTCTCTGCTATTCCTCCCCCAGTTTTCTGTCTCAGGTTGGTTCCTTTCTATGGAACATCGACACCCAAAAATGCATCCAAAACTTTGGTGATCAGGAAATTATCAACGTCAGAACACGTCATGTTTTCTTGAAATTAATCAGTAGAATGATTCAATTTCCTTCATATCACTTAGACTGGAAGTGTCTCCAAAAAAGCAAGGATTCTTGGCCCAATTATGCACTAATTGTTTTATACCAGTGGAAAATCTGGTCCTGCATTCTTATCCTGAAATGTTACACGGCACAATGCTTTGCCTTGACACGCTAATGCAGAAAATAAATTGTAAAGGAAATTTATGTTTCCTGACCTGTGAATTACATTGATTCTCCCAGGACAGCAGTGACAGCTCTAGATTTTCTGGTTGATGTCCTCCATCTAAGTTTCTAATTCCTAACTAAATCTGCACAGTGAAGCCTGACACTATATTCTTTTTGCTCCCCCAGGATTGTAAAGTGTTTTCCCATTTACACAGTACAGATGATACACTCAAACATACACCTGTGGTAGCAGTCCAGCATCACCCTCAGCAGGGGCCTTGCCCCGCTGCATGCCACATGTGAAGTTGTTGGCCATCGTGACCTGAGGAAATCTACTCAAAGGCAGGTTTGTAACCAGCTGCAGGTGGCCATACAGAAGGGGCTAATACAAATATTTCAGTACTAAGGAGATACAAAGTGCTATGCTTCTATTTTACGGTATTCATGGAGGAAATGGATCTGTGTAGGTGCACTGCCATCTCAGAGGACTCAGATGTCACCAGCAGTTTCAACATCAGAGATGGCAAGAAAGATGATGCAATAGGTAGTGGAAAAGTGTGCTGACATTCACTAGGACCTACCTCAGTGTTAAAGTGTACATTTGGGCAAACATTTGAAATCATGAAAAAACAAAACACAAAACATGCATATCCAGGGATGTCTGCCTGTGGTAAGGACTATGGCGTGCATTAATTCTCCTAACAATTTTTAGAGGCCTACATCCGAATTGAGCAATAATGAAGAGATTTTCTGTAAATAGTTTATGAATTTTATGTAAACTGTTTCGTTCCATGGGGAGTAATGTTGACGGGAACTGTCACGAAGAAGAAGAAAAATTGCCTTGAAACAGATGAGACCTGATGATTGGAAAGATTTTGCAAGCAGGACAAATGTGACCAAACTCTATTTCAAAGCTTGCAGTACCTGCATGCAGATCTAAAGCTCTCTCTGCAACAAAACCCATCCCTACTAGTTCTTTTTGGGACCACAGGGTTGTTTCCATTCCCACCTTCATTGCTCTGGGGATAAACCCCATATAAGCCTTTTAGTAAGCAGTCAGGGAGCTGTCTACTTCTGCATCCATTCTATGTTCAGCTGAGGTTCCACCAAAGCCACCCCGAGAAGACAAACTCCTGCCCCACTCTCTGACACTGGTGTTAATAGCCCCTGTACTGGGTCTGGAGTGAGTCTGTGATTCCTGGGAATCCCCAGATCCCTTTCCACACTGCAGCTGACTATTCACATCCTTGCTTCATGTTGGGGAATGTGATTTTGCCTCCTCCACGTCTCCAGTCTAGACTTCCTTAGCGATCTGATTTTTATTCCCCACCAACACAGTCTGAAACAGAGTTTTACTGAGTTTTGCATACCTCATTCTGATAGATACTGGCAAACCCCAAAAGATCACTAAACATGTAGCACGGAATATAGCACAGTTCTGCAGCTGCTCTGAGGCTAAGTGTGATGTTGTCCATCATTGATGGCCAGAAGAAACAGTCTCACCTTCAGCCTGTACCTCACATTTCCTTTATTTCTGGCTGCAAGTCCTCTGGCTAAGGCAAATTTAGTAAAATTAAAAGGTGAATTTCAAATCCACGATGTTTTGGAGCCAGATGTTTTGTTCTGCTATGTTCAACAGAGGGCAGCTGCAACTTGTGTTCAGACTTTTTGTCACCTTTAGGTATCTACAGGTATAAATCTGTATCAGATATATATCTCTCTACATCTATCTATACAGATATCTAGATATAGGTACAGGTAGGTATCTCCTTCTAGGCTCTAAATGGCAATGCTCCATTTAGAGAGCTCCATTCAAATACCATGAATATCTCTACCCAATACTTTTCAGGTATAAACACACAAATAAAGCACAGAGCTAAAAATGCATCCATGCCACATGAAAATTTATTTTTATGTATGATTTCGTCTAGACTTTCCCATATGACTCTAACACAATATCACACACCCCTGGGAAAAAGCTTATTTAAGAAATATGGGTTAAGTATGTAGATTATTATTAATATTTAATGTATTGAGTATGTTATTATATATTTATAAGGAATCAGCTAAAGTACATAATGATACATACCATGAATATATAATGCAATTGCCATTTTTTGCTACAACTACAGTTAATCAAGTTTGACAATGTAAAGAGAATTTCGTGTATATGTGGAGTTTTAACAAATACTGAGTAAAACAGCAGGCTTGAGCCTACTAATTTACTAAGCCTATTGATTTACTTAAAAGAATTTGTCTAATTAAATCAGAGACATGGAAATTGGGTGAAGATATGGGAAAGATGAGCCCTACCGATCTCTGCATACGAATGCAGTGATGCATATTTCAGTAATTTTGCATGTGATACAGAGGGGACATGTCTGAAACAGTGCAGGCACTGAGGAGGGGGGCAGAGCCCTGAAAGCTTTTTAGACTCAGCTGGCCTTCAGAGAATATCACATCTCTTTGCAGAGCTTGTCCAATTGTGTGTCCAGGGTTTGAAGGCAGCAGCTGTGCTCCGACACTTAACTATGCCAGGGTTGGGTTGGACTAACTTTCCTTTCACAGAGTAGCGTGCCCTGTGTTCATTCAATGACTCTGCCCTGTGCTTTTACCAATCTTTAATCCCTCCTGACAGTGTGTTCAGTTTCACTGTGGAGTGGCTTTGCACATCTGTGCAGGCCCTGAGGCCTGCTGGACACCTGCTGCCCGTCCCCACTTTGCACCAGGCCAGGGTTGCCGTGTCCCTTTCCTTGCCTGTCCCACAGGCACCTGAGGTCCTCCTGGCCAGGCCCTGCCACCTGCTTACAGCACCAGCGTAGTTTGCTCATGTGTATAAAGGGATGGGCAGCGCTGAGCTAAAGGCCTAAAATGCCACTGGCGGGAGGTTGTCTGAAGTCACAGCAGGGCAAAATGTTCTGGCTGTATTGACAGAAAGCCAAGGGTCAGCACTGAAGAGCAGTCACTCTCCTGCTCCCTGGTCCTGCTGTGAGGAGCACACAGGGGACGGGGTAGAGCAGCTCCAGCCCCAGCTGTGAGATGGATGCCAGGGCTGGGCAGGGACTGTGTGAGGCCAAGCCTCCCACTTCTGGCTTGTGCAAGTGCAAGCAGAGCACCACGACAAGCTGAGACCATGCAATAAGATAGCTCGGCAGTTCCTCTGGAGGATGTTCTGCAGGGCAGAGCAAGGCACCACAAACCTGGTCACCACAGAAAGGTCCTGTCACACAGATCTGCAGAAGCACAGCCCCTCCTGGTGGGACTGTGGGTCCAACCGTGGGCAGACAGCTGCTTAATGTGCTACCCTATAGCTCCTAAAGGTTCGTTCCTTTGACTTGATGTCTTCAGCAGTTCTCCATGGCATGTTTAAAGAGGCCTCTGTACTGCAGCAGCCTGACAGAGGGGAGTGGGTTTCCCTCTGGTTCAGCTGTAAGGCACAACTTACACGTTGGCCCACTTGCTTTGCCTTGCTGTGAATAGAGGAAAGTCAAAAGCACATTGCTCTGCCAGGGGTGGCTCCTCCCAGAGTCCTCCCCAGACAGCGCCCAGCCCAGGATTTCAAAGTGGTTCAAGACCAGAAAAACCTTTCTCCCACTAGTTAGAAATATTGCCTTATTTGTTACCTTTTTACTGTTTTCATGTAGAGCCGTGAAAGGCAAAATAAACTATGTTGGTGAAAAGGACATCTTTGTCTGGTGTGATTCCCGCTCCCCCTGTTTAAATTAATCAAGAATAATCTGCTCCTGATTGAGGTCTTCCCTTACTAGTGCAGTGCACAGACTTCCACCAGTGGCTGACATCAGAGCATTTATTTCTGACAGGCAAAAATAAAATAAAATAAAATAAAATAAAATAAAATAAAATAAAATAAAATAAAATAAAATAAAATAAAATAAAATAAAATAAAATAAAATAAAATATAAAATAAAATAAAAGACTTCCTTCACTGTGTTCCTGCTCACTCCAAATCTAGCTGGCATCAAAACTCACCTCGAGGCTCAGCTTATTCGGAGGCAGAAGCAGGCCCATGGGTAGCTGCAGCAGGCTGGCCAGCCAGGAAGGGGACAGGAGGGGGGTCCGGCCCAGATGGGCTACCAGATCAGCAGCTGCTGCAGAATTTAATATCCTTTTATAGCAAGGAGATCGTGGGAACGCTTGCTCCTCATAGCCCATGGAGTCCTTGGCTTAAAAAGCTGCCCTCCCTGGGGACTATATGCCACGTAATATCCCAAACGCCAGCCTGTGCGTCTGCTTAGGTTTCTGCCACAGCCAAAATCAGCGTGTTTTCCTTTGCTTTGCACGGGGACCTGTAAACACCCCCCTGTTCTGGAGCTTGGGAACTGTGACTTGGAGTCACACAAGGTGTGTGAAAGCCTGCAATAGTGAGGGCTACAGCCCTCAGGCCTGATGCAGGACAAGGGGCGCCCAGAACAGAGGGAGAAGCGTGGTAAGAGTGCACACCACAGGGCATGGAGCAGGCTCTGGTGCTTGCTGGGGTCACCACCTACACAGCAGCCTTCCTACCAAGAGATAGTTTATGTCTGCTGTCACAGGCCCTACTACTACCAGCAGTGCCAGATTCTGCAAGAGGAAGTTGGTCAAGGCTCGGGCTATGCACAGTGAAAACAAAAGTCAAGGCACGGAGCCATCAGAAAAGTTTGGTAGCAGTAACAGTACTGGAAACAACCAGTAAGGTTGTTTCCACAGCCTGCGTATGAAGCTATCTATAGCATCTGGGGAGCCACAGAGGGCATTTTTTATCAACACTGAAGGATGTGTGCTGCCTGGCCATACACTTCAAGCCATATAGAGAGACATACACAAAAATAAAGAAAAGTCCAGTGATCATGTTGGAAAACCTCATCCAGACACATCTCTATCAGGATCTTGCCCTTGGCTGCACCATCAGAAGGATGCTGGGCAGGCAGCACTGCCCGGGGACTGCTGATCTGTAACATGTGAGTACAAAGGCTGGTGTGCAAATGTGCTCAGTTCTTCCAAAACTTCTGATTTTCTTTAGATTATCTTCGTATTATTTACAGAAACATCCCCCACCTTGCAGTTTAGTATTTTAAGTCTTACCAGCAAAAAATTAGTGTGTTGAAGCAGCACTGAATACCTTGTTTTGGTAAAAAAATAGGCCAGGAGGGTCCTTAAGAGTACACCAAACTGTCCTGAGGCAGGATAAGCTGTCCCTGTGTCATTCTTGGCTTAGTCTAACCTGATGTGAAAGGACAGCCTCACTGAAAACTCCACAGCTTCCCCAGGGCAATAGGTTTACAGAGATGCCTTTCAGGGCAATGCTCCTCCAAAATAAGTTTGAAGTTGAATAAGGTTTTTATGGAAATGTTATAATAAGCAGTAAAAAGGCTGGGCTCAAGATTAAAATGTAGTTTTGTAAAGTGAGCCTGTTTTTGTAAGGTACGGTCATGATTTAAAGAAAGTTGCTAAATGGGCAGCACAACACCAAACAAATATAGCTCTGTGCTTAGGAAAACCTTCAAATTACCCAAGGGCAGCATGCAATTTTAGCAGCATTCCAGCATATTTAGCTTTCCAGGCAGCATAAGCACCACTCCTTTTCCACAAACACCGAGGTGATGAACAGTGAAAAGCTGTGTCTTGATTTCTCTTCTGTCAGTTTCCTGCCAAGTCATCCCTTTTGCTGATTCCCCATAAAATGGTCACAGGGGTGAGGCAAAGCCTGTGTAACATGTGCTGTATCAAAGGGGACGAGGGGAGAGATCCAGATGGAAATTCAGTGATGGCTCTTGCAGAATTAGCTTCATGAAGGCCTCCAGGCTATCTCACAAGGGTATTTGAACTCTGTCACTGCTAGCTCACAAAGTGGTTGTTTAACAGGACACAGGGCAGCCTCCTGGTCCTTGATAACCAGAGCCCAGTTGTCACCACAACTGTTAACACTACGAGTTAACACAGAAGCCACCTTTGCATGAATACATGGCTGCCAAAACACAAGCTTCTCTATATAGACACATCTCCCTCCTTTCCCTTGCGAGCTTAACATAAACAGCCTAATCTGGCAAGTCAAGCGCAATGTCCTCACCACAAACCTTTCCCCTCCCAGGCACATTTTGAAATTCTCAGATTGCTGCTGCAGATTGTTCTCATATAGATTTTCTCTTCCTTGATGAACTTCTCATTTTTGTTGAGACAGAGCTTCTTCCTTCCTTGGGATCCTGCACATTCTCCAGCAATAGTAATTATTTTTATCCTGTCCCTAAGTACAGGGTCTGTACCTACAAAAGTACATTTTAAAGGGTGGTCACACACTTCAGTGGTCAAACAAGGCGTTTTGCCAGTGCTTCAGAAACTAAGGTAGTGTGGGATTTTTGCTGCCCTTGGTGGTGCAACTTGAAAGCCTCTGGACATTTTCACGTTCAGTGCCCACAGAAGGTGCTGTGTGGGCAGTCGTCACTCAGAGCATGTGACTGGTTTGGAAAAACCCACCAACATGAGACACAGCTCACCAGAAATAAGTTTTTCCTGTTTCACAAAACAACAGGTCATTGATTTTTATTGAATTCAGAAACTAATTGGACAAATAGAGACAAGTAAGACAAACTTTAGAACAGTGTGTTGAAAGTGTAATTCTATAGTGTACTGCTATCACTTGGTAGAGTGATTTAGTAGTCATTTAGTATAGAGATAGTGACACTTACTCTGTTTTACCCTGTGGTTGCTGGAAGTGAGAGGAACTGCTTAAATGGTCATTACTTGCAATAGCAAACCAAGAACTTTTCAGGACTGCAGTATTTAACACTAACCAAAACAGACCAATATTCTCATTGAACAGATGAATTTCAGAGATGTTTCGTGTTTTAGATGCTCCAGGAGGATCTGCTTACCTGGGGGTTCTTTCTCTTTTTCATGTCCCGACAACGTATCTTCTACCTCATCAGTGGCACCAAAAGCAGTTACCAATATCAGAGTTCTTCCTGGGCTGTCCACAATAGCTCTTACTTTGCAAATCCTTCACCCTCTACCACAATGGAACCCCTAAGAGAATGGCTAAGGACTCACTACAAAGCTAAATGTATTTTTCTGGGGACACTACTGTTTCAAAGGGATATTTCATTTTTGATACTGGCTTCCACTGAGAGCAGAGTATTTAACTTCTTCAGCTCCTTTTAAGTTGTCTTTTACTTTGCTATGGGGCACTGAACACAGAGCAAGGAAGCCTGTTATTACGTTTCACATACATACTTCAGATGTTCCTCCAATGTCCAATTTACTTGTTAGTCATTTTTTTTCATAGCATGTAATTGTTCCATTTAGAACCAAATTTCCTCTAGATGAAAAGCCCATAAATAAATATGTACATACTTAGCAACAGTTCTCCAAAGTGGTTCTATCATGTCTGCCAGCAGCTACATACAAGAGATTAAAGTTGCTGTGAAAGCCTTAATGATGATGTTTAAAACCTCAGTCCTCAGATCCTATTGAAAGGATGCATTTAACTCCCCTCGTTCAACAAGCTACTTCAAAGCTGTTCTTCTAGAATAGGAGTTGAAGACATTGTTTGTGAACAATCAGTGATAGGGGCATCCAGCTGACATATATTTGTCAGCTGAGCCAACATCACCGAGCTTTGAGTGCTGATGAGGATTACGTAAGGCATTAATTTTATAAATACAGTCTTGACAGGCAGGCAGAATAAAGGAGTGGGTCTGTTGTACCACACCATTGCTGGAACATCAAAAGGTTGTGGCAATGTAGCTGTTCCACATAATTAATGCAAGCAAGCCCTTATAGCCAAGACATTTTACACCCTCGAGGACATGTTAAAGTCACTGAAGTAATTAATTTCTTATTTAGGTTCAGCCTCAGCAATGTAAAACTGTGGTTAATGCAAAATTGTTACAGGTGGGAAGTAATCTGACGGATAGCTTTTGTAGCTATGCTTACATTTTACATTTCACATACAAGTTTACATGCATTTGAACTTCAGTTTTTAAAGGGATTTTAAGTCATTACCTACGAATTTTTTGTCTATCAACTTATCATTCATTATTTTCTAGTCAGAAGACATGGTAACTGCAAAAATGTGAAAGGCAATGCAGTCTAGTATTAACCACAGAAGTCAGTCAGGATCAAAACAGCCACTTCACAGGCACACTCAATGGCCATCACCTGCTTGTTTGATGTTAAGAATGGCAAATCATGTATGCAGTGTTGGTTATTAACACATATTTTTGTCAACTTAAAAAAGATTAAAGATTCCAAAGAAGTCAAAAAATGCTGTTTATGCCAGAGAGGTGTAAGCAGTTTGCTGGCTTGAAAAACAACTGTGGGAGTTAGTGGGAAACAAATACGCCTTCTGCAGGTTTTAGAAAAGGGAAACTCTGCTGTCAACATTCAGTCTGAGAAAGATGCTGCTATTTAGCCAGGAAAAAAAAAAAGTTGTAGAAGAACCGGTGCCCAAGGGGAAATGTAAAACATGTATTAACAAGCCATATAGGCATAGTAGCTTACAGATCAACAACAACAAAAAACAAAAACAAAACAACAACAAAAAAAAGAATTAGCTGCTTTTGCCCTATAAAACATGGTTAAATTACTTGCACTGAGAAATCAACTAGTTTTTCCACAGAATATGAGTTTTCACTGTTATGTCATGACTTCTGGTTCTCTACCCTGTTATTCTTTATAATTGAGAACACGGTTAACAGGCAGTGAAACTCAGGAGCCACAGCTCAAGATTTTGCAAGTATGGATTTACTCCAAGATAATCAAATGCAGCGTTCCTCACGCAGCCAGAAAAGTATCAATACTGGGTCTGTCTGCCAGCAGAGACTTACTTAGAGCAGCTTATTTTGAGCATAATACCATATATCAAAACACCACACAATCATTAATATCCCATGAAGATGGTATTTCAGATAAAAACACTTTGGCTAACAATCCACCGCATATGTATAGAAGGTACCCAGGAGAACCATGAAATTCATTTAGTGATGCCACACAACTTTGAAAGTCCAGTATATTGAATAAAATAATTTTATTTTTATTTACTTGATTTTATTTTTTTAACAAAGTTTATGGAATCTGAAAGTAGACGATAACTGAGATTTAATATGGGAATATTCTCTACCCAAAAATATGTCAGACATCAAGATCATAAAGAACTCCAAGGTTCTGTGCTATACTGTATGATATGTAAACAGATTTTGAAAATACTTTCCCATTATATATTTTGACACAGTATGCACAAATTTAAAAAAATAAAATAAAAATGAAGTTTAATTGCCTCAAGGGATTTCTTAGACATAAAGCCATTTGAAGAGCCATTTACAGTCTGTGGTTACAAGCATCTACATAATCAAAATATCCCCTTTTTCATAATGCAGAGTAACCTGCTGAAGATAATCCCCTATCAAAGTGATGCCAGCAACACAGATCTGATTGCATGACTCCAGCACTTAAAAGAGCACGTTGGTTATACATGGCTTTTAACCTTGGGCTACAATTATGCTACCAGAACTAAATTCAAGTGTAAATCAGTCATGTAGAGATGTCTGTGTCATCTGAACACTGTTTAGAGTCCTTGTTTTCCAGATCTGGTGAAGATGGTGAAGGCGCTCTGAGGTTCTTGTGCTTACATTCAGGGCAGGATGAACTTTGCAGATGCCAGATTCTCCGATTAACGACAAGCCACAGATCCCAAAGTAGGCATGTAAAGCATCTGAAAGGAGGACAGAATATGAAAAATAGAATTGTGTGTCTTTCAGTTGTAGCAGTCAAGTATTCTGGGTTTCAGCCCCCCTGAATAATCACAGCCAAGGAAAACACACAGCTGTTACATTTTAAATTTGATATTTTCCACAATAAAACAATTTCTGCTCAAACCTGCCAGCATGAACTGACGGTCTACAATCTCTAAGACTAGAATAATTTTTATTTTATAACAATTCTTGCCCATTACTATACTTCCGAGTGCTCAGGCCAAACAGCAAAGAGTTTCAGGAGCTGGAAATAATTTCCTTCAAGACAGCAAATGTTTTTTCCCCAAATATGAAGGATTTTTTTGGCTATGTGGTGGACTGATGACTAAAGAAATACTAATAGCTGACAGACAGCAAGACTTAGAAGTATAGACTTACCTATCTTCCCCGCTTCCTGAGCAAATACCCTAAGAACAGGAATTCATTAAGTGGCTTGATCAACTGTAACAGATGACTAACAGCTCTTATTTCCCCTGCCCCACTCTGCTCCTGATGCCTACCTTACACAGGGACTAAAGCTTGCTGAACCTCCATGACATACAGCAACTCAGGAAACATAAGCAAGTGTAAACAGACAGTTTTCTGACATTTTAGTGAATGAAACTGCTTTGCAGAAGGGTTCAATATACACCAGTGTTAGTGCAAAAACAGGAAAGGAGAATGCACCTGTACTTGGGCCAGCTGGGGAGAAGTGAACCTCCTCACCCTGTGCAACAGCAAGTCATTAGATTGGAATATCTGACCAAGAAATCACAGACTAAATTTGGAGAGTATTAACAAATTAATGTGTACATTATAAGTTCTCAACATGCAGTAATCTTTTACTAATGTGTAAGTGAAGTCATATCTGACTAAAATGATAGGGGGACCTCTGAGAGAACAGATTTACGAAAAGGGGGAAAAAAACCTGAGCTGCCGCCCACCCGTGGGGCACCTGTGCTGGAGCAGTTTGCTCCTGGGGGATGGATGGATGGATGGACCCCGTGGGATGGAGCCGTGTGGGAGCAGTGCTTGAAGAGCTTTGGGAAAAGCAGTTCAGGAAGGACAGCACCCCGTGGGAGGGACCCCACGTGGAGCAGGGGTAGAGAGGGACTGTGAGGGAGCGGCAGAGATGAAGCGTCAGGGACTGACTGCAGGCCCCATTCTCCTGAGCTGCTTGGGGGAAGGTGATGGGAGAGGGTGGAAGGGGAGGGTGGTTTTAGTTTCTTTCCCTTTTTTCTCACTTCTCTAGATTGTTAGCTATACGTAATAAATGTTATTAATCTCCCTATGCTGAATCTGTTTTGCCTGTGATGATCATTGTTGAGTGATCTTCCTGTCCTATTCTCAACCCCTAAGACCTTTGCGTCATATTTTCTTCCCCTCTCCCTTTGTGGAGGGGTAGTCAGATAGCAGTTGTGGTGGAGCTCAGCTGCCCAGCTGACTAAAAACACTGCAGTTAGGCAAGGTGAACTCAGCTTCAGGAGGTAATAAATGTACTAAAAATCATATACAAATCTAGCTACCTGTACATGGTGAGTTTAGCTATGAAGTTCAACTGTTCTGCAAACCCATACCAACTTAACACTCGCATTCTAGAAAAAACACATTTATGGAGTCTATGTACTACGCTGTTACAAGCTATAAAAGAACACATTTTTTCACTGCTGAAATACATTTGTCCAAATATTTCATGAGCAACTCAAAAGCATAGAAAACAACAAAGTGTATGCACTATAACAGCAAAAACTCACTTTAGTGTTTTACATTTAGTAATTGCACACATTTTCAACTTCTTGCTCTCTTTTTTTATTCATGTTAGATCTTTTCATCCTTCTCTTGCAGCATGTGTAATTCACACATGCTTCCATTCCTTTTCTACTGCCTATCATTTACAGGTAACAAACAAGATGCATAACAGTTGCTGCATGACTTCCTGGGGCATACAGCTGTGCATCTAGCAACTTAAAAAAAAGTTTATAAGTTTATTAAATCCAGTAGTGATTTATGCTCAAGTTAAAAAAATATATGTTTATGTATATGTTCTAGCAAAATGTTGCAGTTTAACCTGGGTAGGCAGCTAAGCATCACATGGCTTCTCCCTCTCTTTCCCTCCTCTACCTCCAGCAGAATGGGGGAAGAGGAAAAGAAGAGCAAAAGTGAGAAAACTCCCTGGCTGATATAAAAATTTCAACTGGTAATGCAAAGGTGCGTCTGCCTGTAAAGCAAAACAAGGCACTCACTTAGTACTTCCCATCAGCAGGCAGGTGTTCAGCCACTTCAGGAAAACAAGGCTCATCACACGTAAGGGTTGCTTGGGGAAACGAACACCTTAAATGCCACAGTCTTCCCTTCCTCATTCCCCCAGCTATTATTGCTGACTATGATGCCATATGGTACGGGATAGTGTGAGAAACAGAGAAGACCTTGTTGCTGCTGTGTAAACACTGTCTGGCAATATCTAAAACACTGACGTCTTATCAGCACTGTGTTGGTCACAAATCCAAAGCACAGCATCATATGGGCTACTGCTAAGAAAATTAACTTTATCACAGCCACCAGACCCAGTACAAAAAAAGGAAAAGTTCTGTAGGACTGTAGGATTTGGGGGTTTAATGTTTGTTTCAAGTGGCATTAACCTCAGATAGCAAATCTAATTACTAAGAATGAAACTTTGAAAAAAGAAAATATCGCTTTCATCTGCCTCATACGGACATGTTCAAATAAGTTTATCAGACAGTTGTAAATAAAGAACTGAACAAATACAGTAGGTATGCAATTCTGTTTTGAAGTATGAATCTCCCTAGAAAGCCAGTGTCCATATATATCCCCTTTATACAACAGTAATAACACTACTACAGTGATATCCAGAAGATTCATCAGATAAAAACCTTTCCTTGGCACACTCTTACATTCTTACTACTTACTTACTGAATGTTATATCACATCTGAGTTTTGTAACAAAAACAAATTGAAGCCACTATTATCAAATGTTTAAAAACTCTAAATACTTCAAGGCGAGTGAATTATTTCATATTGACCCTCACCAGATGTGTTAACGTGTTTGCAAGATAACTCATACCATTCTCATTACCTTCTCATTTTGAATTTACATTAACTCAACATGAGTGTGTACACTTAACCACCAGCATGCTTTTGACAACAACAGAGCTGCACAGATGCTTCACGTTAGCAAAGTGTGAAATCTTAATTGTGGCAGACATACAACATTCAAAAAGACAGCTTCCCTTCCAGTTTCTAGACTGAACTTGTAGGAAACTTAACTGTGCACATATGACATTGAAATTACAGATCCATAGAAAAAAAATTTGCAATGCTGCATTTATAGTCATTCTTCAGATTAAAGATGCAGTTAGCTTTTTTTTTCTTTCCTTCAAAACTTGAACACAGACTTACAGTCACTAGTTGCCTGAGGAAAGAATCCTGTAATAAACCCACCTATCACAAAAGTACAAATCTTCCCCTGCCCCTGAAAAATTCCTACAGCACTTAAATTCAGTGGTACCAAACATAATACCACCCAAAAACAATCCAGGAAGATAGACAATTTTATAAGACATGTGTTGTATGAATTGTCAGAGCAAACTAGAAAAAAAATCTGGAATAGCAGCAAGGTTTCTGTATGTTCATAGAACAACCTAGTTAATCACTACTCTACTTTAACCCTTGTGTTGCATTTCTGTGACCAGCCAGGACATTAAAGTAGTAGCTTATTCAAAAGGACATTCAAAAGTAGCTTACTCTCATGAGAAAATGTAAGAGACAGCAAAAGCTTGCTATATAGGAAACAGCAGTGTTCAGGCAGGAACATCACACAAATCAAAGCAAAACAGCTTTGTAAGAAGTCTTGCCTTTTTCAGGTATCTCAATCACAGCTATGTTAAAAGCTGGGTTAAGGAACTTTGCACATGACTGGCATTTTAAGCAGGTACGTTCTTCTTAGCCTGCTAAGTAAATGGTTCATCAACATAAACAGAAATATTTTCTCCAAGTGATACTGACTGTTTACCTACTGTAGGAAAAAAGATATTTAGTCCTCAGGAAACCTAAGCAGGTTTTCAGGGATACAGGGGGAACGTATCTATCACATACATTGTCTTGGTCTACCACAACAAATTCTCAACTGTTGCTCAGAGTGAAGTGAAGTGACGAAAGGATGAAATATCTGCACAGATTCAAAACGGTCTCATCCTTCATTACGTCTGCATTTTTCTCTTGTTTATTGAGTTTACAGGCTGTTTATCTTCCCTGTACAAAATGCCACTTAGCAACATTACTGGCCTGACTTTTACAACTTTGCAATACCTTTGTTGCACTCTAGCATCTTGCGAAATTATTTCAAATGAAAAGATTTTTTTTATCTTTTCAAGCTTTTTGTTATTTCAAATTACACAATTGCAAGATGATAACAATAATTGACTTTCAGACATACTACTTCTTTCTGAGTCACTATAATATATAAATCATAACAATCTATGCTTCAAGTTGATTAAACACATCAATGACTTCTGCATAAGCTTAAAGGATTCCCTTATTAAGAAAGCGAATGGTCTGAAATATTTTAATCAAAACATTTATGAAGATACCCATTGTACAATGCATTCCTTAATTGGAACAGTTAAACACATTCAGAAAGGCTTGTCCAGCTCTGAACAGATAGTGATACTCTTTCAGTGTTAGTCTAAACAATAGCTCACTTGCTCAGTAGTTCAACAAGAAAAAAATACACCCCCTGTCTTTCTTTTAAATCATGAAAATTCCACTGTATTTTTTTTTAATTTACTTTTTGAAAGAGACTGGGGAAGAAACTTCCCTTACACCTCTCAAATATCTGACTGCTGGAAACATACTTCTAGCTTTTAACACACTTGCATGATTTTGAAAAGTAAATGTACCTGGATGGCTATCTGGCCACTTGGCAAATCCACCAACAAGGCGATCTTGAGTTGACAGGATGTAATTTCGGTTTTTCTCAAAATTTGTGTATTGGAATACGTTCAACAGCTGAAAAGAAGAAGGTAGACTGTTACAGTAATATACTAAACCTTAGTGTATTTTTAATACTAAAATACAGTGCCTACCTATGTAGATAAGCAGTGCAATAGAGCACTAAGGCGGTAAACCTCCAAATCCTGCATTCTTGCACGATATAAAACCTTTACAGTTTTCTGTGCATATTTACATACTGATGCCAAAGATGTAACTCTTTGAAATGGTATGATGTTTAAGGAAACCAAGACAAAACAGTAACTATCCTGTGGCTGTTTCGTACACTACCTTCAATGTGGCGCCCACCCAAAAGGAGTAGCAAGTGTCTACGGGTTTGTTGGGTCGTCCATGGTAGCCATTCTGTTGTCTCATTATACACCACCTTCTTATTCTGTTCAGTTCTTTTTCTGAAAAAACTTCTTCCAATTTACCCATCAAACACAGAGATGCAATACCACAAAATGTAGAGCCACCTGTGAAGAAATGGTTGTTAATGGTTGTTGCACTTTTTCAGGGAAGCCTGTTCAGTCAGAACTTCAATTAGAGTAGTGACAATTTCATCAATAGATTTCTGCAAGTATGAAAGCATCTTTTACATCTAAAATCCAAATAAAAATACTTCAGTACATATATCAAGGAAACAAACAAACGAATAAACAATTCTTGCACAAATAAATCTGAATTCATTTTACTAAATTTGGAGGGCCTTTCAGTGCTGCATAATTTACATTACACAGCAGCCTGGGGATGAGTAAATGCAGCAGAAAACATTTCTTCATATTAAACTTACACAAGAAAACTATTGAGAAGCTAGCAACTGAACTGAAGCAGAGATGCCAAATGCAATTTCAGATACAATGCCCAAGAGAAGAAAACCAGAAGTGTCTGATGATCAGAAAGCCCCAGAAGTATTAGGAAAAAATTAAGACATGGTTAATGTGATGAAAAGACTGCTGGATTCTCATGGTTGTCACCAACACAAATTATGTTTCTACAAAATTTTTTGTTGTCAAGGAATCTGTAAGCAATTGGAAGAAAAATTCATGTTGTTTGTGCATCATTGCTATTACTTTTTAAAACCCACTAAAACTCATTCTGAGCCTATTATCTGCAATGATAAAGTTACAACCTGGGGAAAGAACGTAGGAGAGATGTTGATATATGACTCAGGGCTCAAAGTTCTTTATACTACTCCGGTGCTAGAAGACCACAGGCAACTATAAGGTTATCTTCTTTCTGATGCTGAAATGCAGGAAGGGTAACTGAAATAATGCTGTGTGTTATCAGCATTCTACAGTAATTTAGTTAAGTATGTTGGGGTATAGTTTAAGTTTTTCAACGTTTTCCTTCCTGCAGGAAGAAGACAGTTGGAATACTTCAGAATTTCGACTCCAAGGATAAAACTAACAAACATCTGAGAGATTTAGTATCAGTCACATAAAAGTAAGAACTTTCTTTGTCAGGAAGAGACCAACTACTTCATAGCATAGAAAAATACTTTGCTTAAAAATATCAGTCTCTTGGAAATTCCTATCTTCAAAGTTACTGTTTTTTTTACAAAAGTATGTGTCTTCAAGATTTGAGCCTCCAATGGGTGGTGCAATCTGTCAGAGGAAATGCTTCTAGGTTTAACTAAAAGGTGCTGAAACTGGAGATTATCAGGTGTATTGCATAAAATCTCATGCAGATAAATCCACAGAGTAGCAATGGTACACGATGAAAAGGTTTGCTCTGTCATCAAGACATGAGAGCTAACACCTTTCAACAAAACATTCATGAGGTAAAAATATCGGAGCTGGTATATCAAGTGTCAATCTGGTCTGATATTAAGCAGAAACTAAGAGAAGTAGGAAGATAGTATGGTGAGGCATGTTTTAGATTTGTTCCTCCTCATCCCACTTCCTTAAAATTAGAAAAAGAAGGAAAGGCATGACATACCCTGAACTTGTTACAGCATTTCACAATTCCAGTCTTAAAAAGAGAGTATTTTAACATTCTTACCATGAGATTCCAGTCCAGCTCCCTGTGCCAAGCCATTATCATAGGACTGAAGAAAAAAAATGTACAAACCAGTTACTTCAGAGCCAAATCACTTTTACAGACATTGCAATTTCTCAGTTTACTAGCAAAATTATCAGACTATAATGACCATTTAAAAATAGTTAAATTCTGAACCTATGCCTCAAGAAAATTCTTGGCACAATATTGTTAACTGATCAGCTTTGTTTCAGTACAATTAAAGTCAGCTTTTATGACTTTTTACCTCATTTTAGTTAAGTGTCTAGAAATAGGTAAATATTTCTTTGCCAAAAAGGGAAAGCATATGATGCAGATAGATATCCACTTTCCTTTTTTGTAATGAAAAAGCTTAATTTTTTCTTTAATGCTCATGTAATTCCAAACAAAATTAAACACATAAATGAAATCTGTCTCAAAACCTCATTAACATACTAAAAAACAAAATGCACGTTAATACTGTATACACAACACTGAAGTATAAGAAATGTTTTAGTTAGGAGCAAGAACACCAGGCTTTAAATAAACTGAAGACTGAAGTGAGGGGAGACCAGAAGCAGCAACATAATAAGGCATGCTATTTTACCAAACTTAATCTATCCTGTAAAATATGATTGTTAAAAAATAATTCACAATGCTCTAAAATCACTTTGTTAAGTGAAAGAAGAATCAGGAGCTTCACTCTGACAAACAAAGCAGCAGAAATATTATAGTACAGATCTGTTATGAGCAAGAATCTAAGAATGGGTAATATTGTAAATGTAAGAATAACAATCTCTCTTCACTACAAATTCACTAAAGTATTCTGCATGATAAGGAACAAGAGAACACAGTAAGTTATTCATAAAATGGAACATGCTTATTTTACAAGTGTTTACTGAATACTTAATAACCAATACATTATCACTGGACAAATACCAAAGTGTTTAGTGGGAAGAAAAATAATTCAACCTTTTATGTTTAACTTTCAAAGTTAAATTACACAGATCCTACTCCTTCCGTATCAGCAGTTCAATTAATGATTGCTTCATGTTCTGATTAGATAGAGAACAATTATTTTTTTTTCTGGACTATGAATTTTTCATGTTTTCTTCAAAACATTTAATAGTGGCTAGAAGATACAGGACATCTTGAAAGACCACCAATGACTCCCATAGTCCTAACCAAACAATGGCTACAGCAGCTGTCACGTCCTTAGTTATTACCTAAGAATTATATTACTTTGTAGGTCTGTTTTTAAGGCTCACACTGGGGAGAAAGAAAAAGGAAACAAAAGCAGATGTGGAAGCAACACAAAACTGTATTTCTCAGTTTTTGAGTTGTTGCTGCAAGTTGAAGCAACTAGAAGCAACAAAGTTCAAACTGCAGCTTGAACTTCCAAAGTACAAACCCACTTTAAGTAATGACCATCAACATCTGAATGTTAAAACACAGTGCAAATTTACTTTAAACTCTGCAGTACCTTTCGCAAAGGCAATCCAAACGTGCTACCTCACTCCATGGGCCCATTAATTGCTAAGCAAAGGCAAACTGATTAGCAAACCTAAACTGAGTAAGCTAATTAACTCTACAAACAGTAATTGTAAAAGGAGGTGGTTTACTTCATGTATGACAAAGTAATTAGCTCTGCAGAAAAGCTGTTAAGTAAGCATCCCAGACAGCTGTTGGGATGCACACTTACTGGGCTGTAGAATTAGCTGGAAATTTTAATAGGTAATAGTGGACTTCTGGCTGATTGGTACCTATGTATTTACAGGTGGCAGCTACTCTTTGGGGACATGTGTGTGTTAAAGCACTACAGAAATACTTTTAGTTCTTTGTCCTTTTGAACAGGACTAGGAAAATAAATGCAAAAAAAGCCGAGGTTTCTACTACTTGAATGCTACAAAATAAAATACTGTCCTCAGGAAATATGTAGATCCAGTTAGGACAATCTTTACTTCACACTCTAAACCTTCACTCCAGAAGTTTCACAACCAGCTACTATATCACAATTAATCAACAGACATATATACCTGCATTTAGAGAGTACTCTACTGTATTAGGAAAAACAGATGCTACACTTAAATTCTTGCAGTATATCTACTTAAGGCCACATTTGCGGTAAATCAAGAAACGGTGAAAACTGTAGCATTTAAGAACGCATGTTTGCTGAAGTCATTCAGAATTTCAGCATCTGAGTGTCTGCTCTTTTTAAATTAGTAATACATCTGACCTTTGAATATGTAAGCCAAAATCGACTCATACTGATAAAAACTGTGAGACTAGAACCTGACAATTCTGATAACATTAAAAATGATCTTTTTTATTTTTGTGATCTGTATAAAAACTGTATAAACAGTTTTTAGTCAATTGATAATAATCTTCTGTACAGAGGTTTCGTTCTTTTTGACAGTTACTTTACAGAGTAAAGCAACACCATCATTTCACGTTACAGTTTGCTGCTCTACTTGATGCACCTATCTGTATGGATTCCCTGTCCTTTAGCTGTGTTATGTATGTCAGAATTCTGATACTGCACCACTAAAGAGGAATCCAGAAGGTTTTTTTTACAGTTCACTGTCTAAGCAGTGATGTTACTCTCCATACAAATTAGCAATAATTCACTTACATGCAAATTTGAATAACTGAAAAAAGTTTGTGAACTACACTTGTTTCATCTATTTGCCAATGGCACAGGGTAGTCAAACAAAATCATACCTTTAGCAGCTTACTGGCAAGCAATGCACTCTCATTTTATGCACTTCTATTAATAATAGAAGCATCAAGACGAGGTAACATTGTAGGAAAACAGGAGTAAGTATTTTCAAGAAAGTCTGTAGTAATATAATAACTATACTATAGTAATACAGTAATAAGGAATAATAAATCTATCTGTTTTATACATTGTGATACTTGGCTCATATGATTGAATTGAATTTGAGCACATCTCAAGGCAGGTCATGGAAAGACATGAGTGAGAGGAAGGAGGCACAACCACTGTAAAATGATTTTCACAACGGGTTCCCTCTCAATACACCTGAGCGTTCTTTGGACACATCTTCAGCTCTGCCATGTGACCAAGCACGAAGCCAAGATTTTGTGTGTTTGCCTAGAAGCGCCTTGTCACCCAGTTAGTGCACTGAGATACATACTGGTATGGCCACTCAGCAGCACAGCCAGAAAACCCAAACAAAACTACTGTGCATGTGTATACCAACTCTGCTGTACATTCACAATAAACCAACACTTTTAAAAAGTGTAAGTCCTACTGAACACAGAACATGGTCAATTTACCAGTTTACAGTAAACGTGGACAGAAATGCTTTATCTCCTGCTACACATTATTATGCCCTAAGGAGACTGCTGCCTGACAAAATCTCCTGGGCTAAATCTCTCTTAGCTAGCCTTGAAAAGATCTAGTGTTTTTGACAGCATCTTCTGGAGTTTGACCATTTTTACTTTTTACCATGTTACTGTCCAGTTTTACTTCACTGGTTGACTGAAGTATTAATATGTGTGTTTCCAAGAGGAAAAGGTTTCTTGCTCTGTTCTGTTCAGGCTTCAATTTCTATATACATATACATATATATATATATATATGTTAGTGGGTCGTTTTTCCCAGCAGAATCACAGAAGTTGGAATTCACAGGTTAAAGAATTAATGCCAAGAGTCTGGAAGCAGTCTGTCAATTCATTTCAAGATCACTGTAGACAGCAACCCTCCAGGTTTTTCCACACGCCTGCTTTATCAGTAGCCCCATATGATACCCCCCAGTTCTCGTTTTAAAAACAAACAGTTGTTCTGTACTTACTTTGTTTTTCAGTGCCATTTTTTACTATACATATTTCTGCCCAATTCCATGTAATCATCTCATTTCTGATGTGATGTACAGAGCAACACGGTGAAGATTTGCTCTGAAGTGTACTAGTTATATATACTAACATACTAACTCATGTAATAGTATATTAAATTCTCCCCACACAAAAGCCACTTCATACCTCCGACAATTCAACGAAGCTTTCTTTTCAAGAAACTAGAACTAGTTCTTCCTAGAACTGCCATATCCTTTGGGACCAAAATCACACTCAGGTATAAAAGATAGATAGTAACTTACAACTGATGTGATGTACGGAGCAACATGGTGAAGATTTTGCTCTGAAGTGAGCACCCTGACTCGGCTGATCCCTCATGCTATCAAAGGAGATCAGGAAAACTGTTGTCCCTGGTGGGAAACCCACTGAGTGGAGTCTGCAGGGATATCCTCAACCTGGAAACCAGCGCTAAGCAGGGATTACATGGCTTCACATGGGATGCAGGGGAGGAGAATTCTGTGTCTGTATAAAACTTATTATGGGATGCTTTAATGAGCACGCAGGGGTATGCAAACACATTACGGGATGGTTAGGGAAAGGAACACAGCTGAGAAAGATCAAAGTGGATGAGAGAGGCAGTCTTCCACTTCTTTGAAAATCATTTATTCTCATCTTGGAAAATAAAATTAAACCAACAAAAACATCATTTAAAAATTATCTTTGCTCATTAACGGATATACCAAAAGTCTGCTGGATATATGTATTTAGAGGTATCGTGTAATTTTAATATTTAAACTAAGTTACACAGTAATTTAGATGAACTAGCCATATATAGAGAATTAATGAATTTAAGCATTAGTTTACTGCCAAGTACCTTCAAAAGTTCCACCCTGTGTTCAAGGTTTTTTTCTTTCTCTTTACAATTCACACAGATCATGTCTCACATCATTTGTATGCTAAGAAAACACTAGTTCTTCAGCTTTTCTGCATGTGCAGCCTCTCATTATAATAGTCAACTCAGGCTACATGGTCTTTTAATACCTACTACCCAAACTGACACGAAACGCAACTAAAAACTCTCTCACTCCAAACAAAAACAGCTTGCACAGACACAGAAAAAAAAGTCATATACTAGTATTTTCCTTCATTCCAAATGTCTAATAAATAATTAAAGAAAGTGCATGACTGGCAGCTTGAAGGGATGGCAATAATTAGTTTTTGCTTTGATTCTGTGTATCATTTAAAAAGCAGGACTACAGCTCATTTATATTTGAGGATTTTACTGATCTTTTATGCATTTTTTGTCAGCTGTAGGAGCTTCAGACCCCCATTTTTAAAATCTTGCTTTCAACTTCAGAACAAGTTTTAAAGAGAAAAGGGGTCAGAGTTAATTTAACTTGAGGTGCTCATAAACAACAAATTATTTTTTTTAAGTATACATATTACAATGAAAATAAAAATGCACAAAGGAAAGTACTTTTCCATTTTCATCTCACTGAAGTAGGAACAGAAAAGAAACACTAGCTTAATATTTGAATTTGGATGGACAGATTTTTAGTCATAACGGAATAGAACTAATAACTTTAAAGTGTAATAAGAAGTAACGCTTTTTGAATACTCACCATGCTTCTCCTAATGTAGTCTATCGCTTTCTTCATATCCATGCCTGACCAGTTATCAAGCATGTAGCAGATGCAGGAAGCACAGTACACAAACCTCATATCATTCTCGCTTCCTTCCAGCACTGCACAGAAACTGAAAGAAAGGTTTCTCTCATTACATATCTTGTATAGCTTTTCACATTAGAAGTTGTGAGTTGCCTTTTAAGGAATTGCATTTAAGGCCTTTCCTTTCAAAACAAGTTACCTACTTCTATTTACAGTATTCATACAACTATAATCCAAAGGTACACTAGATTTTCTTTTCAGAGGGTGTTTCTAAGTCAAACAGAATGAACAGAACTATTAACAACTAGGGGCTTGCATAACTGTTTCCAGCAACATGCAATGACTTTATTTATCAAAATGTCTTTATTTATCCAAAGATGTTAATGAATGCTTACATTCTTTCACCTATCACACGATATACTGACATATGAGTTACTATTGTAGCACTTGCTGTTCTTGGCAGATTTTTTTGCATTCCTAGAAATCTTCATAGCCTACATAGCTTTTCTGACTCTAACTTCAGGATCAGATTCCCACATATGTATAAATAGTACTCCCATCATTATTTCTAATACAAATATTGAAAATTACCTGCAATACAGGCTTTGATTTCTTATGGCTACATTCTTTCCAAAGAACATTTTGTTGCACCTATGCTATCCTGTGCTGTCCTGTATGATCCTGTGCTGAGATCCCTAAAAGGATGGATGCTGTGATTTGCTGTGTGACAAGTCTCTGTTTCACTCAAAGGGTTGGTTGGAATATTTTTTTTTTAAGAATTAAACAGGTGCAAGAAGCCAGAACAATAAAAATAATATTTTGATCAGTCCTCCTGTCATTTCTCTTCTCAAAAACAAACAAACAAACAAAAACAAACAAACAAACAAACAAAAAACACTTCTGACTTTAAAGACAGAAAGGTGAATTTCAAGTACCACCATTGCCACTATGACACTCCCACTTTGCCCCTGGGATTCCAGCATGTACCCTATTATCTTTTTGCATACAATAGCCTCCAGTATCTACTGGGAGATCTTTTCACTTCTCTTAACCCCAGCGATGCCAGGCCCTACTCTCTGCAGCTCGGATGGGGGATGAAAACCATCACTCTCTGGATATGGTGAAGGACATTCTGGGGACCAGGACACTTCTTGAGATGCGTCAGCATTGTGGTTTACAGCTTTTCTCCACCCCTAGGTGACAGCGCATCCAGATACTTAAATCACATTCAGCCAAGGTAAGGTAGAAACGCAAACACACACCTTTATTTAAATATTTACTCTAACACTTAAAACCCTGTTTTTTTAGTTAATAAAATACAAGAAACAAATCCAAAGACTAGAATACTTATACTAGGATAACACCAGGAAAATTTGTTTCCCTCATTTGGGTTATTTGATATTTCTACCTGGACAAGATGTAGCAAGTGCCTTCACACATACTTTCATTTTGGTGCAGTAAAAGTGTTTTTTGTAGGTAGGAAAGTGTGTCATACTAGAAGTTGACTCCTGCCCAACAATTCTACACCTGAGACAAGCAAAGCACTCTCCTACACCTCTAGGGTCTAGCTGGCTATCTTCAGCAGCAAATACAAAACACCGCATCAAATGTGAGTGCAAGTCTGCACATTAAAACCATTTGTGACACAAACACGTAAAAGAGGTTAACTGCATACTGCTCATTGCTGTGATCAGGCAAGACAGCAAGCAACTGCTTGAAGATGACAGCGTGTTGGGAGCACCTCATCCCCTTGTCAAGCTTTTGGATACTCTTTAACAACAATAGTCCAGTATCTAATATGAATGCTTAGAGGAATCGAACAGGCACCTCCATGTGCTTGAAGAAACTGTAAACTAAGGCAGACTAACAAATATTTGCATGTACACATACATATATGCGTATCTGTATGTATATATATATATATATAAAACATATATATATATATATGTATCTCTACACATATACCTGCGGCCCATTAAAGTCAGTCTGCGGTTGCAAATAACAGGTTGTGGTGCATCATACAGCTCATATTCACCACTTACATTCCGAATATTTTGGAGACTTGTGCACACATTACACTACATTTTAATAGTTCCGTTCCATTAAAGAAAAACTTTTAATTACAGAAAACATCTATACAATACAAAGTCTTTTGACCAGAACAACAGCTCCATAACGAGTAAATGACAGCAATTTCCTAGTGAAGTGAAATATAATTACTTCAAGACCAACAATTTCTGTAATTCTGAATTTCTTAGAGTATTTTTTCAAAAATTATTCAGTAAAATTTCAAAGCAGACAGATCATGGGCCCTAGCAGAAGCTTTCATTAGCTACCTGCTTCGGTTTGCATTAATGCCCACCACCACTCATGAAAAAGAACATGAAGTAGATCAAGTGGTATATACCTTCTATTAAAAAATGTATGTAAATGAATCTCACAAGGAAGTTTAGTAATACCTTTATAAAGTTCCTATTATAAGTAATATAGGTTAATTCATCCTGTACATAGATATCTTGAATCTGTGAAATCTGTGAAATCTTCATATTTGAATGGAGGTCTTTGTCCCACAAAACAGAGCAAACACTATCTTAAGAGTACTCCGGGGAATTACAAAAAAAACAAAACAGAGAATATAAACACCTCACTTACCTGAATGACACAGCACAAAAAAAAAATAAGATCAATCCATTAACTTTCCAATCATATGTGCCCACAGCTGTAAGCAAACATCATCATTATACATATGAAAAAAAAATAGACACAAAGTACTGTTTGGTCTTGTACACTAGCATGTGTTCTCTTACTAACACTTGCCAAAATATTTACTGACAGAAAGATGATATTGTAAGATTGTTTTCACAAGAACCGTGTTTACTATGTTTCATTCCACATCTGCGTTTTATATTAATCTTCCAAAGTGTTGTAAAATATAAAGTGTTTTTTACCTTCCATCCTCCAGCTGGAGAGCTCTCAGTCCTGCCAGTAAGGCATCTTTATTTACTCGACTTAAATCATCTCCAAGAATAACCAGACATGACAGACCCGTGTAAGTCATTGCTATGTGCCCGCTATCGTAGGGATGAGATATACCCGGACCCTAGAAAAAAAAGGAGAAACAAAGCATTGATACACCATAAGCCCTTATATTGCAGTCAGGCAATCAAATAAATACATAAATAAATAGGTAAACAAAGTTCATTTCTGTTGACTAATTATGGTTAAACTGAAAGCATGCTGCTCAACTGTTCTGAATCAAACCAAGCTACTGCACAGTTTGCAACCGTTGTAAGCAGCTGGTCAATAGCAAGGTTTGGAATAAGGTTTTGCAAAGACCGGTATTTCTGCAAGCTTTCAGCACGTCATCTATACCAAAATTTGCTCTGGCACACTGGACATGAGCTTCCCGAGAGTTGAGGAAGCAGTCTAATAAACATCCAAGCCTCCAGAAGTCCTTTCCACATTTTAGAATCTAATGATCTACAAGTAGAAAGCAGTGTGAGGGATTACTAGTAATCTCTCTTGTAAATGGAAGCAATAACAAATTAGCACCTCAGCTATTTTCATCTCTGCTTTAAAACAATAACCAGAGCTTAAACAAAGTATTCAGAAAGCAAATAAAGTCAAATGAGAAGCTTCAATTAGAGTTAAATGATGAGTAGTCACATGGTACAAATCACAAAATGGGTGTCAGGGGACATTAATGCAGCTGCACCAAATTTATTATTTTTCCCTGCGGTGTAGGTACATCCTGGATTGTACACTGCATTACAACACAAAACACATATAACAGGATGGCTTTGAGTACTTGGGATGACCCAGTTTGTAGAAAAAGGAAGATGACTTTTTCTTTGTTTTTAAGCATGATAAAAGCTATTTCCATACTGAGCATCCGTGCCAAGCAAGCTTTTGAAACACACTTTACAAGGACTCTGTTAATTGCAATTTTTTTTATTTATTTTGCAATTCATCCTACAAACACATGCAAAGAATGGTACAAAAACAAGTTAAATAAGATGGCATTGCAGGTACATGGTATTTTTTAGGCCTAATCATGCTTATTTCCAAAGCCAGGAAGCTTTACTTCAAATAAAGGTTGGACTAGATGATCTCAAGAGAGGACTAGATGATCTTAAGACGTCTTTCCCAACCTAAATGACTATTATTCTACGAGATGAGAAGCTGGGAGAAAAATGCCTACTACCTACTAGACAGCAAGGGACTGTCCTCACACTAGGGAATCACGTACAGTTGGGAAAGGGAGGCACAAAGCAAAGTACAAGTGGCTGCAACAGCACCGAAAAAGCTCTGTCTAAGCAACAGAGAAGGGGAAGAAGGGAATGCCCAGCGCTGCATCTTTCACTCCCTGATTTCCAGACCTGGCATCTCTGTTGAAAGATGGGGCACGTCTCCTTTGCACCTGCCTTCACCTATGTGTGTATTTTGGTGAGACCCCCTTGAGCCTCTCCTTGCTGAACAGCCCCAGCTCTCCCAGCCTCTCCCCAGAAAAGATGCTCCAGTCCCAGACAGGCTTCCCCACGGAGCACTCCACGGGCGGTGGAGAGCCATGTGCTCAAACAGCTGTAGTGGTCTGACAACTACTGTAGTCATCAAACGCATTTTTCTAACTTCAGTGTATGACAGGACATAGTCCCAGAAAGAACAATTTGGCCTATCATACCAATTTAGGCATTATAAATCTAACAGAACTCCAAATCTGCTTCTCAGAATACCTTCCCCTTAAAAATTGTAATTATAACAGCTTAATGCTTGTGATGCACCAACATATTTCAGCTGTAAAATTCTGCCCCAGAAACCTAGGTATATGGGGTGATACAAACTTGTTCTGACACACAAAAACTATTCATTTTAACGTAGCTGATAAATTTATTTTTGAGGAAAAGAAGTGTCTGTTCTGAAAACACAGACTTAAAGCAGTTCTGGCCCTGAAAAGATTCTCAGTGTTCCAGGCCTGTAGTTAAAACTGCTCATGTGCTTTGTCAAATGAAATGAGAGACACACATTAGCAGCTGAAAATATATTTGCAAAGATTCTTTGTTATTAGGACCGACCGCCTACAGAATGTCCCAGCAGGTCCAGTCAGCAGCTATGAACAAAGCTAAGATTCCAAATACCTGTAAAACTAAATTTGAACTGGAATAAGGGGAACAATTAATTTCTCCTTACTTGGGATAACCTGGAAACAGAAGATGCCTCTGTTGATTTCACACAACGGAGCACACAGAGCCTGCAAATCAATATTAACTGTGCACCACTACCCTGTTTACATGTTCTTATAGCTAGCCCATCTCCACAGCAATGTTGATGTCAGGAATAATTGAACAGTAGCAGATACAGTGAAACAGCTCAACTTTACTTCTGAAAACATTACTTCCAGAGGAATTCTACATTTACTAAACAAGTAAGTTTTACTCTAAGGACATTCAGATTTTTAAAACCGTATTTATGAAAATTCTACCAAAATCTTCTAATACAAGTGTGCTTGGATATTCAGGAAATTTTATAAGGCATCTATAGTTACCAACACTCTCCTTTAAGTGGCAACTTTTCATACAGTATCTACATAAAGTAACTGAAAACTCCTGGTTCACAAGATTTTATTTTACTTTTCTATACACATACTAGTTCCATATTGCCTGTAAAGTTCTGGTAACCTACAAACATGTTTAAATAACTGGATCCTTATTCTTTATTGAATACAGGTATTTCTAGTATCACTCACTGCAGTAAAAACAGGCTGCAGAAGAAGTGTTATAAGCATATATACTGTATGGTCAATAAATTAAGTAATAGCATCCTCCCCCCGAAACTGTATCAATCACTTCACCATCTGGATAATGTACAAATTTTCTCCCCACTTCCTTCTCCTTGCAAACATTTCAACATGTAGCAGTATCACGCTGCTTCTCCAAATACAGTGTTTTAGCAATGCCAGAGTTGTGTAACTTTTGCAGGTGAGGTAGTTTTAAAAAGGCGTAAAAATTATACTTGCCTGACGCATATAAAACAAATAGTAGTCTGTCAGCTGTACATACAGTCATGAAGTTCACAGCTAAATTAGTCCTGCTACCCCCTTCTATCTTTGAAGATCATGCAAACACTTAGGTACAAGTAATACAGAAAAGATTGTTCAGGTGCATGATTTCCAAACATCATTATATAGGAAGGTGGTCTTGGCATTTGAGAATAGCTGCTAGCAAGTCATACAACTACCCTTACTACTAATAGCTCTCCTTTAGTAAAGGATTATCTTGTGGTAAATAAAACAATCCTTTACATAATAAGTTGGTATACTGATAGATATTTTGGTATGTAATTATTAAGAAAAAAAAACAACGGAAGTGATAGAGGGCCCAACAGCCAGTACTTGAAAACATTTGCCTGAGAGTCCCAAATCCCAATAAATATAGCCAGTATTATGATAGAATCAAAATAAACAGAAGAATAAGAAATCAAATATGAGATCATCCAGGAATCACTTACAAGGCATACTTGCAAAGGCCAAGATGAAGTTCTATACGTATAAATATGGTAGGATTTGGGGAGCTTTTGATGGAATAACAGATCTTTGTTTGCAACATGATTTGTTGTTATTGTTGTTTTAAATACGAATACAGATATGCACCGGAAGAGCAATACATTTTGTTCCCTAGTCATAGTTATCCAACTTTTAAGTGTATTGGAATTCATTTTATCTTCAAGACTCCATATAATTATTTCAAGCTCACTGTGATATTACTCATCAGACTTTATTTTGTACGTATATACACCAATATACCATCATCAGTATGTTCACCTGCTACTGCAACAGACACGCCTGAGCCCAGATTACAGGATGCCTCTGAGGGGACACTACGGAGAAGAATTGGACGTTTCATTGAAAACAAACAAACAAACCCACTAAACTAAACAAAACTATTTTTTCATATGAAGAGTCAAAATTTGAGAATTCATAGTAGTTGTAGAAATCAGCCCCATGACATCACAAAGCAGGACTGCAGCGGCTTCTCTAGGAGAAAATATGACAGCACGTCTCAAAGGTTTCAGGAGATAACTGCTAATACCTGTAAAATTTGGATGGCTAAGAGGAAGTGGTGTTATACTGTTTCTGCTGTAAAGGACAGTCAGACACTGTGCAAAAGCCTGTCCCAAGTTTAACAACGACACTATAGTCAAAGCAATTGACTTTTAACAGGCACCTGTAGAGTTGGTAAAAAGAAGTTGTTTTTAAGTTCTATACTATGAATAAAGACTAGTCTCTTGACTTTTAGTGCTAGAGAACTGTTTTGGCTCCCTGGACACTATAAACCAAAGCAACAGCAGCAACTACGCAAACTATCTGCCTAGGCACGAAAAGAACATTGCTGTCATCACCTGGAGCTGTGAGCTTCATGGGCCAAGAGACACAACACGGAGTTATTTTAAGAATGACAGCAGTTACTTGTCAAAAAAACTATCAACAAGAAAGCTGTTAAACTGTGGAACGATTGTGAAGCACAGCCTAAACAACTAGAAGAAATATATTTAATCCTCTAAGGTTATGTCTACACAAAGGAATAAATGCAGAGCAACACTGTGCTGGTGTCCCAGTGCCCACAACATGTGCACTGAGGAATTTGGGACAGCTGTGGTCCATACCCTTGGTCCGTAGGCCCACTAATGGATAAGTGCACTTGGTGTGCTCCTTCCAGTTCGGTTTCATACATGAAATCCAGTTTGTGTGCCTCACTCTTGTGGTGCAAGCACATTTAAATGCACTTACCAAGTTCTCCGATGATATGAACTAAAACACTGCTGAAGACATACTCTAAGACAGCACTGGGGATAATGACAAATAAAGAAAAAAGACCAGACCTTTAAAGTAACTCAAAGTCATTACAATGGATTTCCAAGTTGTTAATTTCCTCTGTCATTTCAGAACAGTTTATGTGAACAGTGCTGGAGGTCCTTTAAACCTCTGTATACCAAACAAATCAAGCAAATCTGTTCCCTTTAACATAGATGCAATGAAAAGTATAAGAAGGCTTGAATAAAAAGCACAACCATCTGCAAATGGTTTTCCAGATGTAATAAACAAACTTAACTAATTTCCACAGGTTACACGATTCGACCACTTTGTTCCCTCTACAGATAGGCTAGCTCATTAAGAGATGCTGTTGGATTGCTGCGTTTACCACACTGCATGGCACTGACCCAAAACTCTGACAAAATATGATGGAACATTTTTATTATCTCAGTTTGGCAAAGTTATGTCCTTATTCATTCTGTAATGCTTTTATTCCACAATGTTGTATGGCACTTACTGTCCTCAAGTACCCTTCTGGACAAAATGTCCATCGTATAGCTAGACAAGTATATAATAAGAAGGGTGAAAACTGGCTGGTGAGTTGGGCTCAGATTAGACCACATGGGGTTACCCCAGGCTGGCAGCCAGTCACTTGTGGCATTCCCCAGGGCTCCATTCTAGGGACAGTTCTTGTCAATGGTTTCATAAATGATTTGGATGCAGGGCTTCAAGGTATACTAAGTAAGTTTGCAAACAGCTCTAAATTGGGAGGAGCTGCTGACACCCTTGAGAGCAAGAGGCCTTGCAGAGGGACCTTGGCAAACCAGAGGGTTGGGCAATCACCAATAATACGAAGTTTAAGAAGAACAAGTGACAGATTCTGCACCTGGGAAGGGGCAACCCTGGCTGTGTGTACAGACTGCAGGACGAGAGGCTGGAGAGCAGCCCTGCAGAGAGGGATCTTGGGGGCTGTGGTTGACAGCAAGGTGAGTATGAGCCAGCAGTGTGCCATGGACACCAAAAGGACCAACCATAGCCTGGGGTGCATCAGGCCCAGCACTGCCAGCCAGCCAAGGGAAGGGATTGTCCTGCGCTGCTCTGTGCTGGTGCGGCCTCACCTCGAGCACTGTGTGCAAGTTTGGGCACCACAGATTAAGAAGGACATAAAACTATGAGAGGGTATTCAAAGGAGAGCTATGAAGATGGTCAAGGGCCTGGAGGGCAAAACGTGTGGGGATCAGCTTGAAGAAGCATCTGGATAATGTTCTCAGAAATAGGGTCTGACTTCTGGGTGGTCCTGTGTAGAGCCAGGAGTTGAACCTGATGATCCTTGTGGCTCCCTTCCTACTCGGGATGTTCCATGATTCTGTAAACTTATTTATGTGACTTATTAAAAAAGAAGACAACCAGTTTCCTTCTCACTAACCCCAGTCTTTGTTTTAATATATAACTATTGAAATGATTGTCTACGCTTTTGTTTTTAAGCTTTATTTTTAACGAAGTACCACAGTAAACCACCACTAGAGATCCCAAATTAGTTTAGCTTTTAAGCAGAAGTTTTGCTTCCTTCCTTCCTCCAAGCACAGTGGGTGGCAGGATTGCCACTGAGGTTAATTCCAATTAAAACACAGGATGAATTCATCTTACTACTACATTTGGAGCTCACTGCAGACACCATCTGTAGTGTAAAAAGGGATAAATACCAAAGCAAACCAAGAGACAGATGACTTTGCCCATCACATGCTGCTGTACTACCTGGTATAGAGATGTAGAAAAACCCTCCTCATATTTTTCCCTTGTTAGAAAGCATAACCTCTGAACATTATTGCCATGAGTACCGGGCTGACTCCCAGTGCCGAAAGTGGCTAAACAGTTGCTAATCTAGTGTAGATTAATATTCCTACAAGCTACTGAGAAGCATAAAGTTATGCTGTTAAGAGTAAATAAAAACGAGGCCAAAGCATGCCTCACACTCAAGCTAGTCCAAACATTTTTAATCTCCACTACAATCATAAGTATATCATAAGTATGTTTGGTTTTGCTCTCAATTTTGTATCGCAGGATTCATTCAGTCACATTTAAGAATTTTTATATGTCCTCCAGAAAAATTGAGTATTTATAATTTGGTATTCTTACAGATTTTTCATCCGCTCTTCAATGAGGTTTGACTCTTCATATTCAAGCACAACATAGAAAATACTCTGCTTCACAGTCCTTCCTGCACACTGGCATCTACATCCTTCTTACAACCGTATCAGACCTTCTGTATCATCTTTAGCAGCCTCTGCTTGCCTCTTTTTTACCGTGTACTGCTGGCACTTTCTATTTGTGTAGACTTACCTCTCTTGAACCTCAGTTCAATGGGCTATGAAGCATCCTTCTCTTATAGACACTGACAAACTGGGATGAGCAGAGCCTTGCCTATGTTTGAGTGGGTGCAATCAGATATCCACTTGCCATCATAGGAAGAGGAAAACTGAGGAAGGCACTGAATGCTGAGCTGTTCTGCCCTTCACTACCAAGTTTGCTGATAGTTCTTGAGGTACAGAAGGTTTCCTACTCATGCTCAGAAAAGCAGAGTACACTAAAACAAACCACAATCTGTATTTCACTTTCTTCACTGCTCCTGAAATACAAGCACCACCATTTTAGTAGTACTTTTAATTCCCAAAGGCTGTGCAAATGTTTCAATGCATTAACAGCACAAAAATCCCCATTTTCCAGACAATCCACGATTGTTTAGTTATTGTTATAAAAAAGACACAAGATCATCATTTACTACCTAATTGAAAAAGTTCCTCCCCACACTTGCATAACTGACCTTGGAGGGATTGAATGGCATTCCCAAATATGAAGAGCCTCTGAATCCACAGCGATCCAGGTTTGACCCTAGAAAAGATAGGAAAAAAAAAACAATTCAACTAATTTGCTTTTGCTGAAACAGTAATTATTAAGCATAAATCTCTAGTAAAGTTCGAGACCTACTAATTCAACATCATTCTTGGGACTACCAGAATTTGCATGTGTCTTTCAGTATGTTCCCAACCTCAGATATTATCATTCTGATTAGTAAAAAAACAACCCAAAAACACCCACCACAAAACAAAAAACAAATGAACAAACAAACAAAAGAAAGTCACAGGCAAACTCAACTCCTGCTGTAATGAAAAAGAAAAGCAACAGATTATTATTTTTTCTTTAACTTTGTGGAACTACGCTGTTCATATCAGCACAGAACTGTATTCCAAGCTCTTAAGAGTCATGGAAAAAAAAACAAAAAAGGACAAAAAAAGAGGACGACAAAAAAAAAAAAAAAAGAAAAAGATTATTCCCCTGGAAAAGTGCATAGAGATAACAGATTGTTATCCCTTCTCTGGATTCCTGCCTGTTAATACCATCTGTTCCCAAGCAGAATTGTTTTTAATATACTTTGCAACATATACAAGGACAAACTGTTTGCAGTTTTCAGCTAGCACTGATTTAACTTGACACTGTCAGAGAGATACAGATAGATAACGTAAAAAGCAGTTTTTTAATTGAAACCATTCTTCTTTCTTACCTGAAGCACAGGTACAAGAATATTTTAACTATCAAACACCTTCATTCAGGTATGATTTCTTTTAGAAGTATCACAATACCTAAGCCTGTGGTATACAGAAGTGTTTACCATATACTGTTTAGAGCTAAGCACAGTTTTCAGGGCTCAAATCTGTTTCAACACAGCTGAAGCTCAATTGTTTACCTCTCATCCTCTGAATGCAGAAGCCTAGTGAGTTTCACAGCACTCAGGTGTCCTTAGGTTCTCTTCCCTTCCTTTTATTCCCACAAATCATGGAGATTTTGGAAATTTGCAGCAGACTAACTGAACAACAATAAAGCCTAAAGTCCTGAAACGATCACTATGCAATGTGGTCTACCAACTACAGCATAGTTTGACACATTCACTTCAAACTGTAAATGCCATAAATGTTTGTATGTAACATTTAAACTAGAAGCTTGTGTCAGTATAAGTACTTCTATGCAGTATCTGAGTTCCTCTATGAGACCAGTAGGATTTAATTTATCTAATATTTGATCTTTTGATCTAATTTACATGGAATGAATTATGATTCATCAGGAGGAAAATACTTGCAATTCTCTAGTTCTTTCACCTTTCAACCATAAGTACTTTTTAATGATTCTGCAGGTGTAATGAAGCTGTAACGTCAGTTCAGCCTGCAATAAAAAATCCGTATGCTACAGTCCTTTGTTTTTTCTTAACAAAGAAAAAAAAGAGTATCTGTATCTGTAGAGAAAAAAACAACAACAACAACAAAAAACCATAATCATTACATTTTGTTATCATCTGAATATTATCAGCTGGCAGTTTTCGCCTTTTAGTTCCTGGAGTCTAAGATTCATGTTTTGTGATGCAACAGGTTCTAGAAAGTACAATAAATATTATTCTGTAAGGCTAACCTATGGTCCTGTTACCCCAAAGGCGTCACAGTTTTAAAAATGACACGGAAGGAATGAATCCATAAGAGAAATAGAATTCCTATTTCTTAAATAACAAACTTCCTAGATGGCATAGTAGAAACAATCACCAATCACTTGTCCCATTTTCATTAAAAAACAACCTGTGTTGAATGTGCTTAAGTAAATTACAAAACACACTTTGAAATGGTACAAATATGGAAACCCTTCTTCCAGAAGAGAGCTTTTAGCCTACTGACACCACTAGCTAGTCTGACCTGCTGCAAAAAAAAAGTTGTGCTCCTAATAGGACAGCTTTGCAGTCAAACAGAATACACTTTCTAGTTGCTGGATGGAAGGATTCAACCTGACAAGACAGATCCCCAACACAGAAATGGCAGCATGAATCCCACGTAAAGTGTGCTATTGGTGGGTTACCTCGACTTGCTTTTATATGACAGGCACTATGAAAAAGAAACCAAAAATGAACTACTTGAAGGAAATCAGAATCTATTATTCCCTTCAGCTGTTCTATTTTGGGGCAGTGTTTTAAAATTTTCTTACACCACTGAACTGTTACCAACCAAAAACCAGCAAGGGTAGTTTTCAGATGCTGGATTTTTAACTGTATTGCTGTCATTGATTTAAAAATTTGACTACTCATTTCAGTGACTTCTGGTCTCCAGTCCCAGGCTTTACACACTGGCTTCTAGAAGAAACACAAGAACAGTTTGTGTTTACAGTGCCCCTACTACTGCATAATCTCCAAAATGAAGTTATATCTCCTCAAAAAAAAAAAAAAAAATCATTAATATGGACATAACAGATTCTCCCAAGAGCTTCAGGGTTGTGAGGGAATTGCTAAAGTTTATGGTTGCAGTTCTTGAACTACAGTATCAGTGCTGAGCTGATAAAGGAAGCGTTAAACAGGAAGTGAAAACAGCCCATTTCTGAACAGATGACTGCCACACTGATGTCACGTCTCAACTTTTCTTCTCGTTTCCTGTTGCACATACGGGTTCTGAACTAAAGGGGAACAAGGGAAAAGACTCCGTCTTTCAGTTTAAGCTCATAATCTCACTTTCTGTGAAGTTGGTTTTACTACCTCACTGCAAGCTGCTCGTATTGCATCTTTCAAAACACCTTAGTAGTGCTAGTCAAACTCTTGCCTACTTTTCTGAACTGGAGACAGCCAGAATCAGATTTGAAAATTAAACATACCCTCTTTAAAAGTGTATGAATCATAAATTGTGTCCCTTGTAAAAAATTGCTGGAGTGAGAAGTTCACGCTCAGCCAGTTGAAGCACTGAGGAAAACTGCAGTTATGAAATGGTACCACCTAGTGTTCACTTTCAGAGTTAAGCATACTTTCTGAAATAGCCTGACAAAAACAAAAACTTTACAACAATCAGTGCATGCTTGTTGCAAGCTGATACAAAAAAAAAAAAAAAAAAGAAAACAAGAAAAAAAGAAAAAAGCCTAGAAAAATGATTCAGAAATAAACAAATTTGACCTTCTCCCCAAACCAAATAATTCCACACTTTAACGTCAAGAGCTGAGATTACCTTGAAGACCACGTCACTTAACTGTGCATAGGCCAGGAACTCCTTAGAGCATGTACCAGAGCTACAAGGGATAACCACAGGTGACTTATCCTAGGTGACTTATCCTAGAAGCTAGGAGATTTATGTTACAGAAGAAACATTTCTTATTCGTCTGTTTCATCTATGATTAGCCTTGGGTAAGAACAGAGGTAACTTTTACCATTATTCCTTCCCATTTGCATTCTCTATGCATTTCTCTTGTTCTAAGGCTTTCTTTTCTCCTTTTGCTAAGCACAGTAGCAATCTGACACACTGTTAGATTCTTAAAATTAAAAACAAAAAAATTACAGCTGTAACACTGGCCAACAGTCAGCATACCTACAGAAAGGTAAACATAAGCAATTCTTACTGAACTAGATCTAAAAATAATTGTTCTTACAAATCAAAGCAATAGAGTATGTCATAAAATGCAAAGCTGCATTCTCTCCAATGTCAGTCCAATGATATATCCAGATAAATACTTCAAAAGTAACCATCAAATAGGGTTGTTTTGGAGGAGAATTCGTATTTCTACTCAGGAAACTCATGACCTGAAAAGCCTACATGTAACAATGATCTCAAAAATAGTCAGTGGCACTTTCCCAATTTTTTCAGTACTGATAAGACATGTAAGGAAGCAAGAAGCATTATTGTTAAACTAAATTCAGACCCTGATATAAGGAGCTTTTTAGGTTCCTGATATAGTGTAACAGTTTTCAGCCTGATTTCAGCCTGATAGACACGATTTCAGCCTGATAACAGATTTCAGCCTGATAGACATGGATCCTGGGGGTTCAAAGCAGCAAATTAAAGATATTTCAGCTCTCCTTAGGGTGCAGTTTCTTAGGGCAGCAAAGCCAGTGACACATCCAGGTGTCAAAGCACACAATCTTGCTCCCTCTCCGCTGCTGGGCTGGCACTAGCACCCCCCGCCAACTAGGTTCACCAACACAACACAATAAATACATGCTTTTCTGCCACTTCAGCAAGCGAAACCAGCTCCCAGGCAGGCCCAAACAGATGTCTGTGTTGCTATGGGGGAGGACGGTGGATGAGTATGGCCATGGAATGCTCCTCCACTGTCTGTCCATAATTAACACTTCTTGAGTCCACCCTGTCTTTCAAAAGTGCAATTTTAAATGTCATCTGCAATATAGTAGGTTACAGCTTTCTCACATTGCGAAGAGTTGCACTTTAAGATAGTCAAAATACATTCTAAACTTTGTCTAGGACCTGCTTTATGAGAGGGAAAACAGCAAAGTTTTGAAATGAGAAGAATCTAAAGGAAAAGCAGTTGAAACAGGTCTTTTGTCAATCCTCTTCCAACTGTACTAAGACTGAAAAGTATGGCTTATACATCATTTCTAGTAAGGCTTGTAAAGGAGCATCACCCCCTTACACTGCAAAAAGAAAAGTGAACACACAAACCAAACAAGCACACGTATTAGCCATGCATCTAAGCAGAGCACTTGGTAAATGTGAAGGAAAAGAAACAATGGCCAAAATCCACAGAAGACAAAGTCAATCAGTTTTGCTAGAGTTATAGAAGACAGGGGCCCTTTAAGTAAGTAGAAGATAGCAAGGACAGCAAGCATTCAGCTATGTAAGTTTCTGTGTGAGGGGCAGCTATGATGTGTCAGGTACCATTTTCTCCTCCTTATAACTGGCATTGTGTCAGTTTCTAAAACATCTGAGCTGAAATTAGTTATGGTACCTAAAAGGACATTATTTGTTTTAAACTCCTATGTTTCACAGTTACAGTAAAGCCACCAAAGAATATAACCTGTCCTGTTGGAATTTAATCTTTAGCTTTCTGTTGTGCATTTCAGTTTGGTTGACAAAGTCCACATTTCACTTATTAGTCAGCAAGATTAAGGTCTCCCTACCTTGCACTAATGAGCTTTAGTTTTGTGTAAAATTTTCAAAGGCTACTATCCTGTGAAGTTTTCATTAGCCACCTGAAACATCACACACCAGTAAACAGAAACATACTACTCAGAACTTTCACAATATATTGTGAGACTTGAACTCAAGCCTTCCAGAACACCAAATGCTGAATCTTCCAAGTTCTGTAATACCTGGCTGTGGTGGGTTGACCCTGCCCAGCAGCCAAGCACCCCCCCCCAGACAGTCACACATTCCCCCTTTCTGTGTGGTGGGGAGAAAAAGGGAAGAAGGTGGGAAGACAAGTGGATGGAGGCAGAGACAGGTTATTGGGTGAAGCAAAAGCTGTGTGTGCAAGCAAAGCAAGCAAGGAATTTATCACTACTTCCCATCAGCAGGCAGATGTTTATCCACCTCATATAAACTAACGTGCACATGCAATTGGTACTCAGGAAAAGGCACAGCCACGCATTTATCATCATTTTTCTCCTAACTATGGTATAATTTAAATGTTTAAAAAACAATTTTCCCCAGAAAGAGAGATCTATCAGCATGCACGACTAAGAAGGTATCTCTTTAAAAGCAGAATAGAGACTTTCATTTTTTAACCTGGTAAGCTTCTGATGCATTAAGCTAGCAATCTTGATTTAACTAGAGATAACTTTTATTTAACTAGAGATGTACAAACACTTTGAAACCAAAAACTTCAGTGCTGCAGCCTACCAGAGTTTAGCTACTTCTCCAAAGAAGCCAAAAGAGGGAGTCGGAGCTCTACTGCTGGAATGCTGCCCACTAACAAGCACTGCACACACCCAAGATTAAAAATAAAAAGTCAATACATTTTATGGAAAGTAGATTCTAAAGGAGGCTACACATTCCCTTCTAAACATTTAGTCATCCAGTATGCAATTTGTTGCTCTTGACATCATTTACATTTTACAGCATCTATTAGACAACACAGAAATGGAATAAAAATAATGCTGAAGTTTTAGAGGAGTCAAGCGAACACACACAGTATTGTTGTTTGTAGACACAAGAGAATGTAAGAAGAACAGATTCTTTATAAAGTGATGCAAAGATAGATGACTTGAGGGAACTTTGGTCTTCTTTCTTAAGAAAGAGAGACATATTTAAAAGCACAGAATGCTCTGCAAAAAGCATCCTCCCCAGAACTACTGTCCTGTAATTTTATGACGGGTAAGAAAAAAAAAAGGATGTCTTATCTATTTCCTGGATTGTTAGACTTTGCATCTGCATGTTGAGAGCTATACTGCCCTCCCTGCAAGGCTCCTGACAATGGGACTATCCCAAATATTGGCTAGGTATGGAAAAAAAAATCACTGAGAATTACTGCATACTGTATCGAAGACAAATAAACAAAAAATGACTATTCTCTCTCCTCTCTATATCTCTCTATATCTCTTGCAAACTTGTAGACTTCACTTTTGTTTTAAAAATATACTCCTGAAGACTGGGATAGAGATCAAAAGTGTGCAACTCCCACAACAAAGCATGCACACCCTGGAAAAAAAAATCTAACACTGAGGGGTAAGTACATTCTCATGATTAAAAGCACTGTGGGGACAATCATGTGATCCAAAACTTTTTTCTTTTTTTCCTAATTAGTCCTGAAATATAACACAAGAAAAAACAAATCTTTTAGAGCTAGTGCCTAGAGTGGATCTGGTGATTTCCAAGTTGCCAGAACAAGAAAAGGGATCTCTTTGTTACTGTAAAAATCAAGCATCAGCAAGCTTGACTTCCATATGCTCACTTCATAAAAATGCTTTTCATTCATGGAACAGCTTAGACAGGCATCTGTAATTACCTCTGCTCTAAAACCAGCCTGGAGCTATCCCCACTCCAGCACTGAACATGCCAACACCTATTGTCATAAAATAGCAGTGTCTTGCCTGCAGCTGTTCCTTGCAGTTCCCTCCACTGCTATTAGCCATTCACCTGCACTGCCACAGAAGAAATGTGCATACCAAGGAGCCCATGGAAACAGCACCTCCCTGTGCTTCTGCTTAGGCAGTCACCTGGAGAGAGCCAGGTCCAGTGTGGTCCCTCCCCTGCTTGATCTGTTGTGCGCCACCCAGCCTGAGGACAGCTGGGTCACAGCAACAGCATTACTCCTAAAAATGTCAGGTTGTTGTGGTTTAACCCAGCTTGACCCCATAAGGTATGGAATACCCCTTTGGCCAGTTTGGGTCAGCTGTCCTGGGTCTGTCCCCTCCCAGCTCCTGCTGCACCCCCAGCCTGCCCGCTGGCAGGACACTGAGAAGCTGAGATGTCCTTGGCTTGGTGTAAGCACTGCTCTGCAACAATTAAAACATCGGGGTGTTATCAGCACTCTTCTCATCCTAGTCCAAAACATAGCCAGCTACTAGGAAGAAAATTAACTCTGTCCTCGCTGAAACCAGGACACAGGTAAGTTAAAGTCACTGATCTGAAGAAAAGATTTTTCATTTTTAAGCTGTGTTTATCCTTTTCATTTCTTAATCTTACACCTCCCTTTTCCAAAACCTGTTTTAAATAAACACACCTGTGCTTAGAGCTCCTGGCATAGCTACAATTTGTGGATGTCAACATAATCACTAATAGACCCATAAGGCTAATATAGCATGCATTTATTTTAGAAACAGGTCAAACATTTCTCTGAGATGCTTAAAGGTGCAACTTCATTATTATTTTATACTGTCTTATCTTCGTATTAATTTCATAGCTTTACCTTGAATACATTAAAAAAAAAGTTTAACTTTTACTTTCATTTCTGTAGAGGGAATTCCTATTCTATTTCTAGGAATTGATAGACATCACTACCTGAAATTATCAGGACAGCACTTCTGGAAGGTCAAGCTTGTATTTACAAAAGAACGAAAGCCATACACTATTCCCCCAGGTGAAAAGCAAAAGTAAAGAAGTTAATATCAATTAAAAAAAAAAACTAAAAACTCACTCACTGTCTTCTGTGGGAAGGACCTGAAGGGAATAAATCCATTCTATTATATCATCTTTGTTCACCACATCTAAGGAATCCAACATATCCAGACCAGAGAGTGCGAAAAATGCAATTGTCAACCTAAAAGAAAAAGATAAGACTTACACTTCCCACCATAAATATCATGGGGAGATTAACAAACGGTTGCAGAAACAGATTTATCTATGAATTCTCAGCCTTTTGAGAGCGGTGCAAGGCATAGAGGCTAGCTCAGAAAGCATGAAATTTATCTACCGGACAAAATCGTGTTTTTTGTGCTGTAATCATTTCACTGTCTCAAAAGAGTTTTTGTACAAGCCACCCCTCCTATTATACAGTAATGATATGACACTTCAGATGTTAACCTAAAGGCCTGCTTACCTGAGAAAGACTACCAAAGTAAAGTAAGTTATTAACTTTTGGAGTACTAGTTCTCTGTGATGAATTCTTACACAAACAATCCTACAAATACGCAGTAAACGCAAGGTAACCCTGAACTGAAGCGAGCTGATGCTCACCATGTCCTAAACCCACTTTCAGAAGCCAGCTGTCAAACAGCGAGGCTTCCTTTGTAACCCATCAACGTGCAAACAGGGAGACAGGATTAATTACCATCTAGAGGTATTTAATTCCTGTCCTTTGGTACAGAAGACCCTCGATGACTAACTTAATTGAGCATGTAAAATTAGGCATGCCAAATCCAAGTATCCAATGAAGTCTGGAGGAGTGAGCATGCTGAAGTTCTCTCTTGCCCACAGCTCATTTCCATCTGTAAACATGTGCTATCACAGCTGTTTTATAAGGCTACTCTGTTAACTGACAACTTATTTGGGGGGTTTGTTTTTGCCTCAAACCATTTCAGTGACCTAGAACAGCCCCTTGAACGTGAATCTGCATGAATTGCACTGACAGAGCACCAAGGGAACGGCACCGCGGTAGGAACTGTATCTTGTATATTGAGACAGAGGAAATGTTCACATGATGGTACCTGGAACATCTGTTGTGCCATTCATGGTTGCACCTGCCTAAACTTCTGGAAATTCTCGCTCTCTTTTTACCAGATATGGTGATGGTTTGTGAAAACAGCTGCTAAACAGACAGAAACTGCTGCTTAGTGTGGTAAGGAAAACCACCAGTTGCATGCTGGCTTTCCTTAGGAGACAAATTACAATTTGCAGTTACCTCACAGGCTGCTGTGCCCCCTTGGCCACCAGTAGTGGGCACCTCTGAAGGTGAGGACAGATGTGAACAGAAGCCTTTACAGCCATTTAATTTCTGCCTGCGATTCTGCATGAGAACCAAACAGAAAGGCCAGAGAAAAAATGGTGATGTGAGTCAGCTCAAGGCACAGCTCAAAGGGAATTCTTCCAATTAAAACAGCAACCAAATGATGATGCAGCAGACACTCATCTCAACATGGTGGCACACCCTTGAAGGGTGACATTCCCGTCAGTGGGCTGACCTGCTGCTATGGTCATGGCGTGGCCATTCGCAAGTGCCATCATCTTCTGCTTCTAAACTGTTATCACCTAGGATTACACGTTACAAGTGGTGGACACAAGTTGTTTAAAGAATGGTGACTTGTTAAGCTAAGGTTGCATCATTTTACGCTTCGTTTTACTTCCACCCTGAGCTTTTGCATTGCTCTTCGATTCACTCTTGCTCGCAAAAGGCTTTAACCTGTCGTCTGCTTGGTACTGAGCACTAACACTCCCTGTTCAGAAAATTCCCTCATGCAACACAAGGTCTTAATGAAAAATATCAAACACAGAATAACACACAGCCCCATTACTTCAAGTGTTCATGTTAGAAAGAAGTGTGTATTTACTTTGTAATCACTGTATCCTAAAACATGTCTCTTTACTATTATTACTACTGATAATGTTTTTTGGAGTACACAGAGACAAAAACACTATGTTGCACACGGTATTTCTACATGCAACAGACTTTTGTAGCCACATGATTGTTATGACATAGTCTTTCAAAGCACAAGATTAAAACTTCAAGGCTTGTATCAACTTTTGGCATTGATCAGATCTGTGTAACCCAAAATCTCACTCTGGCTAACCCACAACTTTGAACAAAACCACTATTAAAAACAAAAATAAAAGTAAAAATAAAAATAAAAAGACAGTTCAGCTACAGTATAGTACTTTTCTGAAACCCTGCACGTGGTATTTTCTGATTTTCATAAATATTACGTTTGAAAATCTTCATCTGCAAATATTTAATGGCATTTTCATACTATGTTGCCCAACTTAGCTAAGCTAAGCTCCTCCCAGCAAAGCATGAGCCTGCCAACTCCAGGACTAGAAACTGCTGCAAACTAGGTTCAAAACCAGAAGGCTGTAAAGGACAAACCAATAAACCCTATCTACACTAAGATATGAATGTGTCCAATAAATGAAGGTAACAAGTGGTTATAGACGTAGATACGTTTCATTTTATTTAATTAGAGCAGATTGTGTTAGCAGTACCACCGTCATTAAGGAGCAGTCTGTGCGGGATGGCCAGGAGCAGCCGGCACCACTGGGTACAGCGAGCTCCTGGCACGGCGATCTGGACACTACATCTGACTCTCCATCACCCTGCCTCACGGAGAATTAATGCACACACATACACACTCTCTGAAACTAAGAGACAAAGGATATCAGCTGACATAGCATGAAACCAAATCATTTCACATACACCGCTTCACACAGAGGGCAGTCCTTTGGGAGACAATCCCCGGGTTTGGCATCACTTTTGCTGTATCTTTTCTTCTTGTCTTCTACCACTTCAGTTACTGTGTGTATATTAATTTAGAAAGTGAAACATCGAAGTTTGACAGCTGAAATGTATTTGTTAATTGACCTACTGAACGCTTATGAAACAGGTATCGTGTATTAAGTTCCCATCCCAGACAGACGAGTAAAGGTACTTCTGATGACAGATTCAGAGTTCTTGGTCTTCAGGCCTGGAGAAAAACTAGTTTCTCAGTAGAATTCAAAAACAGTTTGAAGTGACTGATGTGAGAAACTGAATAAGCATGCTACAAAGAGCAACATAAAACATCATACTCTGAAAGACTTCAGAGACTAGTTTTTTGTTCTCCCACCAAACTTGATGGCACTGAGTGACCAAGTATGAGATTACTTAAAATCTACTGTTGTTGATGTTGCAAGCACTAAGTGAAGACAAAAATAATTATGAAGGCTTTGGGCCAGTAATTTCAGCAAGGAAGGTGAAATGAGATTTCTTTATAGCTTTGCCTACTCCCTTAACATGTGACAAACTACAGGGTTAAGTGCTAAAGACCAGTGCTGTGTGGAAAACTTCACCCTCTACCACCTTGCCTTTGGACAACAAATGCAGTTGCTCCCGCTGCAGTGACCCCAAACCAATCCCACTGATAAACACAAGGTTTTTCACCAGTTGCTCTTTAATATATTTGAAGTTCTCATTCTTGATCGCTATGGAACCACACAAATGCAGGAACAAAGGAGGCAAGGACAGGGTAGCAGCTTTTCGTCCAGCAGCAGGGCCAGTTCAGCAGGTCTGGGGAACTCAGTGACCTTGAACTCATCAAAAAGGTGAACTTGGCACCTTCAAGGTCAAACCAGGGACCACATATTTATGGTTCAATCACTAACTTCAATTTTGCTCACAGATATCTCCAGAATAATGATCTAAGAATTGGTGTAGGAGAACTGAAAAATCTCTTCCTGCGTAAAAACTTCACAACTTAGGAAAAAAAAAAAAAAAAAAAAGCATGAGTTGAGATGAGTGATTTTTATTCTAATTGAAGGCTTGAACTTGAGAATGCTTATTAGCCAAAAATTAAGGTGTCATGAAATAGTTTCAAAATGACAGTCCCAATTTTCAAAAAAGAGCTATTTCTCAGTATTGCACAAGCGTTCAAGATAAAAATTTGTAACATTCTTTTTAAATATCAAATCACATGTTATTATACATACAGCTCAACACTACATGCATACTAGTCCTCACAGGTTAAAAAACGCATGTTTTTGTGAAGTGTGCTCTGAACTGATGGAAAGCTTGTACTGACAAGGCTTGACCAAAGTCTTAGAGCTTTCCTGACAGCATGACTTCCAAGTAATTACAAAGTGAAAGATAATTTTATTGGTTAATAAGATATAAAATCTTTTACATGCCCCCAAGTTTTGTTTTTTTTTTTGACAAAGGACTGCTGGAAAATCAAATTAGTTATCCTCCAGTGCCTCAGAGACAACTTACTACCTTATGTAAAGAGCTTAAGAATCACAGAATGATAGGACATCTTGGGTTGGAAGGGACCTTAAAGGTCATCCGGTTCCAACCCCTCTGCCACTGGGGGCACATAGTGGATGCCACCCACTAGATCACCCTCTTGCCCAGGGCCTCGTCCAGCCTGGCCTTGAACACCTCCAGGGATGGGGCATCCACAGCTTCTCCAGACAACCCGTTCCAGTGCCTCACCACCCTCTGAGAAAAGAATTTCACCTTAACCTCTAAATCGCCCCTCTTCAATTCAAAACCATTCCACTTTGTTGTATCACTCTCTGCCTGTGTAAAGTCAATCTCCATCTTTTTTATAAGCCCCCTTTAAGTACTAAAGAGCTGCAATGAGGTCGGCCTTGAGCATTCTCTTCTGAAAGCTGAGAGCTAGGGATATTCATCCTTTCTTCACAGGAGAGGTGCTCCAGCCCTCTGATTATCTTTGTGTCCTTCCCGTGGACCTGCTCTAACAGCCCCACATCCTTCTTGTGCTGGGGGCCCTGTACCTGGACGCAGCACTCCAGGTGGGGCCTCACAAGGGCAGAACAGAGGGGGATCTCCCTACACCTGCTGCCCTCCCCTCTGTTAATGCAGCCCAGGGTGCAGTTGGCCTGCTGGGCTGCAGGCACACCCTGCTGGCTCATGTTGAGCTTTTTGTCCACCAGAACCCCCCAACTCTCTCTCTGCTGGGCTGCTCTCAGTGAGTTCCTCTCCCAGCCTGTGCTGGTGCCTGGGGTTGCCACGACCCATGTGCAGCACCGTGCACTTGGCCTTGCGAAACAAATGCATTCCTGAGCCATGAATGGGGCTCTGCATTACAGCGAATAACATCTCTCAGAACTGCTTTACCATTTGTACTAGCTAATGCAGATTTAAACGATTCCTCTCACATTAACGAGAGCGCCCACTTGGAGCTACAGAAGGCTTAACTCATTTATTCCGAAATCGGCTTTCGGGGAAGGATTAAAGGAGCGAAGAACAAGCCTGAAAATAGATTAAAAAAGGATCAGCGCGCCTTCCCTCGCGGGCAGGGGGCGTTGGGGTGAGCAGGGCGCACACCTCCCAGGGCGACCCGTGCGGGTGGGTAGGCGACCCCCTGGGGACAGCCCCCGTGCTGCCGGGCACCCTGGGGCGGGGAGAGGCGGAGGGGCAGGGTCCGGGGCAGGGTCGGTGTGGCGGTGCGGCTACCTGCTGGTCTCCAGGGAGGAGTAGCGCTCGGGCAGGACCTGCAGGCAGCGCTGGAAGAAGCGCACATGCCGCTCCTTCAGGAAGTCCAGCCGCTCCGCCTCCGCCCAGGACGGCGACTCCGCCATCTTCACGGACACCGCCGCCTCCTCCTCTTCCTCCTCTTCCTCCTCCGCTGCTGCTAAAGCTGCCGCCGGCGCGCCACGATCGCGTCACAGGGCGCGGCCGCGCGCGCGGGATCGGGGGGGGGCGTGGCCTCGGTGGCGCCGGCGCGCCCGCTGGTGGCGCCGGCGCGCTACAGCCCCCGGCGCCAGGCGGGCACGGCCCTGCGGGGACGGGGAGCAGCGGGGAGGGCGCTCAGAGGGGATGCCCCCCGCCGGCTGCCCGCTGCCCGCTGCCCCCCTGCGTACCTCCGGGGCAGGTGGAGAGGCGGCGGCGCTGCGGGGCTGGGCGCCTTGCTGCGTTCCTCCCAGCCCCGCGTCGGCTGCAGCAGGCGGGACGGGTCCCTGGCCGCACGGACGTGGACCTAAGGGAGGGGAGAACACAGGCGGCGAGGGGGTGGGAAGAGAAAGGAAGGTGGGTTTGTGGCCCCCGAGGGGCCGCCCGTTCACAACTCGTTTGAATGAGCAAGCCGAGCCCACCCGAGATTGAAAAAAAAAACAAAAACAAAACAAAACACCATACATTACCTTCTCTCTTAATTTCGCCAATCTTCGTTCTTTTTCTTGTTTCTCGGCTTCTTTGACTTGTTTTTGTTGAATCTTCAGCTGAAGTTTATGTAGATCCTGAAACGTGTAAAAGAGGAAAAGCCTGTTTTATTTCAACGTATTCTGAAATACTCTGAAATATGTAGGCATGCAGCAGTTTGTTTTTAATCCTTTTGCCATAGTGTAAAGTAACACTAGGTAGCTACTTGCTACAAGCTTCTCCTGTCCAAATTAAAATTACAAAAAACTGCAGTCATTCAACCTGTTCATTTCACCCCAAATTTAGTGTGAACACTGACAGTGATACTGGTTCTTGTGTTTATATAGAGATGGGACCTAGGTTGACCTTACACCTAATGAAGCCTGTAAGATCTTGAAAAAGCTTTTTTTCCCTTATACAATCATCACATCTCAGCTTTTTCTTTAGCAATGGTGAGCAACCCAGTCATGCTGTTTTTCCCAAATCATCTTCACATGGAAATAAACAAAACCATCATATATTTACAAGGAAATACAGGCCTGAAGAATCCTTTAAATGTTGAGGAAAAGGAACATCATGCTTTGGAATAAAGTTTCATACTGTTTCTTGGGTGTAGACAGATGCTGTTACACACAGTGAATCAAAAACAGATTGAGTAGAAGTAGGATATCTAGATTTTTTTTTTAAAGTGTTTAGCAGATTACAGAAGGAAGTAGGCAAATTTTAAAAAATCATATGGATGAGTAGAGAGGTATTTACATACTCGCTGTTGAAATTTTGTAATTTCTGCTGCAGCAGTTCTCTTCCTCTCCTCCTTTTCAGCTTCCTCTCTCTTCTCCTTTTCAAGCTTTTCAAGTTCCTCCTTTTCTTTCTTCTGCAAGGTATACCTTTCCAAGAGTAACTTCATGTGACAATGGCGCTGGCGTTCTTTTAGTTGCTTTTTCTCCTTCTCTTCTTCTAGTTTTAGTTGTGATGCTTGTTCCATCGCAAATGCTATTGCTTTCTGTTTTTTCCATGCTTCAATTGCTGCTTGTTGTCTTTTTCTTTCTTCCTCTGCTTTTTGCTTCTGAGCTTCTTCATGCTGAAGCCATTCTTTCTTGAGCATTCTTTCTGATTTCTCTTTCTTCTTCAAATTTCCTTCTTTCTCTTGCTGCTGTTTCTCCTTCCATTTCTTAATTGACTGCAAGAGAACAGCAGGAGATAAACAATGTCTTCATAAAAACTGTACACATTCCTGTTAATTGCATCTGATAAAGACATATGCTCTAACAATACAAACTGAAGATAGGAATTGGAAATCTACTTAAGGGAAAACTTAAGTCAAAAGACCACTTGTCTGCTTTGTCATAATCAAATTTTCTATTTTATGCATCATACAGGCAGGTTTAAGATTCATGAGTTGAAACTTTTTAGGTTATGCCATATTATCTTAAAACAGTTAGGAATATTAGTGTAAAATGTTTTTCTCAGTGAAAATGCTATTTTGAAGAAAAAATTAAGACCTGAAATACAATTCCACTCACTATTTTATACCCCAATTTTTGTGTCAGTACATCTTTTGCATGCAGGTGGATAGTTCTGGAAGGCATCAGTTCTCTACACGGAACCATAATTATCTACAGCAGAAATTGATAGGTGTATCGCTTATACAGTGGGACAGACATTCTCCAGGATGTGTAGCAAAGAGTTGTGTTTTTCAAATAGGATCACTTACTGCTCTGGGATTGACATCTGACTTGCTGGACAACTTCCATTTATAAGCATTTGCAAAGTATGCTGACAATACACAGGCCACGTCAGTGTGTTGCTAGGTCTATGCTTACTGATAATTCATTTAAGACAAATATTTTGGTAAGGATGCTAAAGAAGACTTCAGTTACGTATCACCAACTGTAACAGAAATCTACATAGCATTATGACCAGACAGGCAAATACAAAAATAAGTGTGGGCTTTTTAAAAACAAACATTTTTTTATAAAAGCTACAATAGTCCTAGAAGGGGGTGTTTTTGTTCATTTTACCTCTTTTTTTCTTTCTTGTAAAATTAGATACTCTCGATACCATTTGTCATGTTGTTCAATTTCTTCTTTTGTTCTTCCACAGAGATACTCAAGGGCTTCATCCATGTAGGACAGCTTTCCTTTGTGCTTTGCCCACACTTTCAGAAAATTTTGATGATCATAATCATCCCAGCCTCCCTGCCTCCCCCCTGTTCGCTGCAGAAATCTTTCAAACTCTACTACTTCTTCAGGTAGATGATTTTCCAGTGTTTTATCAACTGAGATCCTAGCTGATGGCAACTTCAGAACTTTTTCTGTTGTTGAGCTGCTTAACACCCACAGTTCCACTTTTTTCTCAAAGACGCTGAGCTCATTAGCGGCAGTTTTTTCATCCTTCAAAAGCTGTTCATATCTAAAAAGGGAACAAACACTGGAGTGTACGAAAAGAGATGCAGCATTCATTGCTCAGTGAAAATGAATTTTGGAATTGTTCAATGCCACACAAAAGCCATTCTTAAAAGATTAAGAACTGAAATGGTAACTAACACAGATGACAGCATAGTTGTAATGATCCCATAATAAAGCACTACACAACTGGAATTAAGTTACCCTTTTAGTGGAAGCTCACATTTATGGCATGCAAACAATTAACTCAGTCCCCTCCTGACACCACTAGGGAGAAGAAAGAGGGAAAAAAAAAATCCACCCACTTAAAAAAAACAAAAAACATGAGAACAATATAATGTGTTCTGCAGCTTTTCTTGGAAAAGCCTCTTCATAGGCAAATAATTGTTACATTGAGTCAGTGAAGCAGCTATATAAACAGCCTCTCTAAAAAGTTGTATATCAAGATTAAAATCTTGATAGTTTGAGTTTTGATTGACATACAACAGGAATCATGGGCAGAAGAGAAAAATCAAGAGAATAGTTTACTTGATTGATGCAAAGTTGTCATTGTGTATTATGAAAGCACTTTTTTTTTGTAGCTGAAGCATGTATAAACATACGTTTGCCTCTGTTCTTCTTTAAAAGCATTGATTGCATTTTCAATTTCTTCCATCATTTCCTTGAGCTTGTCAACAACTAAAAACGAAAAGAAGAACATATCACCTAAGAAGGTTAGAGTATTTACCAGTAAATCAGCACTATTCAGAAATGAAGCACTTGCAGAGAATTCTGGGATGCTTTTATTTCACAGTACAAAAAAGGCTACATTTCCATCTCAAACACTCTTACAAGAAAGACTCATTTATTCAAAAGGTGTGATTTCACAGTGATTTAGCTAACTGGATGCAAATCCCAGTATAAATGTTTATTTCAATTGAACAAAAACTCTCATTCTGGTAATCTTTAACTGATTCACAGAATGAAACAGCCTTATCTTAAAGTAAAGGGCTTCCACTTTTGTCTCTCATAACAATGCAGTAAGTGACTTAAGAAGCACAATCAAATCTTTGTTTTTTACCAGGCCGCACTAGCCATATGTAGCCTACATCTCACTACTTTCTACAAAACTGGGCTTACAAAGAAACTTCAAAGTGAGACTTCATATCCTGCACTTCAAATGCTTTAATCCTCATTTGGAGAAAGAGAGAGAGAAAGACAGTTATTTTGCAATGGTAGAAAGACATTTTACAACCTGAGTGTTTTAAACCAGTACATCTCTATGTACACATACTGATCAACATTTTAACTAACCTGGCTCTAAAAAAAATAATGAATTGATACCGTTGTATCATCTAAAACTTTTAGCTCAGCTTTCATGTCTTGCTCCTTTACCTTTGCTAACATTTTAAGAGAGATGATACGTTTACAGTTTAAGAAGATAATACATTTTTTATAGAATAGACACTGAATACGTGAAATGACATGCATTTTGTTTAGCATCATGAGGTCCTCGGCTAGAAGCAGACCTGAAGCCTGAGTTCCAGATGGTAGGTAGTACAGGAACCATTATTCTGTGACACTATTTCCCAAGAGGTTCAAAACAAGCAAGCTGAACAAGTTGTCTCAGCATCTTGCATGGAACATTCCAACTTACACTTCAACCTAGGTGACTTCTGGGCGACTAGGAATCAATTCCATGTAGACCATACTCTGTGACCGCTTACTGGATGAAAGGGAGCTGTATCTACATATTACACTACAATACTGACTTTGTTTTGCATAAGGTCAAGAGTTGCATGTAGAAAATACTGGACTCTCAACAGCCTGAACAAACAAACACACATCACTTCTAATAGAGAACAAGTTTATCTGTTCCCACAGAGAACTGCAAGAGGTTTTACCCTTATATTTCTCCCTCCTCACAATCCCCTTCCCAGATTCCTGGAAGGGCAGACAGACTACAGAAGGAGTATCCCAAGTCTGCAGGAGAATCGCAAGTACAACTATCCAAGAAACCTGTCTATAAACAAAACTGTTTTAAAATCTGTCAGTGTGACTTACATTCTGATGTATGCTTCACATCTTTCAATTGTTGTTGAAGTTTCTTCACATTATTACGTATTTTTGATAGCTGCTGCAGGATTTTAGTTTCTGTTAAACAAAATAAGGTGATGATAGTTCTAACAGTGTCTTTGTGCATTTAATTCAATAGAAAACAACAAACAATGAAGTGTCTAAACTGGGGATTTCATCTAATAAGAAACAGAAAATCTGTTTAATCATATGAAACTGCTGTAATACAAAGTATCTTAACATATCTAACTGCATGAAGCTGAGTGCATGTGCTGTGTATCTTCCCACACACCATCAGAATTTAAAATTAGTGGTTCCATTTCAAAAGGTTTCAACAGTATAGTCACACTGAGATTAATTCAGTTTTCTCAAACCTTTTATGAGGTAACTGGAGTTTGGAGAACAATATTGCCGGTACAGGTAACAGCTCTAGAGTTTTGAAAGGGCTTTTACCTAAGCCTCAAAACACTCAGCAATGGAGAAAAAACAGACTTGAAAAGCATGTATGAATTTACTACTTCAACATGATTTATATATTTGTCACGTTAAGTGAAGTAGAATTAATGTTTTCAGGAACTCCGAGCATGCATATGCTTATTTGCTTTATTAACCAATTGATTCCTCACAACTTTACAAATAAAGTATTGATTTGAATGAAGTTCTGGGTACATCTAAGGTACTAGGGAGTCTAAAGACTGTCTTTTTAACAGGATTGGTTTAAAGAAGAAATAACAGAGACCACCACCTAAGTGTAACAAAACAGAGCCATGACATGACCCTGTTAGTTCAAACTATAACTATTTAAAATGCAAAAACTTACAGATTGTGCTCAAAGACCTCAACACAGCAGCACAGAAAATGAGACGCGTGGGGGTTCTAGTACACATCCTACAAGACTCTAACATTCATTCACATCTCACATTTAGTACCTTATACCTCTCCTTGTGTTTTTTTTGTGTGTGTTTTTGTTGTTGTTGTTAATCTTATAGCAGTATATCCCAGCACATCCACCCATATGTTTGTGCTTCCTCTGTACACTTGGAAAACTTTCTGGACTTTTTAGCTTAGTCATTCCACAGAAATATTTATATTTTTTAATGATTTTAAGATGTAAAAAATATCTTAGGATTCCTCACTTAAAAGACCCACATTAATACATAGACATTTCTAAGGTATTTTTAGTTGTCTCCCTGAGTCCTTTCCCCTTCCTTCAACTTAATTTTTTCATCTTCTTTATCAGAAGGCATAGCATGATTTATTTTATTACTTCGGTACTGTGTCCAGGCAGTCACTTTTGTTCTGTTTAATTAGTCTGGCAGTTGAACTGATAATAGAGGACGGACTGTGTATCTCACTGCACCATTTGTACTACGAATATCCATTATCTCAGAAGTTGAAAAATGCAGGACAGAACTGAAGAGTTCAAAAGCCTATTTACAGGCAGTAATCAGTGTAGAAAAAACTTATTTTATGCTAAGTACCTATTTATAGTACCTAGCTAGACGACATTACATTTTGCAGTACACATCCAAAATTGCTTCTAAGTTTCTAAAACACAAAATTTCCACCAAGTTTTTTTGTGAGTAGTACCTGATACATTCAAGATTGAAAGAAAATGATAACACAAAAGACCCAAAATGCTTATGCTTCTGAATTTTGCAAGTGAGTTGGGGAATTCTTCTTCATAAGCAGTACACATGGTGAAATACCACACTTTTATCAGAATCTACCTCCCATCCACACTAATCTCTCCATATTGCTGATTGATAAAACATTTAAGAAAACAACTGTAGAGTAAAAATAAGTAAACCAACAGGAGGAAAAAAAAAAAAAAAAGGAAAAAAGGAAAACCCACTTACTTTCAGTTTTCCTGTTGACAGTCATTTTATGTTCCAGTTCTTCTAGTATGCTGTATTCTACCCTGGAATCATTCCTCCTATTGTAAAGATGTCCATTTTTGTCCTTTTCAATATTTGCAAGCCTGGAAAACAAGGTTGCCACACTGAGCAAGCCGCAAATACTTATCAAAGCACAAGATTTTCCATGGTTAGTATCCAGCTGATGCTGTGTCAGCAGGACCATCTTAGATATTATCCAAGTCACTGGTTTGCTACTAGAGCTGATTTCAAGGAAAACCTTTCTGTAGTTACAAGACCATGCACCGAATTAACCCAAGAACTTGAACAAGATACAGATGTTAAAGAAGGAATTATCTCACAGACAAGCAGTGCTTCACACACTGAAACAGCATGAAATTTTATCTGTATGATGCTCACTTACCAAGCAGCCTTATGAGAATTTTCATTGGAAAGCACTGAGGGGACACAGGCTGTATTACTGCTATTGCACACACAGATGGAGCCCCAGCACAGACAAATCAAGTACATTCCCTCAGGGTTACACTGACGGTAGTACTACTGCAACTGAATATTTGAATTCAAGTTCATTACTGTCAGCATATTTCAAGATGTTAACGTTGCTACCTTACTGACCATAGTTTATGTATAATATATGGATCTACAGGTCACTTTTGCTTCCTCACTAAGGTCAGAAGCCTTAGAATACAACTCACAGTAGGATTTGCTTTGCCTTGCTGCAGATAGGCAGTCTACTAGAGTTTGACCTAGAGAACTGTAGATGCAAAAGGACTACCAATACTGCAGCCTTGAGCGTATCTGTGTAGGTCAGTGCCACCATGCTAAGAGATCAGAGCAGCACAATACTGGTGCCACCCAGAACGTGTTGATTCCCAATGTTAAGTGTCACTACTGACAACGCATAATACTCTGTCTCTCAGTAGGAGGTTGGTTCTACAGTAGACTATTGCTGCTATATAGTTCAATCCTCTACATGAAGATGCCTTCGTAACTTAAATGCTTTGCTGTTCACTGGAGTGAACCAACCTGAGTAACAAAATCTCAGAGAGTGCACTAGAAGCCTTAAGAGCACAACTGCAGAAGGACAACTTGCCATAGTTAAATGGCATCCAAACTGCCTCATTTAAAGCTGCTCGGGAATCTCTACATTACCGAGCAGTCAACTTTTTGAGACATTACCCAGGATCCAGAACTAAGAGGATTCAGTCAGAGTAAAATGCTGCTATGAGACTTCAATCTCACAGTTCATTCAGGATTCCTAACTACAAAACTGCCTCCTTGAGCCCACTGGCTAGGCCAGCTCTTCCTCAGAAAGCTCATTTGTGCATGCAGAAACCTCACTGTTCTTTCAACTACCTGTATAGTTATTAAAGTCATTACTCAAGATGTGGGGAAACACATTTAAATCACGTCTGTGCTTGAGCTGTCTTGAACTCCCATATTCCAAAGCAATGGCCTAGATAATCTAGAAGCACTCTCAATCTTCTCTGAGGAAGCTGTTGTAGTGCTGCTACAATTTTCATTTTGTAGACATCTTTTATAGGCTTTAGTTCATTAGAAAGGTAAGCACAGCTGAGTAGGAAAACTAAAAACTCAAGAATGCCACATGCACTGCACAGCTGAGTAGGAAAGCTGGGAACTAAGTAACGCCATGGACACTTTGATTCTTGTGTTATCAACTGGTGCAACAGCAAACTACAGAAAATAACTGACTGAGGTCCCGGTAGTAATTAGAAAAACGGGTGATTTTGAAGCTCATGACTCTATCCTAAACAACTACAACTGTAATAATCTACCTGAAGTCCTGAAAAAAAAAGGAAACCTTTGCCTAAAATTTTACTACCGTGAATTCTTACCTTAAACCTTGAGTTATATTATCTCCAGAACAGCATGAAAATACAGTTATGGTTGTCTTTTACTTACTGAGTTCTTAGCTTTTCTGCTGTTCTTATGAATTCTGCTTTCTTAGCTTGTTCAGCTTTCATCTTCCAATTCTGACACTGCTGACCAGAACCTGCAGTACTGAAACAGCTGTCATTCTGTACACAACAAAATGGAGTATTATTCACAAACAGTATTTTATTTTTAAATACTCAGGCTATTTTTAAGCGGACAACACCACAGTGCAGATAACAAAAGCACTACTTCTGTTTTTACACTACAGTAATTAAAATAATTTTAAGTCACATGGGTGTAAAATTGAAGTGATGATGAGTGTATACAAAAATATGTTCTTCAAAGGAAAAATGGAAAGAAGGCAACATCAACTTGCTTTAGCGGGTGCTGCTGATCACAGTATGCATCACGCTAAATCAAAATAGCTGTTTTTTGGAGATTCGGAGGTAACTCGCTACCTGACTATATAATCTGATGTTATCTACATGTTAATCTGCATTAGGCGGACTACCCCCATTTCATCTCGCTCGAGGAAATCACTCGCTTAGCATGATGAAATCCGCTCAAGCCGCCCTGCAGACTGCTACCTCTTCCTGACAGCAACCCCAAGCATCCTGAAGACACCACACACTGGGACTGCTGACAGCCACGGGCTCTGTATGACACTGCCTGCTGCTGCTGCTGCTCTCTCTCTCTGCTGCTCCCTGCCACACCGCCAGCCTGGCGAGCCAGCGGCCCCTGCCTCAGCCCTCAGCCTTTACCTGCTGCTGCTGCTGCTGCTGCTGCTGCCCGCCGGCCGCCGCCGCCACGGCCGTTGCCAGCGCAGCCATGTTGGCTGCGGGCAGCCGCCGCCCGCCCCGCCCCGCCCCGCCGGGAGATGGTGGCGGGCGGGGAGCCCCGCAGCCCCCGTGTCTGTCTTTCTGGCTGTGTCTGTCTGTCTGTCTGTCTGCCACGGTGTCTGGGTGTCTGTCCGGGCTCCGTGGGGATAGGAGTGCCTGGCGTTAGTAGTTACCGTAGTAATAAAGGCTGGCCGCGGTAGGGCGTCCCTGGAGGCGTTTCTAGCCACGCTGCCTGAGGGGGCAGTGAAAGGAGTTAACAACAGCCACAACAGCAACAACAATAAATTATAATACTTTGGAGCAGAACCCTGACTGTTTACGCGGTTCCACAGTGGCCATCTTTCGAGCTTGGCCAGCTCTCTGTGGCTTTATAAGAAGCGGTGTGACATGACGGGGGACTCAAGCGGTCCTGACACAGACCTGCTGGCTCCTTAGGGAGTGGTGGTCACCCAAAGCCCCAGAGCCTACAGGGATCTGGAAGGGAAATCTGACCTGAGGAAAGAGGCCTGAAATCCTGGGATTTCAAAAGAAGCAAGTGGGGGGGGAATGTTCAAAAGGCCGTCACCACCTTGTCAGCAGACAGTGACTACGTTATGCTCCCAGCCACCCTTGCTTTGGGTGAGAAAGTTGTAATCCGAAGTGCCCATGACCTTCCAAGCCTTGCAGGCGTATACTCAAGCTGATGACAGTGTGGAAAAGACAACAGACTCCAAAGGCCCCAGACTATCTGACCAATGCCATTTAACTCCCCTGAGCTTGTTTGATGAGCTGAAGCTACAGACCTAACGTCACAAGCAGGAGTCTCTTCAGAGCAATGTACTCAACATCCAGTAGCCAAAGCTGACCTGAGGTGTGTACACATCTAGGGACATGTGTATGAAGATCCATCAAATGCAGAGCAGCAAGTGATGCTTGCTGTCTGGTGTCACCATATCCTGCTTTTCCCTCAAGGGCTGGTTTTAACTGGGACGAGCCGTGTATGGTTGCAATTTGGCTACGACTGATTCACTGTCTTGGATGTTTGATTAAACACAGTCTCTTTCTTACTCTTTCAAACTCATGGAGCATACTTATGACCGGCTCAGGTTTTATTTATGTCAGGATTTAGGGTTTTGTATTGATTACTTCCTTCAGGAAGACCAGACTACATCCTCATTATCCTGACAGGAAATAAAGAGCTTCATATTATTCAATGCATTTTTGAAATCTCAAGATTTTGTTTTTCACTCACATATACCAATCAAACTTTTAAGGAGTTGCTAATTAACATTTCTGCAGAATAGAAATAAGCTATTCATGCAGTGGCTTTGCTAGCTAAAAAGATTTTATGATCTGGTGTTTTCCCAGCTGTAGAACACAAAAGCATTCACAGATGCTAACCAAATGGCCTAAGCTGAAGACATTTTATTGCCTAATTGATGTTTTTAAAAGCACTTTCCTGATATATTTTTCCTTTTTATATTTTATGGCTGTGCTTACATTTGATTTCTTTGTATTTGCTGAATAGAAATTAACAAGTAAAGTAGAATATTTCAAAACCTGAAAATATTCATCAGCATAAATTAAAGAGGATTGTTCTCACAGATTGCTACCTGAAATGGCTTATAGAAGTGTTCTTTCCATAGCAGTGTTTCAAACTCTTCTTTGTCTTCTCCTCCATTATCCAATGCAAGAGAAGGAAGTGTATCTTCTAGAACTTGTTTGTATTTGTTTTTCTTTGGTGAGCCGTATTAAAGTATCTGATATTAGGATCAGCAAACTGATAACTGCTTAGGGATTATGCTACCATATTCTGCAAGCAGTTTTATCAAAATGGCTCTGCTCATAATGTAATTCAAACACTTCAGTAGTTCACCAGTTTCTGAAAGGTGAATCCATGTTATTACTGTTTGCCACACATACTACTCATGAGTAACTCAGAATCCTGAGGGCTTTGTAGGAGATGTCTGAAATCATATGCAAAGGTATTTTAGGTGTCTGAACAGAGTTAGACTTTGCTAGTTCTAAGCGTTGTCAGGGGTCAGGCCTCAAGCTGTAAAACTGGTATAGGGGTAAACCCTGGCTTTCAGCTGAGCCAGGACCTTAGATCATTCCTGTATGGGACAGGACTCATCCAAGTCAAAATGTGGCACAACAGAGGGTGACATCTGTGTACTTTTTGTTAACTATTAATCTGTATCCACAAGAAAACAGCTAGGCAATTACATGATATAATTATATTCTGTTCTCTTGCACATTCTCTATTTCTCCACTTAGTTTGGTGTTTGAACTACTATGGGAAACCCTTGATTTCTGTGACAGCTGTGCTTGATAAAAGCTTTCAAGATTTTGCCCCCCCTTCCCCCTTTTTGCCAAGAAGGAGGAGAATAGTTTTGTTTACTGCCTGCTATTAGTTATTAAGCAGGAAAAATACATGGAAGGAATAGTGCAGTTTCATGCTCTCTCTTAAGAGTGAGTGAGATGCAATACCTGTAAGTGGAGAAGAAGATTTGAGTGGTGGAGGTATTCAGGCCAAAACTTTTGGATGTACAATGCTTCAGTGTTGTGGCTGCTGGCATGAGATGTCTTTTCTGTACTTTTCCATGTGGTTAAGCAATTGTTTCTTTTGCTGAAATCCCGCAAAGCTGAACATGCTCAGCACTTCTGAAGAGCTTTTGGCTGGCCTACACATGACAGAGGGTTAGGGTCTGGGCATGGCAATGGTTGGGTTCAGGGAATCCAAAACAAGCTGTGCATTGTCTCCGTCTCTTCCCAACCATGTCTGTGCCCAGCTAAACCTGATGGCAAGATCTGGTGAAGGGATGTTTAGAAAAGTCAGGAACTGCTCAGGCAGGACCAGCAGCTGATTAAGGTAAAAATCTAGTAAAAATGAATAGAAAATGAAACTACTTTGAACGCAGACAATTCTCCTAGTAAAGGCATAGGAGTTAAACAGTACTGAAAACCATACTTCCTACCAGCAAGTGATAAATTGTGTTCGACCAAGTAGAATTCTCATGCAATTACAAGCTCCTTTGGTTAATCTGTCCAGCGCAGTTTCTGTCACTGATGCAACTGCTGCAGAGGCTGAAATGCAAGCGTAAACAGGGTTTATGCAGCTGCCAGTGTTTTAATGTGGTTATCTGAATCCTCTGTATATGCTGGAATGTACATCTCTTCGGGTGCACAGTATGATAGCATTTCACATCTCAGCAGAATAGGCCACATCCTGAGGTTTTTCACACAGCCTCTCTCTGGGCAAAATCTGATTGAAAACCACAAAACTGTTTCTGAATTTGGACATACGACATCCTGTTTGCAGAAAATGTTTGCATTGCTCTGGCAGCTGTGGATAGCAGTGACAGACCTCACTCTTGCATACAGAGAAGTCTGCAGAGAGAGCCTGAACACTGTCACTCTCATAACTGTAAGCAGAAGGCATCTGAACTGAGATTAGGACTTCAGAGAATTGGGTTTGCTTCTTCGCTTTGCCACATATTTCCTGTGTCAGTTTGGGCAGGCATGTTTGTTCTGAGAAAAAGAGAAAAAAAAAAAAAAAAAAAAAAAAAGGCCATAAAAGCCCTTGCTACCTTGCCGGGAGAGGGCTGAAAAAATAACCACTTCAAAAAGTAGAGGTATCCTGGCCTGGATTTGTTCTGGAAAGGGCTGCAATCTTCGTTTTCACAGACAGACCCCACTTTACACTCAGTTATTTCTGGCACTGGTGACAACTTTGATATCACTAACTACGTGGTCTCTTTGACGTTGGTGTCGTAAGACCTAAGAGCACCTGAGGGGAGGAAGTTTTAACCTGCTGTAGCCCCAAGAATGGACACTTAATGTAGTGAGGGAGGACATGGAAGTACACAGAGAAACAATAAAGCTGTTAAACGTTAAAGGAACGGGCTACACATAGAACAAAAAAGTACAAACAACTGAAAAAAACACCCGTTCATCTGGAAGATGCAGTGCTGGCCATGAAAGCATTGATCACAGCTCCAGTGCTGTATGGAAGGAGCCTCATCTCTTACAGTGTTAATTGACCAATATCTCCTATTTTCCTGAAATCCTTCAAGCCAAATAGAGAAAAAGGACAGTGCAATAACACTGTATTGCCACCCATGCGATCCTTGGGGAAACCACCTCTCTTACCAGGAGACATCAACACACACGCACCTGGTGTGGACCCCCAGAAAAAAAGACTTGCCTGTGCAGATATTTCTTTCCAAGTGAACTCAGAGTGTTTTTGTTTTGTTTTTTTTTCAATTGGTTCCCCCAGGTCATCAACAAGAATGCTGTAGTGCAGTTGTAAAGCACCAAGCAGAAAAGACAGGTTTTTTAGACAAGTAATACCAAAACTGGAAGTAATTTAAAAAGGAAAGTGTGCATTAATGATCAGAGAAAATGAAAGTCTCTAGCCTTGTGGATACAAATATCCACTTGTATAAGGGTCCATAAAATTGTCTAGGTATTCTGAACTAGAAAAGCACCAAGTCACTGGTAACAGCATGGGCTTTCCTTGTATTTTTATTCCTAAAAACATGTTCATTCTAGCCTACTCTGATAGCATAGCCTCATACTCAGTGGTCAGAATTAAACCAATTCTGAGCATCAGACAGAATATGAAAAAATGCAAATATGAAAAAAAAATAAAGCAAAAAGAAATATCTGTGGCAGATACGGATATGATATGTGCATATTCGCTTGTTCTGAGGTGCTGCATCAGGATACCGAGGACACCAGCAGTAAGTGCAGCAGTGCAGATATCGGCTAGGATGCAGCTCTGCACAGCACAGTCTGCTTTCAGGCTGCCTTTCATCGCTTTCGCTTTTGTCCACCAGGTGTCATCTGAGAAGCACCTGATAGCTGCTGAAGGCATGGCCGTCATCTTTTCTTTCCAGCAACCAACAGCAACTCTGCAGTAACATAGCCTGTAAGTAACATGGACATAGTAACATAGCCCCGTGGCAGTCTGTATCCCTCTTTACAGAATGATCTGACCTGGCCCTGTACTGGAGCCATCTGCTCCCCTTCATCTGGTGGGCACAGAGCTGTCATCATCTCTCCTGTTGAGAGCTGTCCTGCAGGGCTAGCAGTGAGGTGGCCCAGGCACACAGGTGCTTGCTGCTCCGTAGCTGCAGCTCAGTGTCTAGACTCACAGCATGTCTTGTGGTGGAAAGGACCTTCAAGACATCAAATTCCAGCCACAGGCAGGGACACCTCCCACTAGACCAGGTTGCCCAAAGCCCCATGGCCTTCTCCAACCAGAAGTGGAGGAGCTCCAGGCTAGACAGTTGTACAGATGTAGCTGTATAGAAGACCCCCTTTTTTGATCCCCAGACAAGTACCTGGTCTACTCATCCCAACTCATTTTTGTGTAAATGTGTGTTTTAGGTAGAAGAGACTTGAGTGGTAGCACAACGGTAGGCAGTGATAGCCTGGCTTTCACATTTCATTCTGTGCAGAAGGACTCTCCAAAGAGAACAAGATGCAGAGAGAGGCCTGATCAATAGGTTAGCTTTAGTAAATGTCTCTAGATATGGAATACAGATGACAGTGATAAAGAAAAAAAAAAAAAAAGAAAAATGAAAGAAAAGATGAGAAAGATAAAAGAGCAGTCTTTATTTCATCCCCAGTAATATCTGCTCATCTAAACTATTTCCGTTACCTTCTGTGAAATATAGACTTTATCTTTCAAGAAAATAAACCTTTACTTGAACCCTGATAATAGTCTAGACATCATAGAAAAAAATGGAAGATCAAAAGGGAAATGAAAAAATGAACAAATAAACTTGGCAAATGCAAGGTTCCCAAATGAACTGAAGTACTGACCCCTTAATAATTCATCTTATTCTTTCCTTTTTTCCCCTCCAATTCTTTTATGTCCTCCCCCCTTCCCCCCCCCCATTCTTTAGAATTTACTCATGTATTTTCACATCTTCTCTTAGTTTCTGACTCTTCTGTGATTCTTTCATTGTTCTTCTCCCTCAATTGTTATAAAAGGAAGAAGAAATGTTTCCCACAACCATACTTGAAGCAAACACACAACAAGAAGTAGTAGGCAGACCAGTAAAATGCAGCACTTCCTAATCTGTTTCTTCTGTCTCAAAGGCTTTTTAAAAACCTTTCTGAATGCAATTAAGGTGATAGTTCTAAGTTCAGCTCCATCTTCCAAAATATCTTCCATCCTAGATCTGGAAAGCAGAGGATAGAAGTGTGCTCTGCCAAAATTACAGACAGTTTTAGGCTTGGCCAAACCTCAACACAGCAATGTTGAGATTGAATGCTCTCCCTGGTACACATTTGTATATTCAATCAACAACCTTAGCAGCTGCTTGTATTTGAAACTGGCACACTGCATAGGTCACACTGCTGACAGCATCAGTCATGCTGGAGCTTCAAGACCTTACTCAGCAGCTGTCTCTGCCACTTCTGTTTCATTGTGAGTTTTTAAATTATCAGCTCCTATGTTACTTTTCTGTAATTGGTTATTAATGCAGTCAATTGCAATGCTGTTTCTTAGGCATTCCCTTTCATTGGCCTTTTCTGCAGCTTCTGTGAAAAACTCTGCCCACTTTGGCCTGTCAGGGGCTTTACTTCCTTCTGTCACTTAAAGGCTAAGCATCCACTAACTCCAGCCAGCGTCAGCAGCACTCCAAAAACCTCAGATAAGTCAGGCAGATAAAGCAGAAGGCAGTAACGTTATAATGAAGATTCTCTAGGGAAGTGTGCCCTGCAGAAATAGAAAGTTTCCTGAGTACATCAGGAAAATGTCTGGCTGGCAGAGCTGAGCTCAAATATCCTTGAGCAAGCGCGAGGATATTTGTGTACAAGAGCAAAACTGATGTTCCCCCATAAAGATAATCACTCACATAATGTCACAGATTTATGGCCTGACATAGATACAACAAAGTTTTTTAGAGTTTTGCACTAATTTCATAACGGACGCAATAAAGCTCTAAATTGTTATGTCTAACTTTTCTCACTTCTAGTCCTTACAGCTTGCTGCGGTAGCTGTAGGTGTTCAGTGATTACAGCAGTAGAGACCAGAGTTAAAAAGCTACATTTCTAATATTTGTTTCATTTGTAATTTCCCATGCTTAAGCAGCTAGCTGGGCATGTGTGTCAACTGGGAATGTAACTACACAGACCAGTACAGCAACATGCACAGCCAATCCCAGCCACAACTTTTGCTTGAATGGGGACAACAGTTAATATAGCCATGCCCACCATAAAGCCATGCTAATCTCAAAGATTATTCCAAATTTCAGTAACACTGAGTTAAAACAGAAACACTGAGGGTTTCACAGATCTGCTCTTGCAATGAAAACAAGTGGTTTAGTTGCAGGTTTTACTCACATTTAGTGAGTATTCTTTGATCTGTACTGATTTGTGAAAGAGAAACACTTTCCAGACGGTATTAAACATTGTGTCTAGTTTTACACCTGGCTTCAGAACAGTTTACTCTAACACATGACAGGAGCTGCAAGAATGTACCTGTCTGTACCTATATCAGTTCAAATAAGTGGTCTGCCAAAATGAACAGTAGGTTTTTGTGGGTGCAAGGTGTGATACTGATACAATTTTAGAGGAAAGGATATGGTGGAGATCCTCAACACATTGCCATGTTACCACTGATCTCTCCTACAACTTAGTACACTCCACATGAGATAAGAACTAGTTGAAGTCACTGAACAAGTTGACACAAACACCATTTCTGTCTAACTTGATGCATTTTACTTAGGTTTTTGACAGGTTTTTCAGGCTTGTAACACTACCTCTGGGCTTTAGGAGTACTTGTGGTCAGGTCTCAATCACAAATACTGGAGAAGCAGAATTCACAAGCCACAAGAAGAAAGAGAGAGTTCAGGAGGCTGCAAAGCCCTTAATCTACACAATTGTCCAGAGCCAGACATTTTTACACAATATTTACACAATTTACACAATACCTGGAGCCAGAAGAACCTCAGTGGAAAAACCTTACAAGCAGAAGCAGATGAGAAAATAGGGCGAGGAGATACTGCAGGTTGATATTCGCAGGGACTGATCTGAGAGCCTACTTGGCATTCCAGCAAAGCTGTGCCTGTAGCAGTGCCTTTTGGCCTCCAAGACACTGGTCTTGTTGTTCCCAGCAGCTGAGGCTGTGATGAGAACCTGAAAAATACTCTGCACAGATGATTTGCAGGTCTGTTTGAAGACACTGACTTCCGTATTTGGCCAACAAGGAACATCAAGTGAGAAGATTATTTTTTTTTTCTTAGATTGTTAACTACCTTAGAAGTATGAGCATGGGCACGATTGGTTTCTACATGCAGTAGAAAGAAAGTAGACAAAGTTTGGAAGTAGCTAAAAGTGAAACTGAATCCAAGGAATATTAGTAGTACTCTCCTGTCAGAAACCTTCATTGTGAGATAAATGTTGTGCTCACCAAAGTTGTGAAGGCCATATCAGCAAGTATCCCAGGGTCAAACTGAGATTGGTAATTTGTGGCGTTTGTTTTTTTCTTGCTTGCTTTTCCTGAGATATAAGTCTTGTCCCTTTCCAAACAGAAAATGAATGCAGAGCACTTTTGATTAGTCCCTGCACGTTGGCAGAACAGTAAAATACCAAGCTGTTATTTTCAGCAAAATTGGATGGGCTATCAGGATGTATGAAACACAGTCACTTACATGTAGGTGCAGAATGTTTTAACATGCATAATGCGGTATCAAATATGCAAGGCACTGGAGGTGGCTGGACTGGAATAGCTCATGGTGGAGGCAGGGCAATGCAGCAGACATGGAACTGCAGTGGAGCTTCGGAGGACGTCACTGCTGCCTCCAGCACAGCCCCCAATTTGCTGAGGGACCGGTGGCAGGTCACAAAGGCATCTCCCCTCCCTGCACTGGGAACACACACTCCTTGTGTGTGCATAGTGCTTGGAGAGGTTGGGTGGGCAGTGCTGGGTAATTGCTGAGTGCCACAGGAGTGACAGACCTGAGAGTCAACATTCTGCTAACCACTCACTTTGCAGCACGCAAGATCGAGTAAGTAGTCACATCTGTATTTGTGCCTGAACTGCTGTTAATCACACCTATAAAATATGTGATTTAGAAAAAAAAATACACAAACATATGTAGAGTTCATGTATAGTACCCTGTCCTTGCTAGGTAACAGACTGCAAGCCTGGAGGTCACAGCAGTCCTTAGTTAGCCAATTAGCAGAAATATGTTCTACCAAAAAACAAACAAAGTAGTGGGGCAGAACAGAGAAACTGAGGGGTTCTTAGCCCTCACAAACAGTATCTTGTACCAGGCTGAAGCACACTTTGGGCAATTGATAAGGAAACGCAGAAATCCATAAGGTGTTTTTTTTTTTCCCTCAATGAAACATGTAAGGGTAACATTGTTAATTACATGTGTGACACAAATTAATCTGCCTTACATACTCTTGGTAAATGAGAGGTATGAGGAAGAGGAGAAGCCTGGTCATAACTTACAGAGCTCTCTGGCAGTCTGGGGACAAAACTACATTGAGCAGTAAACTGCAGTTTCAGAATAATACAAGCAGGTGGGACTGTTAATGGTGAAATTTGCAAGGATAATTCATCAGGAGACAGACCAGGATAATTACATATTTTTAACTGTGTATGAATACAGACCAAAATCTAAAGGTCAAGGCCATGTTACAAGTGGTTTAAATGTGGTAAGAGTAATATGCTCACAAAAGCAGCTGCCAAACAGATGTGTGACAGTGCAGGCTGCTCCGTAGCGCTGCTGCTGCTAATAACCACCACAGCTTTCCACTTTTTTGGTGTATTTCCCATGGGTACCAGTCACAAGCAGCATCCACTTCACACGTAAATATTTACATGACACTTCTGAACTCCATTCACATCAGCAATCCCCAGCGCTGAGGGAGCACTGAAGATTGCTTAAAGCTGTTCTTGCCCGTGCTGCTCTCCTCCGTGCTTCCTGGCTGATCACTTCCATACCCACTGGAGAGGGAACCCACAGCGAGCTGCAGGACTCCAGGGGTTTGCTCTTGTCAGAAGGCACATGTCTGTATGGCAATGCACACACACTGTCACTGTCCTGTAGATGAATGAATAGTAGTTATTATTCAAGCACAACAAAATGCAGATTGGCATCCTTTGCAGATGTTTTGCTGAATCTGTGTAGGGAGAGGCATTAAACCACAGAGGATGGAAAAGTCTATTTGATAACGTGTTCCAGATTGGCATATGGTAAGGCTGGAACACATCCCTCAAGATCAATATTCTCCTTGGAAATCATTTCACTGTGCAACTACACCACTAAACAAACTGTTATATGCTCTGAGAGACCTTCTCAGGCAACCTTCTCCATTTCCAAGCTAAGGTATTTTTTTTCCTACTGTCATTTTGCTGTTTTATTGTAGAACTCCGATAGGACTGATATGCTCCCTCTGTTCCATCATCTTACTTCTGACATCTATCAAGAGCTATTCCCATTAATTATGTTTTCTTTCAAGAAGAGAAAATCTGGATCCTGACCATTCCTGTAGGTCAGATGCATCATACGATTTATTATGGTGTGCCACCCTACAGAGAACCTTTAGTATCCTAATTGTATCCTGAAGTGCTAATCACAGTTAATGTACATGACAGGGTACTAGGAGTTGTTTCATCCCCACCCTCATCCCCCTTTCTTATTTTTTTTAGATTATAGTCCCTCTATTAACTTTTTTTTTTTTTTTTTTTTTTTTTTTTTTTTTGAAAGCAGTACAGTAAGCATTCAAATGAGTGCACCATTTGATAGAACCCAAAGATAACTCATGTGGCAAAAGAGCATGTCATTAGGCACATGTACTCTCTGACAATGCTTGTGTGAGGTAGTAGTAGTAGTTCACCCACCTGGAGAACACTACTGCCCAGAGATGCGTGGCTTCTCCATTATCTCTCTATGGCTTGAGTGGCTCAAAGGACACGCAGTGGGGCAGAAAGTCCCATTATTTTATGCTTATGTCTGATCTTATGTTGGAGGCACATTTTAACACATCTACGTGTACATATTAGTATATCAGTACCTCCTTTTATACAAAAGCAATCCTAACATTTTACTTTTTGTCTGCAGTGTTAGATCTTACCACGCATGAAGGTCACCTTGAGTCTTCTCCCAAAGCTGGCTAAAATTACCCTGAAGGATTTTCTATATGCATCAGTGTCCCATCTGGCAAAGAGCTGACACCATGTCTCTTCCACATTTCCCAGCTGCGGGCGTAGGGCACGTGGCTGCAGGAGAAGGATGTTTGGAAGTGTCGGAGTCCACGCACCTGGGAGCAGCTGAGCTTGATGGGGATCTGGCTTGATGAGTTACCCCCTTGGGGAGCACGGCTTATCTACACCTCAGCATCTGTGGTTTTCCTTTCTATTCTGCCTTCAGTCTCCTTTTGGGTGCACCGAATGTGATATGACTGTCTAGATGTTTGGTTATTTTTCATGTGCCAATTGCTCCTGTCATGTTTACATGAACACAGATTTCTGTAGGCCTAAAGGGACAGGCAGAGTGCTGTGTCCACAGCCATGAAGTCAAAATGAAAAGCTAGGCCTTTCAAATCTGTCTCTAATTGTCACCTCAGAAGTTAGTCTTAGAAGTAACCAAATAAGAAGTGACCAAAATATACTTTAACCCTTTCATTTTGTACAGCTTTTACATTGTTTTGCTTTTATCAGATGAGATTTTACTTTGTAGATGAAGCAGCAGATGATAACAATGTCCTGCCACTGCTGCTGGACCACTTATGTGAGAAGAGCTGCTTGATGGCCACAGAGAGAGCCGTTCAGACTGAGCCTGTTCCTGTCTGCTGGATCGTGTCACATGCAATCTGTCTCAGATGTAAATCCTAGTCCAAGTGCCAAATTCCAAAACCAGTTACACGCATAGGTAACTTGACAAGGTTGAGGACGTCCCCCGCAAAGCAAATATTTGTAGTCTTGGACTCCAAGATATTGAGGAGAATGTTACACAATCCCTATCCCAGGGCTGATAGCTATCCTCAAGACATATTCATTCAGAAACCTACTGATACATAAATATGGTTTCAAACACTCCTGAAAATAACCTTGCCTATCATTTGCTATCTAACACCTCTATCTTATCTCTCTTTGTTGTGCAACATCAAAGTTCTTTCCTTCTATTGCTGTGTCTAGTGTGCAAGAATAAATTCAAGAAAGCTGTGGTCTACCTTTCCTTTCTTCTTACATACCTAACCTACTACTGAACTTTGTGAGTCTAGCCAGAAGGGAGAGTTATATTTGTATATTTATATTTAAAGAGTGATTAGACAATTTCAGTTTAATTTTTGTGTATCAGGAATATGAATTAGAAGTTCAGATATGCATTTTGTCTTCTTGCAGATTTAGATTTACTTTCTGCAGAAGGGAAAAATTGAAATCCTCTCAAAAATGATTCCAAAGGAGAAAGGGGAGAAAAAAAAAAAAAAAAAGACATTTGCTTGGGTGATGATCGGCAAAGAGGAAAGAACAATGGTAAGGTAATCTACAGACGGTTGTGTGTCTCCCCAGTGCATCTCCTGAGTCACAATACAAAGGAACTCATAGTAATCCAAAACATGAACATCCAGTTCTCAATGCTTTTCATCCACAGCAACAAAATTATTAAAGTTTCACTCATAATGTGCTTCCCAGTGAATCAGATATCGTTCACAATACACAATTCTTCTGAACTAGCCTCCAGCTGACCCAAAAGGTGGTCTGCAAGTAAATGTGATGCAAAATTGTATTAGGTGACCTGTGTCATAGCTGCCTTACGTGACACTTGCAGTCACCTGAGCCCTCCTCCCACAGGGAAAGCTTTGTATGGGAAACTACAGAATGGAAGCAACATCTTTCCTTAGAAACCTGGGCGTGTGTTATACCCAGTGCATTTCAGTGTGTTACATAATTTTACAGAACTGGTCTGCTATGGGAAGCAAGAAATAATTAAATTAAAGTACCTTTTATTGTGTTTAAGTGGTATTTGGGAAATACAATTGTGGACTTTATGTCAAAAGAATTGTTGACTTTTTACTTGAAAACATAGACAACACCTACTGAGTCTCAGATGCCTATGCTAAGAGCATATGAGGATCATATTTTTTAATACCCATAACAAGTAGAAAAATACACTTTTAAGATGAGTTTGGGCATGTTATTGTGCACAAGACTTCTAAAGGGCTGTGTTCCTATTCCCATTCAAATCTGCACTGTGGGTGGTATAACCAACTTGGCCTCTTGTGCTCCAAATTCAATTGCTCCTTGCTTAAACTAAAAGAGATCTTCCCCTGATTACCAGGACTATTAACAGGAATAATCGTGTATTTCCCTACATCTGCACCACTACTCGTAGTGAATATAATTGAAAATTTGATTTTAAGCAATAATTGCTACATTTTAAATTGAAATGACTGAGCAAAACCCAGTTGTCGAAAAGCCAAGGATGGATCAGTATTACAGATTTTATGCATTGCTTGCAGAACTTCTCCAGAACACTGTGCACTCCAAAAATATTAATGACATAGCCATATCCCAGCTAGTCTAAATAAACCAGACTGAAAACACTTGGTGCATACAGAATTAGGGAGTTTTAACTGCTGTTATCATCATAATCGCCTAGATTATAAGCAGACTAGAGCATAACAGTATTTATGTTTTGAATAAAATACCATCCAACGTAAGGATCAATATAAAAAATTAAGGCTGCATAAACTTTAGTTCTCTTCTGGAAAATAGAAGTAAGGAATAATCTGATATTGATATAACATTCAATTAAATAATCTAATTTGACTTGGACTGATAGCTTGCACTTTTGCCTAATGAAATTTTTATGCCCAGTCCTGAAATGTACAGGCCTCTAAGTCTCACTGGTACCAGCAAAAGTTTGGTTTCTGTGTACTTTTTAAAGTTCTGGCTGTATAAAAGTAAGAATATAACACCTTAGATTAGTATTGATGTGATCAGGAAGAGGAAAATTAAAATCTTCAGTCCAAATAATCTGTTTTATTAGTCTTGGGGGCATTATCATTTTCTTGGCTTTTGTCGATATATTAAATGTCTTTCAGAACCTTTTATTAAAGAAGAATATTAGGATACTTAGGATACTTAGGATGTTATTCCATGATATCTAAACAAAAGCAACGATATCTGCTCTAAAATACATCAAACATTACAATGCTTAAACAGCTGCTTACATTATCTAAATAAATACATGGGCCTTTGCTTTCTTACTTTTTGTTTTTACTGCTGCAGTGTAAAAAGAAATAAATTTAAATATACACTAAAATAGTAAATGTGTTAAACTAGTCAATTACAGAAGTTATTGTCCCCATAAGATGATAATATTCATGTCATGTGAGACAGTTGTAGCAGACAAGACTCACCCTCTGCCCTTGCGTGTTGCAAATCCTTTAGAGGTACTGACTGAGCTTCTGAAGGGAAAAGCAGAGAGGGAAATAGGAAGGGAAGGGTAGCTGGTAAAACACAGTCAGAGCTGACAGGAAAATGACCACCATACAGCACAGTGCCTGCCTTTGCCTGGAAACTCACATCAGGACAAGAGCAAAGGAATGGACTGAAAACATGCTGAGTATACACGTGCCAGGTATCTTTTCCTTACCAGCCTGTACATCTAACAGATGTTTGCAGAAAAGGGCTCCACTCTTGTCTGCCCCATCATGTAACTTCTGCTATGAATGGCATCTGTTAATTTCACTTATTGATCTCTTTAACTGAAAAAAAAAAAAAAAAAAAAAAAAAAAGGATTTTATTTTACCATCTGGAGCCCTTTAAGCTTTTTTCCTTCTGGGAGATATTTTTTTCCAAATGGGTAAACATGTCAATGCCCTCATATCCTTTCAGCATTTCATTTTCTGGGCACAAAATAATAAAAGTAGTCAGATGTGTAGTTATAATAGGCGTTCTTTAAACAAGACCCTATTCAAATTATCCTCAACAGTTCAGAGGATTTTTGCTGATGAGGTGTTGTCAGCCCTCTTCAGCTGGGCAAATGAAGGGAGAGACAAATATCAGCAGTTTTAGCTCCACGTTCTTCCTCTTGCTTTTGTCAGCACTGCAGCAATGAGCAGAGGCCCTGGCAAAGATCAGGGCACTGTTTGTTAGAGCTGGTCTACACTGGAAGACTTGCCAGCAAAAGTATGCTTTTTCTGGCTGGGGCTCGTAGACCAGCAAACATTTGGATGGCAATGTTTCCTGAGAGAGACGAGGCACAGGCACGGACCAAGCGAGGGTACATTTTCAGCTTTCAGAGCTTAGGTCAAACATGAAATAAGCTGTAAGTTAGGACTGAGATAGGCACAATGAGTGGGTAGGGCTCTCAAGAAGCACAGCAGAAAGCCCAGGTAGATGTTCAGGCAGTTCTCACCCGACTCCAGCCCAGGCAGCCGTGTCCCACGGCGCTGTCTGGAGTCCTGTGTGCCGTGAGAGGTGGCCTTGCAGGCTCCATCCTGCATTCTTTAATGTCAGTAGTAAATCCATTAACTCCAATGAGGGTTGAATTGAGGTTGTAGATAACGCTCGCCAGTCCTTTACCATTAGGTCAATTAATCTGCAAAAGTTCCCCAAGGGAAACTGGAGCTCTGAAATTTTAAAGAGAGCAGAGCTTCCCAGAATAAACACTTTGGACTTGCAAGAATGCTTCTTTTGCCCGTGCTTCTCTGGGAAATGATTTTTTTTTTTTTTTTTAATATTTATCTTTCTCTACACCAAACAGCAAAGAATTTTTTATTCTCAGTTTCTGTAAGGATTTAATGAAGTGGCTAATAAGCAACTTGTTGCACCTCCATAGGAGCAAGAGGTCTGCTGCATTTCAAACAGTTGTAATGGCAGCAACAGGAACACTTCTTTCTCTTGTTCCTATCCAATTTACATTGTTTCCAAAGGAAAAATAAAAGCCTGAATCTGAAACAACATGTATGGTTTTTCAAATAGCTGGGGGAAAAGGAAAAGAGGGGACAGATATCCTGCCTTTTTTCTCTGAATAAATAAATAAATACATAAACAAATCAAGAAGCAATTCAATTTCTGAAGAAAAATGGCTGGGAAATGGATTTCTCTATCAAGGGGAACCTCTACAGAGAGGTTCTATCGACTGCTACAGGGAACAGCCCAAGACATCTCTTTAAGCTCAGAACTTGGGTGCCAGCAGAGCAAGAAGTTGGAGGCCAAACCTAGCTTTCCTTAGTAAAACAAAAAAATTACTTAGGATAAATACTTGAATATGGATTGTTTCAATTCCCTCAGAATTGAATACAGTTTGTGGCATGCATATAATGATATGTTTCAGCTCAATTTTTCTGCTGCCTTAGGAGGCTGTAAATGTGCTGAGTATCTTCCTCTAGCTTGACTGAAGAACCGATAACAGAGTTTTAACTTTCAGGTATATTTGACACTTCCCTAGCCTCACAGCATGCATTTCCTGGGCACACAGTGGGCTTCTCTGATTTAATCAGCACCATCTCTTGGCTGTTATTATCCTGTTGACATCTACACAGTTGGTCTGGTTATCTCAATAGCTAGTGACTAAACAATTAAGGGCTCTGTTCTGCATGCTAAGCCCTTGGGTACCGACAGCAGTGCAGCTGCAGCAGGATGTACCTGACATGCACAGATCTGCCAGAAATCCTATTTAAGTTGCTGAAACCTGAGGAGTCACACTAATTTCCCAGTGGTTAGTTAGAGCTGGTTTAATGTTAGCTGGGGGATTATGGACTGCAGCCACAAAGCGAGCTTGACACAGGCAGATGCAGTGTCAGTGAGAAAAAAAAATGAATAAATAAATAGCCATGTCTATTCAAGTGCTGCCTCAAATGTTGTGGCATCGGAGAACGTATCAGGAGGGCCTGATCCAACATGTTCTGGGTGCAGCAATTCTCTTTTCATGGCTTTATTACAACATGTCCTTAGACTCAAGTAGTAGCTAGAAAGCATTCAAGGAATGTTACTTCAGCAAATAATAACAATCTCTACCTCTTCATAGCAGGCTTATAAAGTTGTGATATAAGTACCAAATAAAGATACCTGTCATTTTGCATCTCCTGTGCAAGTAAATTCACGGGACCTTACCAGAGTTACATACACAATCTTCAGACATGCTCACACAGAGATTAGCCTGAGTAAAAGCTAGGACGGGTAAAGCAATTTGAAACTTGGAAATTGGAATGCATATTTTTATGGTAATGCCTTTCCTGATTTTGTATACATTTTTTTTTTTTTCTCATTAGAGAATTTCATTTATTCTCAAAAAGACAGTCTGTTTCTTAGGTTAAGATAACACAACATAAAAGTGAAGGTATTAATCCTTCAGATACTTGGACCTAAATGCAAAGCCTCATACTGTTCTGTCCTTCTCTTCCTAATGGAAAGACATTTCAAATGAATCTAAATATGTTCTCCAAGTAATCCACAATTGCTATGAGTATCATTGCATTGAGGCTTCAGTCTTGTAACATTTCTAAGGGCTGAATGTTGAGATCTCTTTAGAAAGGCATTTTCATGGTGTACCTTTCAAATTACACACAGCAGTTGTGCTATAGATGCCATTTCACCTGTTAAAGCTGCCTATGCAGCTCCAGACTGTGGGAAAAAGTCACTTTAATAATTCAGAGTGACAAATTCATGGCTTAAAAAAGGTCTACAAGTTTTGTTTCCCACATGCAATTTTGATAGTCTTTCCAACGTAAATAATGGGAAATCTCTGTCCACTGTGTCAAAAAGTCTCAGAGGAAGAAAGAAGTCATCAGTTCAGAAATTCCTTGTCTGTGGAGCTGTGAATACTTGCTGCCTGTTCACTCAGCCCAGTGGTTCCAACAGCATCACTGGCAGTGGTCTGGCAGCTTACCTCTGAGAGCCCTGTGGATGGTCCAGAAGATGATCATCGCATGTTGGTAAAACCACCAGTACATATTGGTGGGTACTGACCTGCTATTTATAACCTATTTATATTCTGAAGATGCTTAGAGCTCCATAAATAATGTTTTAGGGGTCTGGCTGTGATGGTTACATATTTACTGATGACTAGGTGTATTTATTTTTATAGAAAAATGAAGGAATTAAACACTAGTTTTCCAACAAAAGAAACATCCTCAGCTGATGGGGAAGCCATGAGGACCTGCCACAAGAAAAAACCTTAAGCATGTGTTTAGTGTTTAGTTTTAAGTATGTGTTTTCCTTTACATCCTTTCCATCCAAACAAAGGAGTTTTTTTCTAAAACAATGTAGAAGTTGCTGAATGTTCTGAATGTTGTTGTTCCATTTCAGAAGGCTGATGAGCTCCTCTGACAAAAAAAAAAAAAAAAAAAAAAAAAAAAAAAAAAAAAAAAGCTCTTTAGGAGAATCACAGGAAGAGCCTGCAGTAACCCATACACCACAGAGTTTTGGCTTTAAGTGGAAAAGAAATATGTAGAGTGTGCTAAAATAGACCAGCCAGGCAAAGCTAGCCTGGGGTGAATGTGTGTGTATATATGTATCACACATTTAGTCAGTGTCAGTTCCTTTTTCATGGGGAGACAGTTTTGTATTGATTTTTTCCAATGTCTGTTATTTATGTGGCATTACTATTATTATGTGGAATTATTATTATTAATTTTGTAACATTATCATTAATGTGGTATTATTATGGTATTGCTAGTGTTATTATTACAGGGTATTTTTCCAACATCTGATATTTAGTAAACCATAGGCGCATTTATGGTTTAAGATTGGCATGCATGTGGCTAATCCATCCAGAAATAGACTCTATGTAGGCGGCACTGCTTGTGTGCTGCTCTCTGCAGACCTACTAGGCTGTTTTCTACTGGGAAACCAAAAGGAGGTCACCATTTGGTCTGAACGAAGATGCTCCTGATTTTGTTTACATCACAAATGCATTCCTTGTTGACACATATAAAAGGCAGGACAGAAGCAAGCCCTGTGCTTTTGAGGTGGGAAAATGAAGTACCATTCGGCTATGAAGCTCAGACTTGCAGAAAATGAACTTCGCACAAGTACAAGCGTACGTTTATCAGATGGAATGTGCATCAACAAGTGCCATTGCCCAACTCACTGTGCTTTGATCGCATCATGTCGTTTGTGAAGCTTATCTAGTGAGTGAAGCAAGCGGTTGACATAAAGTGCTGCCTGAACATAAAATGAACTTTGATCAGCTATAAGGGAACACAACCAGGTTACTGGAATTGTTCACATCATGAACCTTTTATTTTTTTCTGTGGGGATCTGACACATTTCAAATTAAACTTGAATTAAGAGTTAATATGCATATATGTATATTTATATATTTACAAAGCATTGCAAATGTACGTAAACCAAGAAGAAAGCAGAAACTTCAGAAGCATATACTGTAGTGACTGAGCAATCTAGATTTTGCCATTTCCATATCTGAAAAATCAAGAAACTTGAGTTCTGGAAACAAAGCTGTCTGTGTGAACTGAACAGGCCTGTATGGCTTTTTTGAGCAGTCAAAAGTAATGGTTCAGTTTGAGTTTGAACCAGCAGTGACACTATCTAATTGGATTTGGTTCCATTTGATTTAGTTTTGTGTTTTATTCCTCTTCAACTGTTCTCCCTTAAAAATGGAAGATAGATTCATTCATAGAATACATGACTGGGGAACCCACTAGAACATGTAGTGTTTTTTGTTGTTGTTGTTTGGTTTAGTTCAAGCATGAATGTTTACTTTCTTCCTGAGAGATTTAATTTCCATCCTGAGAGATTTAAAAGGCATCAGAAGAGAGGCTGGAAACCACTGTGACTGCTGCAGGACTGGGGCCATGGCCAGCCAGACCTCCTGAGAGTTTCGAGAGGGACCCCAGCTCCTCACGTTACTGCAGTCAGGACTTAGGCAATGGCCATCCTGACTTCCCCAAGGTCATGAGGCTCCTGTGTTTTTCGTGCTCTCCTAAGAAGGCCTGAGGGTTTGATATCTAGGATATATGCTGCAAAGATCAAGGTTCAAAGTTTTCTGGGCCACTTTTGCCATCTGCTCACTGTGGGGTAGGTCTCATCCCACCAAAATGTAGCTCGCACTTGGTATCTGTGCATTGTGGCTGCTATCAGGACCACCCGAGGACAATTTCATCAGTTCAAGAATTTCTGGGTGCAAAAGGGTCCCTTGGTTCTTGCCTCCCTCTCTGAAGTGAGCAAGAATGGAGAGGCAAAGGCAGTGCCAGGACTCGCTGCACATGAGGGGCCTCCCCAGAGCAGCATGTGGCTGCTGGAGAGCTGCGTGACATGGCTGAACGAGGATGGAGCAGCTGGCACACAGCAGAGAGTGGCACCTTGCATTTATTTAGTTTTCGTGATGGATTTGTTATCACGTATTAATAATTTTTCAATTATTTGGGCAGCAGGTACTTTTCAAAAAACCACAAAGGTCCTCATTTTCCCCAGAGTAGTGTGCCTGTTAACATTAGTACATCTGTCAGAGACTCCTGCTCAGCTTTTATGTCCTCTTTCACGTTCAGAGTGTGAGAAGCTTAGCAGATTTGAGAGGACACCAGCATAAAAAGCCTTCCTTGTTCATCAGTGGATACTCAGGAAATAAACGGGACACCGGTGCAGTAGGAGAACAAATGTTACAGCCACATGACTGCTCTGGCAAGCCCACATCCACTTCATCAGCCCAGCACAGCCTGCCCTCCTGCAGACCCCCCCAGAGCCTTGCATTTCTCTGTGGCGTCGGTGCTGTGGACACAAACAGGCTATGTGTCCCAGCCTTGCATTTCATTTAACACCAGCTTTGTGCAAATAGAAACTGATGACTCACAGGGATTGTTCTGGGCCTGGTTCATTAGAGTGTGGAGAAAATATCACAGTGGCTGTTCCTGAGAGGGCAAAACAAGGTACCCCGAGTAAACACACTGTACTGGCAGGGGAGCTGCCTGCAATGGCTTGGCTTTACTCCTCCACATGCATATCTCTCTCTGCCTGACTCCAAACCAAGCCTATTTATGTCAAGGCTACTTGTGAAAATGAAAATGCTGTTCATCCAAAGCAGTCAAAAAAATGCATTGAGCTTCTGGCTGGCACAAAACCAAGGCCTCAGTGCTTTGCACAAAAGTCCCCGACTCGTGAGTAACACAGACAATATGACAGAAAGTAACAGCAGAGTTTGGCATCAGAAAGCTTTTACACAGTTTGGAGTCTTAATTATCAGAAATCCTCCAAAATGATGTATACACAGGTATATCTATGCTTGTGTTATAAATTTGTAGCATCAGTAGCATAAATAATTAACATTTGAAAACAAAGGTAAGGAGGACTAACGTAGCAATGGTAAACAGAGCAAAGAGGTGCCCTGAAGTGTTGCAGGGTAGCAGAGTGGAAAACATATGCTGTGAAACACATACAATGCTTGAAAACACCATATGTTGCTTTGCCAAGAACTCTAGCTGTGCCACTTAGCCATGCTGAGCGTTAGTCATGAAGCAAGTTGCTCTGCTGGGAGGGGATCGGAGTTAATGATCCTGCCTTTAAACAGCCTTCCCAATGCAGGAGCCCTCTCTAACCACAGACCTTCATTCTTCTAGCACAACGGGGGCTGTCATCCTTGTTAGGACTTCTTCTGTGATATAAATTATAAAAATAAGGTTTGTGAGCCTAGGTATGAAATGGTTCCTAGTGCGTTTTGTAGAATATTACTGCTTTGAGAGTCATTGCGAGGCTTGATGCCTTTTGGTAAAAAGAGTTGTGCCCTAGTGCCAGCAGCAGTCCTGCTCGGAGCAGGAGGCTGGCCACCAAGGTCTCTCCCAGACCATATTCCTACTCCATGGGCAACAACACATCTGGGAATCCAGCTAGGAAGATTTGTTAGAGCCTCTCTCTACAGTGTCTTCATTGATGCTGCCCTTTGCCCCCTTTAGGCAGATACTGCTGTTGCCAAGTGGCTCCAAATCTGCCAGATTGCATCCCAAGAGTATCCTCCAGTGTGACTAAAATCCTTGTGCACAAGGGACATGCAGGCACTGCTGGTGGAGAGACCCTGGCAGAATGTCAGCAAAAACATTCATCACCAAGCATCAGCGATCACTGATGTGAAGAAGGAGATAACATATACCCCAGCACTTAAACAAAATCCTGCCACCTGTAATGGCATTTTGTCTTCAGAATTCAGTAATCAGTGCAGAGCCTTGGCACCCCCAGCTCCCACATGTTCCCTTCTTTCCAAAGGAAGCTTGAAATGCAAAGAGATGGAGAAAAAGCTTTGTGGGCCTGAACTGGCAGTTGGAAGAGAAAATAAAAAAATTCGGAGAGCAGCACAAGAAAAATCAGTATCTTGCCAAGACTTGAACATAAATAATGACTTTCTGCTGTATTCTGCCTAAAATTCTCTTTGCAGATTCTGTCAGACAAGGTTTTAATACCTAATTCATTGTATTAATTTAGAGATTGAAGTGAGGAAGTTAATGATGAAGTGTGTCTCCTTTTGGCAACATGAAAAGGACTTGTAGAAGCTGAGGTGCATCCAGAGAAAATATCCACTTAGTTCTCAGCAATGGTAAAGCAGAGGTAGATCTGAGTTGTTCGGAAGAAGGTAAAGGACTAAAGAGGGAATGCCATCATGCCACTCTATGATGCATCTGCATCCTGAACAGTGCATTTGGGTAGAAACAGCTCAGAAAGACAGTCAATGAATTGAAAATTTACAGGGAAGACTGACAAGATTTTTGAAGCTAGAATACAACTTTTCTACAACAACAGTTCAAACAACTTGGGAACCTTCAGCCTAGCAAGGAGCAAATTCAAGGGTCTGTAAAATCTTGAGTGACGTCAGGGAGCTGGACATTATTCATGTTTTCTTCTGACACAAAACTCAGAGACGTTGACCAAAATAAACATAGGCAGGCTCCAATGAGCAAAAGGAAGTGGGCTTTTGCCAAATTAAAGAATCACAGAGTGCTTGAGGTTGGCAGGGACCTCTGAAGATCATCCAGTCCAACCCCCCTGCCACTTAGAGATCACATAGAGATCACATTGTGCAGGGTGGCATCCAGGCAGGCTTTGAATATCTCCAGAGAAGGAGACTCCACAGCCTCTCTGGGCAATCTGTTCTAGTGCTCCATCACCCAAACCATAAAGCACAATGCACAATTAACTTGTATGACTTCTTGCTACAAGATTTTGTGAATGGTAAGTGCTGTTTGGGTTTCACAAAATAACTCAACAAATCCATAGGAAAAGTCCATCTAAAAAAAGTCTAACTAAAGTCTAACTAAACATAAAAATCACTACAAGTATTCGCCAGGTTTTGCAATCCCTTCCATGCCTTTTCATCCAGACTAAAACAATTCTCATTAAAGGTTATCTGTTGATAGTTTGAAAGATGCTGTTTTGTTATTACTTGTAGTTTATTATGACTTGTAGTTAGTTGGAAATCTATCTATCTGGGGAAAGTACCCATGATATGCAAAAGATGTAGAAAATGGTGGACAAATATTCAGAGATTCTATAATCATACTAGCAACTGGAAAGTGTGAATCCATCTCTGAACCAGTTCAAAATACTAGTAGGTCAACCTGCACACCTCAATGTAGCTTTGAGGATGGAGCTTCTGGTTTGTATCACACAACTACAATTGTGCAAGGCGATTTGAAAACTGGTTTGAAAATTGCACTGGCCTGGCCTTTAGTCCAAACTTTCCATGTGGTATAATTTGTTTGTCATATTTTGATCTGTCATCCGGGTCGGTGCCAAAAGCAAAACATCTACAGCTACAGAATGATGAAGAATAGAAAATATCACCATGCAAGTCTTCCCTGCTTTGAAAATTAAGGCAGAGCACAGCTGAGAGACCTGCACAAGTTATGAACTTTCAGCTTTACCTGTCCACTGCTATCTGATCCTGTCAGGGATGTTTCCGCATGAAGTTATACCTCAAGTCTTGCTAGCGCCTCAACAATTTCAGAGGATTTTTCATTCATATTCCAAGTTGTAATGGAATAGAAAATGTGTGTGTGGCTGAACTGTGATGTGAAATCTCTAGTATCCAAGGAAACAGAGCACACACAGGCAACTTATCTTCTAAAAAGCTAAACCAAATTATCTGTGTCATTTTGCTTGTCCAAGGGACTTATTTTCTCACCCAGATAAGCCATTGTAAGAATATGAAAAATGTCAAAGTGGAACCCACGCTGCAAAATTTAGATCACGGTCTCAAGCACCCTAGTTCTTAACAGGATTTTCATTTGCAGGTGTAATTTTTGCCCATTAAAATCACAATGATGAATCACAGACTGATAATTTGTCTCCATAAAGCTGGATCATTTCTTAAAATGAGATTATGGCAAACGGCTTGAGTCTGGACATGTTTTCATGCAAGTTGCTAGTTCAAGCCCACCAGTAATGAAAAGAAAATTAATAATTAGGTTGGTTAGGCAAAGAATAAGAAGTGCTGGGGGAAAAATACTGAAATAGCATCCAGTAAACTCAAAAGAACCACAAAGGAACAATTTCTCCTCATGTTTTCACTGCAGTTTACTTGCTGCCACCAAGAAGTGAGAACTGCCAAAATGCCAGGAAAAATGTTTCAGTCTGGAGCTTTCCATTGCAGCAGGGTGCTTGTGTTACATGTAAAAATGAGAAGAAATTTTTAGTCAAGTGGTATGGATAACTAGCTCCCTTAATTTGTTTTGTGTAGCTGAGCAAGGCCTGGCAATGTTTTTTTGTTTTGTTGCTTTTTTATAAATGTAAAACCATCATCATTATTGAGAGTTATTGTTTCAATGAATATTCAAGAGCAGACAAACTCTTAGGCTTAGGAAAAGTGGCAAAAAATACAGCCCAGGAGCTGTCTGTGAGTCTCCATAGCTTATTTTTAGAAGTAAATAAGAAAACAAGAAGAAATACAGCATCTTAATGCTAATTGGTATAAGAAAAAGATGTCTTCTTTGTTTTAAAGCACTGTGTTTTAGTATTCCCCACAGCACGCACTCACACACAGAAGACTGCATGCACACACACAAGCTCTGCAGTGTGCCTGAGACTGGCATATACAGTTAAAATTTTCTGTAGATAGATTTTCTGGTCCAGGGATGAGAGTATAATCTACTAAAAGACCAGGTTGCCCGAGTACCTGCATGTCTTTCTGTGGTGTCACCTGCAGGGTGAGAAGTAGACAGGGCAAGAGCTGCCCGGCCCTGGCTCTAGGCAGACCTGGCAGGTTCACACACACACACATATGCCTGTTCATATGCACATGTATGCATACACTGCTCTCAGGCAGACGGCAGAACACAAGCCTAAAATGGTCTGAATATAAACACGGTATCTCTACAGGCACAAAAATTGCACTGGCTTTGGTGGGAGGAGGGTTGGCATCAGGTGGCCAGTCAGCACTGATGGTGGCGTGGTGCACCCCTGTGTGCCCTCCATCCATCTGTCTGTGGGCAGTCATGCAATGCACGCCCCTTGCAGGCAAATGACAGCAGGTGACAAGGTGGCAGTACGACTCTCTGGTTGCAAGCTCAGGGAGTTGTCAGGCCTCCAGTGTGAGGGAAACCTGGGCATCTACTGAGGACTGGGAATTTAGGAGGAGGTAGAAGGAGCTTCTGCTATTTTAATGACCTTAAAGTGAATCCCATTGTTCTGTTGACAAGGAGTTGTCAAAAGTCAATGATTTTTGAATGTTCTGGGCTAGGTTCTACTTCATTTGTGAAGAAGAAAGCAAAGATCCATACTGCACAGCCAGGACTTCCCTGATCAGTTCTCAGATCAGTGACCAGCTCCAGCAGTTGTGTGGATACAGATGAACCAAAATGTGGAACTAAAATCAAATTAGTAGTCAGCCCAGGGTACTTACTTTGCTTAGCCCAGCCACTGTATGACTTTGAGTCAAAAAATGCCCCATTGCAAAGACCCAGTTTGTGCAGGGCACTCACAGATAGGAGCTGACAAGCCCCATTCTTAGAACAGCACCACTGAAGGAGTGGTGGGACTGGGAAACTCCTGTTACTGCTTTCTGTGTTCAGGAGAAGAGAATATCCAGCTCTGATAAGAGCACGAAGCTTACCCAGGGGCAGCCTGCTGGGTTCATTTGGGACCAGCTCCTGCAGGCCCTCCTCTCCAGGTGTGTGGCCTTGAGCCCCAGCAGATGACTTTCTGTGTCAGCACACCTTACAGACACCGTAGGAGGCCTCAGCTCAACTGGGGATGACTTCCCTCATTTTCAGAGCCTGTTTTCAATCATTTCTTGTCATTCAGCCCTTTCTCTCACTTCTGCAGCCAGAAGAAAGTACAAATGGCCCTGAATTACAGGTGGTCTCACCTGTATCATAATTTATCCATTTATATAGTCTGCAGCATCTGAGGGAGCAGCCAGAGGTGTGTGGTGAGACCCAGTGTGAAGTGCAGCCTGTCAGCACCTTGAGCACTCGTCTGCCAGATGCTGGCTGTGGAAACCCAGAACAAAACCAAGCAAAAACACCTCTGAGGATGCAGGCAGGAGCTGCAGCAGCTCTGCTGCGTGTGAAAGCTGAGCATTGGTACTGCTGCTCCTGAGGCAGCAGGGGGCTGAAGGGGGGAGCTGAGACTCCTTCTGCCCTTCCCTCTCACCACACCTCTCCTCACCTGAGGCCCCAGGAGGCACAAGCAGAGTTGGACTTGCCTCACTGTCCTCATGTGCACATCTTTGTTGAGCAAAACCCAAAGGAGGGGGATGAGCTGCATGCAGCACAGCCCTGTGGCTGGTGCAGACGAGAACTGCTCATCCCAGGTGTTTCAAAATTGCAAAACCCAGCACAATAATATAATTAACTAGAAAAAATATCAGGGGATTAAAATACAGCCTGGGCCCTGGGTTCATTTTTTTAACCTTTAGGGCAGTATTCGGGTTGTATTTTCCAGATTTTCTTCACATCTGTGACAAGAATAAATATGCTTTTATTTTCTCTTAAAAAAAAAAATAAGAAAAATAAAACTACACTGTCATTACTTTAATTCCCTTCCTCATTCTGAATAAAGTGAGATTCAGGATTGGATTCTGGGAGGGGTATCACATCCCCCTCTCACTTGCAATGCCTGAAGGCCAGCCTTGCAGCAGAGCACCACCACCTGTGCTCTGACACTCCTCATAGCTGCTCGCCAATGTAAAAAGGAAGCACCTCATGAACTGAGATGATGGGTGATCCACATGATGGAGCAGCACTCCCCATCTCACGCTTTGTGATGCAGAGGTTTTTTCCCTCCTCTCTCCTACCTCCCGGACTGTTCCTCTGGGAGTCAGCAACACCCAGGTGTGCTTTCACAGCTGGGAAGATGTGCAGGCTGCAGACACAACCACCATGTTGTCCAAAATGCCTTTCCTGCTGCTTGCATGCACAATGCACTGGTTTTGTTTGAAGTGTTTCTTTCTGGCAAATTGAATGCCAATAGCTATAAACTCTCTGACAAAATGTGACATACTCAGCATCACCGGAGCCAAGCTCAATTAGGGAAGAGGGAGGCTGTTCTGCTGTTATTTGGGAGTGGCAGGAAGAGAACAGGCAGCTGAAAGCTGAAGCGTGATCCTGCCTGGAGATGAACAGTGCACAGCACAGGAAAGAAGGAAGCCGATGGACTGGGATTTTGCTCGAATTTTCTGAGCTGTGCAGTTATATTCTGACCTTTTCCAGCAAAACTTCGCTGTCATTAAAGGACTCCCAATTAGGATACGTACCAAGGCAAATGCATGCTATGACTAGGAGGACTGTGCTTGCTTATGAGCATCATCCTTCATCTGCATAATATATTTAAAGCAGTGCTGATTAAAGCCACCAAAAATAAAGCTTCCCCACACTCTACTGTATGATGTTATCTATCACCAAGCCTGAGGACCAGACTGAGACATTTTAAGCACCGCAAAAATTATATGCATAGGGAAGTCCTATAGGATTTTACTGAAACCCATGCTTTTATAAGCTTTTGAATCACTCTGTAGAATTTGTCAGGGACTGTCCCCAACAGTAGCACTGACGCGACATACAGCAGCTGCCCCTGGGATGTAAGTGTTGGTGTTACCAGCAATGCAAACTGGCATTACTGAGCCTGCCAGAGATGTTTCTGGACCCAAGAAAAATGTATGTCCCCCACCCACCTGGCAGCACACTGTGCTGGAAGCTTCAGGGTGGTGGTGGGTGCAACCAGGAGTCTTGCAGCACGGAAAGTGGAGGTGACGCTCAGCCTGAGCCAGGGTTGGGCATGGACAGGAGGTAGATAAGGGCGAGGGGCTCCCAGAGCTGTGGCAACACCTGGCTTCCTGGGGACAGAAATAGCTGTTTTCAGATGACAAGAAAATGTGTCAAGCAACAGAGAATTTGGAGGGTGAGGGAAGTCTCACTGTAGAATGATGTGTAAACGACGTGTCAGTGGCTGCCTGCTTTTTGCCTTTAGAGCCACTGCACTGAACTTGTTCATTATCGTTTTGTAAAGCACCTGGGAATGCAAAATGGAAGTACTGCATAAAGCTGAAATCCATTCTTTTTAGTGCAGCAGATGGGAAAAGGTCTGTACAGGAAAGCCACGGGTGGTCCTTTCCTTTTTTCCTTATGTCAAGTGAAAATAAGTCCTATTTGCATGGGAATCTGGGAAAATTAAGAAAGGGTAACAACTGAGTGGATATCTCCTGATCCTACAACATATCCTTCAGATGTCCAAAAAAGCCTCATCCCTGGTGAAAAAAACAAGTGAAAAAAATGAGGCAGAAAACAGGTGATGCAGTCCTCATTGCAGTTGCTGAACTGGGTGCTCCCAGCGGAGGCAAATGGATTTTACTGGAATCAGCATGACTCCCCACAAGAATAAACTTTACCCTCAAACAGGGGGAGACTGACAGGTAAGGTTAAATGTTAGATAATCTTTGCCACCTCCCACTCAATAAAACGTTTTTCGTACGTTAAAAGGAGAGGGAGATTAGAGGTGGTAGTGAGTGCCCATGAAATATACAAAGCAGACTCCCATTTATTATACTAAATTGCAGTAATTTATTATACTGAATGTCTTTGACAAAAAAAAAAAAAAAATCTAAAGGCTTAAAACCAAGGCAAACTTTCTGACAGCTACTGATAACAGCTATGGCTGTCAGTAGTCAGTCAGTAGCAGTGTTTGGTGCTTTTTCTTGGGGAGGGATGGTGGAAAGGGCAGGGTTGGTGATTTTTTTTTTGTTTTTTGTTTTTTCAACCTGTAGTTAAAAACAAATCTCAGGAAGGGGAAAAAAAAAAATAAGCCCTTATTGATTTTTCACTCTGCCACAGCATGTGAATAACTCCGTTGAATAAAACCATCAGACTCGGTGGGAAAGGGCTCATACCCACTGCAGAAAGCAGCAGAAATTGATACCCAAGGTGCTAAGTGGGTTTAAATCATTAATAATTAGCACCATGCACCAAGGGAATAATTGCCTGTGTTAGCACATGCATTAGAAGTTTGTTTTGTTTTGTTTTGTTTTTTCATTTTTCTACCATGAAGGATGTGATATGAAAATTACTTTTTAGGCAGAGCTTTGACAAGGGGCTGAGGCAATCTTGAAGCACCCTTGAAATAGCAGGAGGACTGGAAGAAGTGTGGAGGAGAGGGAAGGAGTGGAGCGTTTTCAGACCTGCTGCAGCTCTCTGGCAGCCTGCTCTGCTCCAGTCCACAATTATGCACAGTAGTACAGTTTTGTCACCCACCACTTTCCCATTCCCCAGTGCGTACAGCATACCAATCACCTGCTGTGGTGACAGCCACAATAAATTTACTGTCACTTAAAAAAAATAAAAAAGGCATCAGAAAAAGGCTGTCAGTAAAAGTCAGTGAAAAAGTCAAGGGAATTTGAAGTCTGGGAGTTTTTATTAGGTTTTCTTCTTTCGTTCCTTTTTTTTTTTTTTTTTCTTTTTTCCTTGACATCACGTTCTAGACACTGACATACACAAGTGCTTAAAATTATGCACACTTTTTAAATGCACACTTTTTTTTCTGCCTGCTATCAGACATTTCAACGACACTGTTAACAACGTTGGCACTGCCAGGCTAAATTGGATGAGACAGTGAGAGAGACAGTCTGCTGGTGTACACTGCTGCAGTCCTGCTGAAATCAAGGGAGCCGTTTCAATTTACACCTGGGGTGCCATTCCTTCTTCCAGAACCATCCTTCTTGTTCCATGCATCCCAAAGCCCTTTTGAATTCAGCAAGAGATAGCGCACCAGGGCTTTTCCGGCCTGCCCTGGGAGACCTGGAAGCAGAGACTTGTGGAAGAGACTGCTCCTAGTGTTAATCATGAACTGCCAAGATCATTGTTTTTGTAGTGAGGGCGTTGGTGTCTGCCCATCTGTGTGGTGCCCTTGCACCAGGGGGACCCTGCAGCTTTTGGTCCTCAGGGGCTCATAAAGCATAATGATTTCAGATTTGCATTTTGTCGGCAAGAACAAACCGCAAGGCAGGGGAGCTCAGTCCCCTGGGCACCGTACAAACCCAGTCAGGCTGCAAAACACCTCTCTCATACCCACAGCTCTGCAAAAATTACCCAGTCTTCACTGACAAGTGATCCTCTTAGCTGTCAAATTGCCTCACATGTTCAGTACTCAACATCTGAAATAAAAGAGGTATTTTAGGAATCTAAATGCATTCTAGAGATAAGAAAAGCTATTTTTATGTATCTAATTAGTCACACTTGATAGTAATAATAGCATTGCTGGGGTTATGTTGTTATTAATATTATGCAAAATACTAGATATCAGTTGTGACATTAACTTTTCTTTTTACCACTAGACCAGAATTCCACCAAACAATACTGTAGCATGTAAACTCTTCTTTTCGTATGTTAATTTTACCTTTGTTATGTAAAAGCTGAAATGTACTTATGTTAGAGGAGCAGGAAAGAGAAGAAATCTTGGCAAAGACCAAAGTGTGAGACAAAGACCCCTCACTGGCAGAAAAATAGTGACTGTAGTGGATGGGGTTTTCTTAAAATAGTGACTGTAGTGGATGGGGTTTTCTTAAAAATGTTTATTTGCACAGCCAAAAATCTTTGTTTAGTGCTGACACCCAAATAAAGGCAGCACATACACTAGTAAGTGGCTGTTTGGAGATATTTCCTCTGGTCCTTGAACTCTGGCAGTCCATTTGGGCCTTCAAAATGTCGGATCATGTTGGTCACACCACAGCATACATGTGCCAGCACTGTCTGAGGAGCTTCCTCCAGACTTAATAAAAGTGGACTTCGGTCTTCATCATGTTTAGTTTAGCAGTTGACCCTCTGCACTGAAAAAAAAATCTTCCTCTTTTATTGGAAATAATAATTGTATAATAATTGTTAGTTTAAATAGATAGTTATACCTTTGAACAAAAGACTTTTCTTTTTTTTTTTTTTTTTTTTTTTTTAAGTGCTATGCTGCTTTTGTTTTAAAGGGGTTTGAGAATCTGCCTGGAGTTTTGGGCTTTCTAAAGTTTGGAGAAAGTCACTGGAGAAATAATAGATCTAGCATCAACACCAAGGGATTAGAGACAAACTTAAACTGAAGAATATTTGCAGAGTAATTGTGTAGTACTCACAAGAGAAGTACTGGGCAAGAAACCTGTATGCATACATTTTATCATGACTGGAACTCTTCATTAACTCCAACTGTGCTGCCTTAATGTCCTCAACCATCTACATTAGATGAGTGCAGTTAGTCACTGCGCACTTCTTGTCACATGCCAGTTCCCTCCTTTTTGTTTATTCTTCACTATGTGAAATCTTTTACAATTCTATTTGAGAAGCGGAGATGTGGTTTTGGGGTATATAGAAGAAACATTACACAGTATCTTTTTTACCTTGGCTTTATTTACAGCATCACTGAACTGTTAAGGTTAGCAGGGACTCTAGAGGTCTTTTGGTCCCTTTTGAGCTTGAGTTTGGTCAACTCTTTGTTCACCCATGCAGGCTTCCCAGTATTTTTTCCAGACTTTCTGCTCATTGGAATGGACCATTCTTGAACTTGGAGGAGATGGTCCTTGAAGATCAAAGGGCCCTTCTTCCCTCCAGGGAGTTCTTTTATCCCAAGGAAGTCTCTGAAAAGAAAAAAGTCTGCTTTCCTGAAATCCAAGGTTGTGATCCTGCTTTCAGACCTGTTCCCCCTTCTCAGGACCCTGAATACCTCCATCTCATGGTCTTGACCTTCACATCGCCAATGAGCCCCTCCTTGCTGGTGAGCATGAGGTCCAGCAGAGCACCTCTCCTCATGGGCTGTTCAATCACTTGGGTCAGGAAGATATCACTGTTGTTCTCCAGGGACGTCTGAGATTGCTGGAGTAGACATCAGGCTGGATGAAGTCTCCCATGAGGATCAGGACCTTTGAATGTGGGACTGCTAGTAGCTGTCTGCAAAGGCCTCATCCACTTGTACTTCCTGGGCAGGTGGCCTACGGTAAGCACCCATTACAATTCCACCCATACTCATTTGCTCTTTAGCCCTTACCTGTAAGCTCTCACTTGGCTCCTCACCCATCCCCAGGCTGAGATCCATGTACTCCAACTACCCTGCCCTATAAAGGACAACACCCCCTCCTCATCTTCCCTTCCCATCTTTCCTGAACAGTCTGAATCCTTCCACAGCATCCCACCACGTCTCCATGATCCTAATGAGATCATAGTTCTGCAACCTCAGTCTAAAACCTCTAACTCATTATGTATATTAACTGCATTAGTACATGCAAAGGGGCACCCCAGCATGCTGGTTTCTCAGAAAGCATCAGGTTTTGTTTGTTTGTTAATAATGGTGCCAAATAAAATTTTCCTTGTGAACACTGACGGCAGCCCTGCTTCAGCCCTGTTTTATTGATTTTGTGGTCCCTTCCTGTCACACCACTCTAGGCCCTCTGCTTCTGGACCCTGCACTTCAGTGCCCCACAGGGAGGTTGGTGGCTCTCTCCCTCCCCTGTCATTCCTATTTCAAAGCCCTCCTCACTGGGCTGGCCATTGTTCCAGTGAAATATCATTGCCTGACTTCACGAGGAGGATCCCATCTCTCCCAAACAGGTGGTGATCCTCAGACAGGCTCCCTTGTTCACAGAAAGCAAATCTTGCTGCTGACATCAGCTGTGCAGGCAGTTGTTGACAGAGAACAGTGCCCTCCTCACAGCTCTTCCCCTCACCAGAAGGACTGAGGAAAGCATCACCTGGGCCACCTTGACTACTTTCCCCAGAGCACTGTAGCCACTTTAGATACTGTGCAGGTTGCCCCTGGCAGTGGCATTGGTGGCCACATGAAGCAACATCATAGAAAACATTCAGATGGTTGGATAAGCCTCATCAGTCTCCCCACAGCACCACAATCCTGTGCCCAGGAAGCAGCAGATGTCTGAAGGCAGCAGGTCAGGCTGTCAGGCGGGTGTCTCTGCCCTCTGATGCCCACTGCTGTCACTTGCTTTTCATCACGTCCTCTTGATGGTCCTGCATGGTTCAGGGTCTCGTGTGGTTCTGAAACTTTGCTTGAGAGCATGGCTGGTTCCTCCTCGGCCTCAAGGGCAGTGGTTTGTTCCATAGCTGCAGGCCTTCTGGTGAAGCAAGAGCCTTCTTGCCAAAGTCATCAGCTTCCATCCTCCCCCTCCCCATATGCACTTACTGTCCTGCTGGGCACAGACACCATCTGTGTGTCCACTGCAGCTGGAGTCCGAGGCTTCTGAAGCTGCTGCACACCCAAGAAGATCCTGTCTCTTTGAGTTCTACTAATTTTATTTGTATTTTTATTTTCTTAATATGTGGGAGTTGTTCTTGTCTGTTACTGTGATTTCTTTATTACAAAGGGAATGACAAGGCAATTAGCTTGTTTTCCTGCAGGGAAGGAGAGCTCGCATAAGCAGAAATTCTGCATTCAACATAATCTACTATCAACCTGAGCAACAGACATTGGAGACATATTAGACTAAAGTCATATTTTTCTAGCTAGCATGCATTTTAAGGAGAAAACTTATTTATGTACAGGGAAAACAAAAGGTCATCTTGTACTTTTCAATTGTTTGAAATGATTGTTTAATCCCAGGATAGTGGTGGCAGCTGCAGTGGAAAATATGTATCTGTGAAAAGCAAGTTCTTCAAGCAAAATAAGTGCTCCTGTTTGTCCTGAATGTCCCTTTGGTGTGAAGCTGAGGAAAGAAAGGGCACACAGTAGGAGTTATAATTTTGCTAGGAGTTTGTAAACTAGAGTGCTTTCTGTGAGGTATTTGGGAGTACTCCTAATGTGAAACATTAAACTTTCTTAAAAACAAAACAAAACAAAACAAAAAAAAGTAATTTGCATGAATGTTGAAACAAAGCCAAATATTTTATGACCATCATGAATGCCCAACGTGGTGCTAAATCTCTGGAGAAAGCTCCACTACATGGTGACACCACCAAAAGGCCAGTCTTCATAGCCTGTGCCTCACCACGGCTCACAGAGTGCACAAAAGCAAAGTGCAGTCATTTCTTCCATACATACCAGCACAGGGAACCCAACAGGCTTTTGACTTCTTGAGAACAGGATCTAAAACAGATCTGTGGACTTTAAATTGTGGTTTCAGCAGAGTGAAAGAGACTCAAGGACGCAAGGCAGAAGATGAGTTGTTGGGTCCTGTATCTGCATTAGTCCAAGTGGATGAGATATATTGGGTATGGTTTATTAGTTGCACAAGAAGGCCATAGCTTCTCAAAACGATTCAGGAAGATTACACAGCTGACATACTTAATTCTGCAGGACTGATCCTGTTACCTGAAGAAGTTCACACAGATGTGCCTGCGAATTAATTGAGCAAAATTAAATAAACTGAAAATCACATCAGCGCTCTATAGCAAAGAGAGGTAAATACCTGTACTCATTAAGTTATCATCTGAGGCACTGCCTATTCAGAAATACATTATGAGCCATACCCTCAGCAACCAATTTAGTTGGGCAGACCCAGATAACAGTGCAGGGCATGCCAGCCCATGTCAGAAAGGAGCTCAGCCCCACTTAGGGCACTGCAGGGTCCTTATTCCCTCTGTTTTTTCCCAGGTGGCTAAAGAAGTTCTGTGTATCATTCCCAGACTTAATCTGACACCAAGTCCATCCATATCTCAATCCCAGACGGTGGTAAAAGTGTAAAGATTTACTACATCCTGAGTCCTGCCAGGGTGAGGGACTGGTTTAGAGCAGCCAGGGACGAAGCTTGCCTTCCCTGTGGCACTGCTGGAGGCTCGCTACAAACTCCACACCCCTGCCTCAAGAAGCCTTGCTTGTGCAAAACAGGCCTTGGGCAGTGATTTGGCTCCTTTGCTTGGAGGGCAGAACTGGAGTACTACATGGTTGAAGAAATATTTGGTAAAAGGCTGTACACCTGAGTAATCACAGAGGTCTGTTAAGAGGATGTTGCCTGTGCTCACCACAGCCTAACCCTTTCCTTTTCCTCTTGGTTCTAGGCACAAAGCCCACAGGAATATAAAATGCTGCAGAGTTGCCATCCTTCGGTGACAACTTTACCTGGAACTCACACAGCATAGACTACCAAAGAAGTGTTTCAAAGACTTTACCTGTGTAAGATGCCAAGGGAGTCTGATGAGATTGGTGAGGCCAGCACAAATTTTCTTTCTACCTCAGGAAGGTTTTCAGAAGATCCTTAGAGCTAGTTTCATCCATCACAGGTTGGCATATCAACCCAAAATTACAAATTCTTGTGCCTTTCTTGAAGGGTGGGAAGTGCCAAGCCCCATGAGGGTACAAGGACAACATTGTTCTGTTTCTTTCCTGCTTACGACAGGTTGTAAGAAAAGATCAATTTTATATTTATTATCTAGAGAATAAAAAATTAATTACAGTATTAAGCTCATAATCTTGTCACCCTTGGAACTATTACATTGCATTTCCTTGCCCTAATCTTCCCCTACCAACTCTCAAACGAGCTGCCTTGTTGTTATCACCTTGTTGCTACATCAGTCCAGGCAGTGCCTTTTTTTTTACAAAGCTGTCACAAAGTGTTCAGGGTTGCTGCCCTGCCACACTGAAAGCTGAGCTTACTGTTTGCCTGACCATCAAAGCAAGCACCCGCTGTTACCCCTGTACCCACCAACAGGTACAAAACCTGTGCTTTTATCTCCCCAGGGCCAGAGAGACGCTCTGCCTGCTGCTGCCAGGAGCCTCAGAGGGCAGGAACGTGCCAGGCTGTGCACACACACCTGTCATGGCATTATCCCTGCTCCCCCCCATCCACACAGCACTGCTGCTTCTGGCTTGCCATGGCTGGAAATCTGACCTCCTGTTATTTTTAATACAGGCTCCATCGCTCTTCTGCTGGAGGATCAAAGAGAGTACGTCTCAGATAAAGGGCATGGGATCAGCTTGTTTTCTAAGAAACAGGTGTCAGAACTGGGTAACAGATTGGAAATGAATCATTTCCTTTCAGCTACAATAATGTGTGTGAGTACGTTTGTGTGTCTCCAGCCATTACCTTGCTGTCCCGGGTTGACCTGGGCTGCCAGGTGCCCACCCAGACTCTCTCTCTCGCCCCCTCCCCAGCAAATACAATTAAAACCTTGTGGGTTGAGATAAGGACAGTGAAATCACTCACCAATTACTATCACAGGCAAAGCAGACTCAACTTTGAGAAGATTAATTTATTGTCAGTTAAAAATAGAGTAGAACGGTGAGAAATAAAACTAAAACCACCTTCCTCCCACCCCTCCTCTTCCCAGGCCCAGCTTCACTCCCAGCCCCTCCACCTCCTGCCCCCAAGTGGTGCAGGGGCTGTGGTCAGTCCTCGACAGCTCCACTCTGCTGCTCCTTCTTCCTCATGCTCTTCCCCTCATCCTGCATGGGGTCCCTCCGATGGGATGCCATCCTTCATGTTTGCTCCAGTGACAGTCCTTCCAATGGGATACAGATCTCCTCTCACAAAGGCCACCCCTGCAACCCCCTTTTATCTTCCTAGTGACTAAAATACCAGGTAATCTCTTGCCACCGCGCCACTGAGCTGATGCTTGGAAGAGAGGAGAAGGGCAGGTGGCATTGGCATTGGCCTGTACTTTGACAGAATATGTTTGCATCTTCAAAGCACACGGATACACTGATGCCAGATACAAAATGCTGACAAGATCGTGGTTTTGTTATCTGACTGCTGGAGGTTTTGGTTCCCTGCAGCTTCAGTAGGTTCTTTGAAATATCCACAGATTGATTTATGTTCTTAAATTTGGGGTGGGGAAAACAAACAAACAAACAAAAAAAAACAACAAAAAGAAACTAGCATTCTACTAACAATGTCTGGAATCACTGTGTAAACTGTGCTTTTCTATAGGCCCTTCAAATTTGTTGAACGTGACTTTACAAAGATTTGTGATAAGCTGTAATAGAGACTTGTCTTGATACCTGTCCTGACTGACAGTCTCACTTGGCATGCACCATCTGGAGCCAAGAACCTGTTTGCGTCATTAAGCATGTGTGCTTTAAAAACAGTTCCAGAGGTGTGGCAAATTGCCTATTTCCCTCCCATCCAGTCCTACGTCTACGCCCACTGCATAACTCTGAAGCACGACCTTTCACCAGAGATGCCAGCCACATCATTATCCCTTCAGACTTTCCATGTAGACAGAGAATGAGCCATCACTTTTAACTGTAAGCCTGGACTGAGGGATTACATTCTGCCTGCCTAAATCCTGTTCTTCACGGTTTTAATTAGGTATTCTTCCTGTCCCAGTACTTGCACAAGGTTTGCTGTCCACGGTGAAGTCGTTGCAGCATTTCACATTGAAGGTGATCTCAGGCAATACGGCAGGCACAGCAGCTCACCTGGGGTGCTCACTTGTACATCACTGCCCACTTAGGTATATGGCACCGTGATACATCCATGCACATACAGGGGCAGATCTTCCCCTCCGTTCTCGTGGTGAGCTTTGGGTACAGATGAGTAATACACATGACTAGCTCAATTCTGGAAATTGTCATTTCTGCTAGCTCATAAATCCCACATAATTTTTGCACTAACATCACAAGGGTCTCTGTTTTCCTGGGCTTTCACCAGGCTGACCTGTGTATTTGCATTCCCAATATTATAATTAACACATTGTCTGTACTTGGTACCTTGCACCTCACAGCCACCAAGAGCTGTTCCCTGTATGGTGGCATGTTTTTTTTATGAAGCTGCATTGGTTCTTAGTACACTTTTGACTTAATCATAAGCACAGTGGTTTATTTCCATGGAGCTCCAAGAGCAATTGCATTTTTCCTAACTGTAGCTTGCTGTTGGGATGATGCAGGTGGGTAGGACATTTCACTGTTTCACTTACTGGCCAAAGAGCAGCAGTTTCAGGCCACTATGTAATGCACTAGAGAACAAAGGAGGTTAAACCAACAAATCACATCAACAAAGGACTAGCTTTCCTTACCCTAAATAATTTTGTTCTCGTGCATTTATTTTTTTGGTATTGCTTATTCTAATTAATTTTGTTCTCATGCATTTCTTTTTTGGTATTGATGAACAGAAGCTCACAGAAGCTCTGTTGTGCTGAAGGAGGGAGGGTGGATATCTATTATGAAGAGGCTGTAGTTAATTATTTCTTTGAGGGTACAGACCTCCTGTTATTCAAAAGAAAAGTACTCATCAATAATCAGAGTCTGTTTTTTGTATGATCATACTCACTGGTTCTGGCAGAAAGCCAGTCTCCTCCAAGACAACTTGAAGTCAGCTTCTTCACATGGAGAAGTGAGACTTCACCATGTGACTAATTAATTTCCTAATTGGCAGCTGTCAAATTGTTATTATTTTTAATTAACCAATCAAACTAATCACATTCTAAAACAAGCAACATTTCATCATTAATATAGAAGTTCGATCCTGGTATTTATAGGTTAGGTCAGGCTAATATGAAAGTCAAGCCCTACAAGATCTGTGCAAAGCCTGCGCACGTCTGGCTGTCTCTGTTTGCACGCAAGTGTTCCTTGCTGTATGCACAAGTCAGTATTTCCAGGCACAAATGCTTTCACACTGACATAACCCTGGCCTGCACACATACCCGATTCCTACATGCATTTTTCAGCACGGCTTTCGTCCGATGTTTTCTTTCAATGTTTCTCGTGGGCGGTTTGGTATCTATGTAGGAATGAATCAAGCTACGTGTGCAGTTTTGCCCAGGAATGCCCTTATGTTCTCCTTCTCTGTCTCTTGAACATTAGACACTCCAAGGTAAGTTTTGCTATTCTGAACAATAATTTGTATAAACAAGTACAAGCTCCTTTCAAAGCAGGCTGAAGAGCTCAGTTGGATTCAACCAGTTGATCCCTACAGACTGTTTATGCAGCTGTGGCTTTCTACAAACTTGCTGCGTCATATATGTACCGAATAAATATAACTTACTGAGAAGTATCAGGGGCCATAAACCCTGGAACAACCAAGAAGGTATTAATAGAAGAGTGGTCTGCAGGAGCCCAGGCTATATTAGAGCAGGTCCTTGTCAGCCTGAAGCCTGGCAAGTGGAAACTCCCCAGGAGGATTTATTCCTATGGGGGAAAGGGCGGTGGGAGGGTGGGCAGCCCGCAGCCCTGGCTCCCTTGTTGGGAGAAGAAATTCTTGAGAAAAAGCTGTTGGAGCAGCAAAGCCAGGCCTCCACGTCCAAGCACTGTTTGCTGTAGTTTCCTACAGAAACAGAGTTTACAGAGGGATGTCCCCTCTCCCACTGACCCCCTTCATCTGCCCCCTCCAGTGTCTGAGCAGGATGCCTGCATTTGCTTGGTGTGGGCCTTCCCAGTGCCACCAGGACACGTGGCAGCCTCCAGAGTGATGAAAGCTGGTTGTGCCAGCAGAGGTAATTGACTGTGGGCTAAAACTTGGAGTTTTTACACTGTTTTTTATTCCAGGGAATAAAAAGGAATAGAGAGCCAGGAGTCAGCCTGGGCAACGTCTAGTGAGAAAGGTGAGCAGCAGCACTGCTTTGAGCCCCCCACCCACAGGCCCAGAGGGCCCGTCCTAAAACCCTGGGTGCTTTCCACTCATATCAGAAAGAGAACATGCTGGGCAAAGCCAGGGCCATCTGGTCCAGTGCAGAAAGGTCAGTCCTCAGTAACTTCAGGGTGTGCTTTCCGCAGGGGCAGGCTCACTGGTGGCAACCTCCAGGCCCTGTGGAACGGTGCCAGCATGCTGAACGTCTCCATGTGCAGAAAGAACTGTTCCTGCTCCTTGGGAAATGCTGTATAATGAGTTTTGCTTCTACCTCATGGCTTTCGTGAGGTAAGGGCAGTTTGTTAATTTTAATGGCTCTGACATCATTATCAGGCAGGGATTTACTGAAAGGATAATAGGGCACTGCCTTTAGCATTAACCCTGTGGTATGTGCACACCTAGCCACATAACGCAAGTAGCTGCACTGCTTGCGTGTTCACCTGAGGGCTACAGTTCACACGTATTTTTTTATTTTTTTTTAAACATACTCAGCTTTAGTGCCTGGAAATTGTACTAGCAACTTCACTTGCTCTCCAAGCATCTTCTCGGTGGGTGTTTTGGAAATACCAGCTTCTTCAAGTGGTTGAGAAAAGGGAGGAGAACTTTATTCTTTCCCATATCAGAAATACCAGAGAACATTCAGATTTTCAGTGGGCTAGAAGATGCAGGAGTATTGTTTCTTCCTTGTTTGTCTGTTTATTTTTAAACTGATGTCCAAAATCTCTCAGCCTAGCCAAATTTTCAGCCTGCTTATATTTTACATTAATGAAATAAAACATCCCAAAGTCTATTTATTGTAATCAAAATCAAAATACACATTGGCATTTGGGTGGTAATTCTAATCCATTTTTCCCCTTATATAATGACACACATCTCTGTTCAATTAGGTGACTCATCATATACTTCATCAGCAGTGTGCTCTGAAAAACAGAGCAAAATGCATTCCCAGCAATTAACTACTTCTTTAAAAAGTTATAATCAATCAATGTTGATAGAAAGAAACAAGGTTAAGCCCCATTTATGTCATTTAAAATGATAGTGTGGTCTATTTCACTGCGCCATTCATTTTTAAAATGGCAGCATGGTTTGTGATTCATATCCATACCCCCTGTCACAAAATCACATGTTTAATTCCATTTAGCCACCTACATACATTGACTTGCTTTTCACCTTTATTATTTGCTCTTTCATGCTTCACTGAAGCTAATGTGGTCCTCTAAAACAGCAACGAGATATGTTTAATATTTATTTTTTTATTTTTAAATTGCACTTATAGGCTGCCAATTATTCTCCAAGTTTGACGCACGGTTGGTTTGCTAACATGTTACCAGAAAAATCCAACTCTGCTAAAAGCACAGCAGACATGTCTAAGAAGAGGGATTCTTGCATTTCACAGAAGTTGCACCACAAGCAGCACAGAGAGGAGGTTGGGATGCTTCCACTGATCAGTCCCTCCCAGGACACAGGGCCCTGCAGCTACAGCAAGGTCATACACGTGGAGGATCCCAAGGCTGGAGTCCCTCTCACAGCCACATGGATTGACATCCCATTGCTCAATTAGTTTGACTTCCCTGTGCAAGCATAATTCAGAGAGTGTTTTAAGTGGATGTTCTGGTGAAAGTTGTCATCCAAACTCAGGAGCAGATGGGGTTGACTGTCATTATCAATTTCAACCCTCCAGATGCTCAAGCCAAACCATGTAGGCCTTGAGCATCTAGCCTAGGAGCTTTAGTTTTAGATAATACGAGGAATCACAGCATGAGGCTGATGCTACTATGTCGTCTAAACAACTGAGACCAGCGGGTGCAGCAACATCCTCTGCTGTGGGATCACTGCCAGGTGCCAGGCACATAAAGCATCATGCCCGTGGGGTCACAGCCCATGGGACGTGGGCCTCCATGGCACAGCTGTGTATCTAGCAGGAAGGGAGATGGCTTTGAGGCTCCTGCAATGTGAAAAGAAGTGCTTCTGCAGCTTTGAGATTTATGTATCCAGTATGAGTAAGGAGCTGACACAATGTGTGATGCCAGTTAGAGATTTACCCCAGGAAAAATGGGATGAAAGTCAGACCCAGATGTTTCAGGATTTTAGCCACAAGATATAAGGTATTGCAGAGCCACTATTAGCTCAATAGGTTATTCACAAATATTATTAAGATCTGTATTTGAATATAATGGCTCATAATTAAGTAGGCAATAAAGAAAAAAAATAATACAATACTACAAATAACTCAGAGGATGAGTAAACTTAGGGTTAATCTTGTGAGGAAAGAGTTACAAAAATGTTAACAAATATAAAAACTGAAGATATCAGTACAGCTCAGAAGATGTTTAGCAAGCCAATCTGTGACAAACTCTACCACAAAAACAATGCTGGAGATTTCTCTCTGCTAAATAAACATATCCTATTTGAATGACTTACTTGTTTTTGCCTTGCCTAATGAATTGAGATGTTATTCAGATTCAAGATTTAGGAATTAATTGTATTTTTTTTTTCTGTGTGCATTCATTAAAGCTGATTTAACTCATGGGTTACTCCTGAGTAGGCTCTTTGGCTCATTGCTATCCGTTTTTCACAGCACTGCTTCCCCAAGGCTTACTGAAGCTTGTGCTCAGGGACTGGCTGCTTGAAAGCCATGCAGCAAGGAGGAATGAATGGCAGTGAGCCAGCTACACCAGTTGAGCATCACGCTTCAGATGAATGACTGCACAGACCTCCCAGACCTTCTCTGATGCACAAATATTGGTGTTTGGAAGAAAGGATTGTCAAAGAACAAATAACAGGGGTTCAATCCAATGAAGCCAATAAACTCATCACATGTTCACAAAGCATTAGTGACTCACTGTGCTGTCACAGCCTAGAGATTTGTGCAGCCACCTATTAATAAGGATTATTAGAATCAGAGCTGAACCTCTAGTTATCATTCATACCTGAATTTTTACAGTACAAATGTCACAGCACTGAAGTACTGCCTAATTTCCAGATTTTTATTACGGTTCAGATTAGTTAAACATTAACTTCACCACTAACTTAGTCTCCCTGGCTATACTGTTGATAACTAGGTTGAACACATTTAGTTAAAGCCTAAGTATATCTTTTTTTTTTTTTTTCCTCAAGCAGAAAAAGTTAAATCAAAACATTTAGTTATAATATTTTTAAGAGGTATATTTTCCACACCATGAGGAAAAAATATTATGAACCTCAGCAAACATGTCTAGTAATTTAAACTCATACAGCAAACAAGAGTAGCTGACAAATTGCCTCCAAATTGGCTGCAGTGATGTTTTTTCCTCTAAAATACATCAAGTGAAACACCAAATCAGCCTGTTTGCTAGATTCGTGACTGATGGAAATGTTTTCAGTTCTTACCCAGGGTAATTCTGCTAATTTCACTATGAGTGAAACTAAATTGTGCATCAGTGGAGGCGGTAGGAAAGCTAAAGGTCAGTGCTTAAATTTGGCAGCTCCCTAATCTACAGTGCATCTAGAAGTCAGCCCACCTTGTCTAAGAAATGTGTCACCACCCAGAAGGAAACAAAACTGCACCTGCATTAAGAGACCACCTGAGAAGTTCCCAGCATGAACATCACAGCTGGGCTGAGCCACAACCCAGTGGCTGGAGAAGGAGTCCCTCCAGGTGTAAGGGCTCTGCACCCCTACCTCATCCCATTTCTTCAGGGTCGTCTCTGTGCTCAGGGGAGGCTCTGTGCAACAAGCAGCTCCAGATCTTCATGGATGTTTTGTACTAGCCCAGTCTGGATGAAACTCTGTATACTGGTGCAAACCGTGCAGCTAGTAAGGATGTAAACATTTTGTCCAAGATACAGAAGGATATTTATATGAGGAATTTACCCACTGGAGTTTCATTACAAAACTTGATGAAGGTAACAGCAGAGAAATTTAGGGAGTCCTGGCACAGCCAGTCATCAGATGTGGTTTTGAGCATGAGAGCAGATGAATGGACAAGACACGTTACCTCAGTGGCACAGGAAGTTGTGAAAGCACTGATCAGAGAAAGAGGGAAGAATGCTGAAGTTAACATAGATACTGTAAGCAGAAATACTGCTTTAATGAATTCTTTTGTAAAATGAAACGACTACTATGAAAGGAAAGAACCAAGGGATTTCCACTGCATGAGCTTTAGGACTTGTTTTGACATGGCAGTGATAGCGGAATCGTTTAATAAGCTCAGTGCAGTGGGGTAAAGACAAAAACAGGTATTTAAAGCTCACAGAGTAAGTGTCACAACTGAGAGGAACATGAGAGCTGGAGGAGCTTTCAGTGCTGCAGTGCCTTGCTTGGCAACATCATAAAAAATAAAAAGATTGAACGAGAATAGAGCTGAAGTACAAAAACAGAGAGAGAAAGTTGCTAGAGCTTCTGAGGGAAGAAACCCCATGGGGATACCGTGTGGAGGCTTCTCCGCAGCGGAGGGGTGCCACGTCACACACACACACAAAATAATCCTGTATTGGGAGAACTGAGGAGAGACAGGGGAGGGCAAACCTACGCTACATACAGGTTGGAGAAGCTGGTAATTAGCCGAGAGGTGTTAACAACAGCTTCAGCATAGCAATTCTAACAGTGTGATATGGTTAAGAAAGACCAAATATTTAAAGGAGAAATGGAAATACCACCCAGATATAAGCACATACCTACCTCTGCTCAGGCCTTCTCCTGTCTGTCCAAACAAAACCTGTTGGTTTTTGCACCTCTATAACACACCTCTGCACTCTTCATCATTACTGCCTGCAGCTCTGGTATGAGCTGTGCTTTGCAAGGGCCTTTTCCCTTGCATGCCAGCAGGGAAAAGCTTCATTCAAAGAAAAGAAATACATCCCTCCTTGACACCTGGCAGATGAGCTCTGCCGCAGTGCTGCACTATGGCATTGACACCAGCAACCTGCACAGCCTAAACCTGCATGCAGCAGGCACATTTTTATAAAATGAGCCTTCCCCGGGCTCCTGGGAGCCAATGGGTGGAAAGTCACCAGTTTGTTTGCCTTCAGGATGCGTCTGGCCTCAGCCTTCTTTGCTCTGTGACAAAAGTGAGACTTTACAGAGGATCAAAGTAGCCTTATCTGCACCAGGCATCTGCTCTGACCTCACCTCATCATTACAGTGTGATCCACGGCTGTGTGGAGTAAATACCCAGTTCAGGGAGCCACCTAGTTATCCCGAGCATGCCTGTAAGCCACACAGTATCATTAGAGCAAACAGGTGAGAGAAGAAGTCAGTGATTGCCTGTTTTTTCTCTCCCCTCAGTCCAATTTCTCACTGCAATTGCTGCAGCTGTTTTTCAGCTCCCTCCATAGAGGGAAGACTCTGAGTGAAATAATTACAGACCTTCTCTGAGTAGTGCTCCGTGAAGCACAGACAACACAGCAGTGTGTTTGCTGATTTGTCCCTGTGAAGAGGAGCAGCTGAGAATAAACCCAGGCAACCTCTTTTATATCTCAGTGTCTTTAGAAACTTGGAGGAATTTGTTTTTTCACCCTGCACTTTTCTGTTCATGTTATCTTAGCTAAGTGTATGGTAACCCAACATTTACCTCTGTAAGTAGCTCCGAGCCCTTTGTGACTTCTACCCTTTCCTGTAGGAATGTTACAGATCACAACAGGTTGTTCCAACTCCAGTTGATTTTTGCTGCACCAGATGCTCATTGCATTCCTGCCTTGCGTTTGCAACCACTAATTTGGTTAACAACAAATGCTCAGTCATAGAATAGCCTAAGAACATTGTGCACTTGCAAAAGTAGGGGCTTAATGCACTGTTTTGTGTAAAACAACTTCCCAGTTTTCACAACAGCTTTCGTAAGAAAAAGAAAAAGAAAAAGTAATTATCAGTTCCATCTCAGTGCCCCCAGGCACATCAGGCAGTGCCCCCAGGCAGGCATGGGACTGACACCCACGAGTGAGCCCTCTGTCCCAGCACAGAAAAGGCCTAAAGGAAAAGGTGCATAAAGAACGTGGCTACATGGCAGTTAAAATACAATGGGTGATTACATGGTAGTTTTAGACCCTGTTGGACAAAGATGATGTTAACAAAGACTAACTTTCACTGCCCGTGCTGTGCCCAGAGGGCAGGAGTGGTGCTTGCCTTCAGAGCCTTTCTGGTTGAGAGCACTGCTGGGATAAAGGCATCGGCAGCTTTCCACCAGCACCCACATCCTGGTGGAGAGTCATCTGAATTTCGGTGGGATTTGTAAAGCACTATATGGCAGGAGAGGGGATGCCCCCAGAGCAACTTGGGCACATGGCCAGCAGAGCCAGCAGCCACACAGCCCCTTGGCAAGCCTGAGCTGCAGCAGGCTGGGGACATGAGCAGCAAGTGAAGGGACTTGCAGGCAAAGAGCTGCTGGTGCAGAAGTTTTTAAACTATCATTAATTATGGAGACATTTATTCTGTCTCTGTTATATCCAGAGCTGAAATTACAAGAGATAATTGCTTCTGAAGTGCATTTAGGCTGTAAAATTGTTATATGAAAAAAACCAATGTGCTAATAAAATGCTTCTTCTGGTACTCTGTACATTAATGACTTTTTGAAATAAGGGACTGCTCTTTGCTCAGTGCTGATGTATGTAGATTTTTTTAAAAAAAGATTTAGTAACTGGTTCCCATGGAGCTGTGATCATTTTATGGTTTTTGTTGTGACCTTTCTATTGTTCCACCAGTTAAGCCTTCTCTACACGGCATGACTGCATTGAACCCAAGATGCACTGCAGGATAAAGACAGGTAGCAGCTCTGGTTGATAAGAATGGAAATGGGATTTTCTACCGACATTGAAGATTTTCTTTTTCATACTTCTACAGGTGAAAATAACCTCCCTAGGAGCATGTCTCATACTGCAGGCAAGGAGGAGTGGCTTATGGGCAGTAGTCCCCACAAAGAGATGACCCCACCATTCATAGTTTTGTCCGTTGTGGAAGAAAGCAGAAAAAAAGTGGCTGCTCCTGGTTTCTCAGTTCACTGCCAACATGACAGTAGGACTCAGCTGAGCCCCAGCTTGTTGTTGGGGCTCCAGTAGTGCAGAAAAATAAATGGCTCACTATTTGTGCAACCACCAAGAAAACAAAACTGGAAGGAGTGGCTGGTACGCCAGAGGGTCATGCTGATATCCATAGTGACCTGGACAGGCTGGAGACAGGCTGACAGGAACCTCGTGCAGTTCAACAAGGGGAAGTGCAAAGTCCTGCACATGGAGAGGAGACACCATGGGCACCATGACGTGCTGGGGCCACTCAGCTGGGAGGCAGCTTGGCAGGTGGCCCTGCTGGAGCAGGGATTGGAGCAGGTGCCTTCAGAGGTCCCTGCCAGCCTCAGCCCTTCTGTGATCTACTGTTCTGGGGTTCTGTGAAATCTGAAGGCAAAGAATTAACTTTAAAATAATAATGATAAATTTAAAAAAAAATTAAAAAAAACAAACCAAAACAAAACAAAACATCAGAAAGAAAACAGCCACGATCTGGAAGAGCAAGAGCAGTAGCAGATGCAACCAAGCTGAGCCTGTCTGGCAAGCAGGTTCCCTTCTGCCTCCAAATCATATATATGTGGTTTGCTCAGACATTGGCAAAACCAGGCCACAGGTCTTGTCTTGAGCGCAGAGCTGAACAAATGCTCTGCTGGTACTGCAGTGTTACCAGTGTGGCATTCAGAGCTCATTCAGGCATTCAGCCTGTGTGGCATTCAGAGCTCAAACCAGCCTCACAGAAGCAAGTGAGATCCAAAATGCGTGCTCCTCACAACTGTTAGAGCAATGTAGGTGGAAATGCTGGAAAGATGGAACTGGTGCAGTGAAGGAAGTGGCCAACTGGAGTAACCAGAGCATATGGTAACAAGGGAGAAGGAACAGATTGGGTCAAATCCTGATGCCTAAAAATAGGGTTTCAGTGATTTAATTTCTGGATGCTCATGTGTGGAGCCAGGAGCTGGGCTTGATGACCCTTGTGTGTCTCTTCCAAATCAAGATATTCTGTAGTTCTGTGATTATGTGAATGTCACCATAGCACAACTGACCAGGTGCACCTTTAAATACTCCTCCAGTAAGAGGGGTATTTAAAAAGAAACTCAAAGGTGCTGTAGCAGATATGGTGAGTAGGAAACATGCTGCATATTTGGTAGGAGCAGGGAGTGTGCTCAGACCAAAATTCAATTTTTCATTTTTGCAGAACCAGAACTAAAGCAGGCACCATTATCTTAATTTTTTTTTTGGCTCTTTTTAGCAGTGAATAACGACGCATTTCTAAAGACATTGTAACCATAGAGCTGAGATCTCCTATGAAGAATGACTTCCACCCCTCCTTCACCCACCAGCTGGTCTGCCTGGGCTCTAATGGTCCTTGCCACTTCTTTGTACCTCACACTCCAGCACAACCCATTGCATGTGGTTACACCCAGTGTCCCCAGCACCTGCCCCATCATGGCACCCTTGCCAGTTTTAGGGGTTGGTATTTTCCTGTGTCAGCCACGCTGATGTTCCCAGCCTTGGTGGCCTACCATGCTGCTGTTTGTTTGCCAGAGCTGGAATAATTGCAGACTCATCTGACCCAGAAGATTCACTGGAATTGTCTCTGCTCTCACTCAGTGCTCCATGGAGAACATGCACAGCAGGCTTTGGTGAGGTCAGAGCTTCACTACAGCAAAAAAAGCCAAGCTCCAACAGAAACCACAGGTACTTTCTGGGACACATGGCGGGGTCTGCTCAGTGAGAAAACTAGTGATAAATATAACAACAAATTGCTGCTTAATGAGTGAGATTTCATTCGGCAGAAAGAGTTGCTCCACCAACTTCATTGGCATAAACACTCAAGGTGTAGGAAGCCTGGTAATGTAGATGGTGAGCATGGTGGGGGTGTGGTTGAGTGTAAATAGCCTTAATTTAGCATTGAATACATTCTCCAGTATTTTCAAAACCTGAACAATACCACAAATTTTCACACAAGAACAGGAAAATATCCAAGCCTGAGAGTCTTTTCAATGTGACAAATAAAGTGAAATAAAATGTGTTTATTGCAAATTATCCCTACTGGAAATAAATACATTTCCAAAGGAATAAAATGCTATGGCAAATGATTCCTATCAGAAGGAATATATATATAGCAACTGTTTGTGAATGGCGTTATTTGCTAAAGGAACAACAACAACAGAAAAGGTGAAAAGCTTTCCAGATTTCCAGAAGATCTTGTATTTCCTGCATTTGTAAAATAAATACTGAAGATGCTGGAGATGTGACTAGACCACACTGGTGATATAGTTAGCAAATGGGTTGGGAAATCTCAGTTCCTGCAGGTCTTGCCTTGTTTCCGTCCCTTTGCATTTGTGATTTTGGAGCTTCTAAAATCAAACCTCTAATGGAGTGCAGAAGCTCTGTGAAAATATTAATGTGTTGTCCATTGTTCAAAGATCTGGGAGGGATGGGGTTTAATTTCCCCCTGGGTGGGGGTGTCTGTGCAGAAGGGGTGGCATTTAGAGCCTGAGCTCCACAGTGCCCAGTGCCCTCACAGCACTTTGTGGCTTTCCCAGGAAATCTGCTCCCTTTGCCTTTGCTCAGCATGTGATGCGAGTTGGCAGCGCTTGTTCTTCATCTCTGTGTGGCTGCAGGCTGAAATAATAGCCTGAACTGGCTCAAGTGCAAGCCTGAAGAACAGGAAACCTAATTATTGGGAGGTTGCAATTAATACAGTGGTGTGATTGAGAGTGCAACTGGTAAACAAGTGGATAATGGGCCAGCGAGAAGGAGGTCTGGAGTCCATCAGAGGACTAACTGGGTCTTCCACGAGACACCTGTGCTAGTGAGTGACAGGGCAGCCAAATATAGCACCTAAAGGGGTACGGCATGAACCAGCACGTGGTGCAGCTGGCGGCGGGTGCTCGAGTGCATGCTTGGCACAGGGATCAGCTGCTCCACTAGAAAACGCGTGCTCAGTGCGCAATGGGTGCCAACAACTGGAAGGCTGGTGTAAAGCAGCAGGGGGATGGCTGAACCCACGTCCCGGGCAGGTGGTGGGGCACACCTGGCCTGCTCCGGAGCACGGGTGGGGATACCTGGCCACCCCAGGCTGCTCTGAAAGGAAGCTGGTCACTTATAAAGGTTTGCAGGATCAGCAAAATGAAGTAAGAGGAGAGAACTCTAGGAGAACTGGTTAGTTTTAAAACACCATATGTTGAAGTCTGTCACTTTTCTTTCTCACTTAAGGGTTAAAACAGCTCTTATGAGAGGAAGGAGGTTAATGTGATTTATATTAGAAATTATGATTGTTATGGCAGAGAAATCAGGGCAATTATTTTTATTCATGCCTACGTTCTGGCAATGACATTTTACGTCTCTTATGCCTGTGGGACCCTGCTGAAGAGCTGCAGATGATATTATCTGCTGTGCCTCAGCAAGTCAGCACAGTTGGTGTGCTGGCAGGGCAGAAGCAGAAAGACCTGAGCTAGAAAGCAGGAAGAACCACTTCACATTTTACACCCTTTTCCAGGGTAGTTATCAGTGTGCTCAAGCCAGTGGGGTTACATCAGAGATGAATTTAGCCTGTTATCTGCAGAACTTTCCAATAGCCTTGTTGTTGCTGTCACTGTGTTGCCACTTGAAGACATTCGTGGCATATGGGATGTACTGAACACATAAATCCTTCAATTACTCACCAAATGCCGTGAAACTTGTAGGTGGCTCAGTACTCAAGCAGGCAGCATTTTCAGTGCCTGGTTACTAGCAGAATGCTACGTATGAGCCCAGAGAGAACTTGAGAAATTTGTAGATAATTAGTGTGGACTGGGAGATCTGAAACATTTCAGATTTTTCTATAGGTCACTAATCTAATGTGCCTCAGGAGCTGAGTTTGTAGCAGCTAGTTCACAGTAGAGCACGTTGGTAATACCAGGTCTGCAGCTCTTTAAGGCAGAGCCCACCTTAGCTTAGCATGTGCTTAGCTAGATCTCAACCAAACCAAGCTCCAGACACATATGGGTTCCCAAAACTCTAGCTATTGTAACAGAGGTAAATAAATGCATAAAACACAAGGCTGTCTTGTCAGAGGAAGCTTTGAACAGCTATATTAACTTCTGAATAAATAATACGTTAATGATTGACTAACGTGTAAGCAGAAGATTTCAGGTTGACAAATCACCTTTGGTAGGCTATACAAAGAAGAATATAGCAAATCATAGAGCTCATGTCAAGGAATTATTTAGAAAGTCCTGAGGGGAAAAGAGATCATACAAGCAACTGGGAAAGTGTTGAAGGAAAGCAAGGGGAATATCCTGCAATATAGGTTATGACAGCTGGGACTGAGTATGTTATTTCAGATCTACTTAAATTGGCTCAAGATTGCTTTGCCTCAGACTGAACTAGAAAAATAAATTGGGAAGGAGCTGCTTCCCCAGCTCTGAAGAGGGTGGGAAAAGCCAGGTGGCTTGGGATGTGCAGAAGGTATTTTGGGAGCTGTGGATTAAAAGAAGGCAGAATTCTTGCTAGTGTGTCATATCGCAGGGACAGTTGCCATAGCACCATTTACTGCTAAGAATAGATTTGTATAGCCCAGCGGCAGGTCAAAATATTTATGACTTAAGATTTTTTTTCAGGACCAATTCAAACAAAATGCATTTTCCCTGTACACAGGTGTTGAAGAGCACAGGATGTAGCTCACACACGCCAGCCCCAGGTGAGGACGAGGTGGGTTAATCTGGCGCAGACACTTGCCGTCAGGTTCCACGACAGCAGAGCAGTCGGAGAGTTGTGGCCTATTGCACCTGGATCGTATTTCGGGATGCCAAGTGACAGAGCTTGGGTTGTGAGGCATCCTGTTTTAAAACAGAAGGTTTTGTGAAATAGGGGAATGACTGAGACAAAACAACGATCGGCAATGATTTCTCTCCTCACCCAACAGTGTTTCCTCTGCAGGGAACCTGGCAGCAAGTCCCATGCTCAAGCAAGGAGACTTCAGCGTCCTGAACGGTGATGTCCGTTCTCCACAGCTGCCTTCACAACTTGGTGAAAGCCACTGGGCAACCATCAGAAGCAGGTCAGAGGCACCAGGACAGCCTTTGCCAGGTGCAGAAGTACCTTGTCTCCGAGCAGAGCTTTGGAGGCAGTGGCTGGAAGCAGGCTGCCTGGCTGAACCTGGGCTGTGCATTGGGGCACCACGGGAACTGCTGTTGCACCCTCAGTAATCAGCAGGTAGAATCACAGGGATGCTGACCAGCATAAAGCCATTCCCAGCTGTGGGGAACCAGAATCTGACTGGGGAAGCATGCTGTTAATATTTCACCCTCTGCCATGCAATGGGCCCACCTTCACTGCCTCGCCTAGACCGGGCTGCACACCCAGACCATGGGGGAAAGTCTTGCAGAGCATTTGGCCTGACTTGGATCAGGGTTGGAAAGCAGAATGCAGACAGGTCTTCAAGAAGTAAAACAAAAGATGAAATGACAGACTCCATAAAAATGACCTCTTTTTGTCACTTAGGTCACTTCTAGCATTAGACAGCATTCATTTATGCGATTCACAGTGTCAACCCTCATCACACACTTGATTAAACCCAAGAGACCTGCTACAGAGACAGGCAAGCTGCAGGCAGGGGATGCTGACTCCGTGTCAGCAGCTGCGGGGGATTATTGTGTTCTAATGAAGTACCAAAGACGGGGAGAACAGGGTGAGGAAGAAGAGAAAGGTAACCATAAGTCTGTCATCTCTAGGGAATACCAATTAAGTACACTGACTCCACGGAGAAATACCGATCCACGTTCTGCTTCTTCACACTGATGCAGAAAAATTAGCTTGTTCCACGCAGGATATCTCCTAATTGCCTATCACCACAAGACTGCTGTCACCACAAGTTCGGCATTTTGGAACTTGGGTAAGTAACATTAATGAGATGGATGGGGACACATATTCACCAGAAAAAAAATAAATAAAAATCAGTTCTTAAAAGTCACCAAGAACTTCCTCTATTATTATTTTTTTAATTATTTTTTTACATGCTTGAGCTACAGACAGAACTTCCCAAAGGATGATGAAACCTTTTTTGCTTCCTCACTGTGACATTCACAAGAAGACGTCTGCTGACTGCATGTATTTACTCCATGAACATCTGCATGGTGCCTTCTCTTTCTCTTTCTGTTTCACCCAGGCCTTTCCATACCAGCTTATCTTTGAAATGGTTAAATCTTGTCCTTTTAGGGATTCCTGTACGCCAGGCTACAGTACAAGCCATTGATGTACACATATAATTTCCTGAGGATGTGCAAGAGGTGGGATGTGAACAGACCCTTTATCATTTGCGACTTAGTGTTCATCATATTGTAGAGAACAGTTACCAGCCTATTGAGCAAGGCTACCAGGAGGAAACCAAGACATGCCAATGGCAAAAAGTAGAGCGAGCCTTCCTGCTTTCAGAGCCTAATTTACCAGTCCAGCAAAAAGCATGGCCCCACTCATGCTGACCTGTGACCAGGATGGTGCTGACAGCACAGCTCCCAAAGAGCAAGCAGCTGGCAGTCAGCACGGGGACAGTCAGCGCGGGGATTTCTTGTCACTCAGAGTGCCCCATAACAGGTTCGTCCCTGAGGCTGTGTAGGAGGAGTGTGAAGAAACATGGATCCTCTACGCAGATGGAGCTCTTTGCGGCTGTGCTTTCGGCGTGGATGTTTGAGGCTTCGGTGTGGAGGCGGACAGCATCTCCACACCGAGCTGGCAAAGTTTAAACCCTTTGTGAATGTGAGGTACAGACTGATACTCGACCTGCAGCCATCCTGCCAAAGCAGATCTCCCCGGTAATTGCCCTGCATTTCTGAGGGACAGAAGGTTTGCTGCATCTCCTGCAGGGGGACGAGAGCCCCTCCTGCAGCCTCTTGGCTGGTGGGCTTCTCTGTAGGCTTTTTGTTTGCCAGCTGGTAGCTCTGCTCTAGTCTAGAGGTAGTATTTATCTGTATGACTAATGCACTTTGAAATGTAATGCTCATGTTGCAGGAAATGTAGTGATAATGCTACAAATTATCGATATATACATATATTCTGAGTCATTGCCTATGTAGAAAGGAAAGGGTTTGGGTCATATTAAGACAGAGACATTTTTTGCCATGATGTCTGAGATCAGATGAACGTATGCACATGCAAAAAAAGATTCTTCTGGATGAAAGAACGAGCACACCCCCCTTCCCCATGGCACTGACAGCTGAAGCACTTCACCCCTTACTGGGGTGCCATATTTCCTGCATCTTCCATCTTTGCTATTGATTCCTCATCCATTTCCTTTTCCCCCACCTTTGCTGTTTCTTGTTTTCTCTCCCCCTTCACCTTCGAGCTGTTTCTCCACTGTGCAGAGATGCAGACAGTTAACAGCCCCATCCCTGCCAGCTGTGGCTGCTGCCTTTCCCAGCCACCTGCCCAGCTTCTGCGTATGCCTCACATCGAGCTGCTGGTGGGGAAGGCACTAACCTTGAAGGCAGCAGCAGTGGAAGGAATTGAATTGTTGTCCACTCCCTGGGGAGACCAGACCTGTGTGATATATTTTCTCAATATAAGTTGCTGCTGGCAATAAGAGGAGAGAAAGCCGCCCGTTGCTTTCCCTTCACACACTCGTCCCTCCCAGTGATATATGTACTCTCTGTGTTTTCTTCTCCTCAAATTATGCCATTCACAGGAAGTCTCCTCGTCTAAGAGATTAGGGAGAAAATAACTGTTTACACAAATCAGCTGCAGGCTGGAAGATGTTACACGCTGCAAAAAGCCAGCTGGGTCTTCTTATTGGAACCTGTTGGTTAAAATTATATCAAGATACTGGGACGAGAAGTCCAATTAAAACCTTCTTGATTTTGTTTTAGCATCACTGAAAGGTACTCCATGGACAAGAGACCTGTCCTGCAGTTTTGCAAAATTAATGCTATTTATGAAATTAAACTTCAAGCAACTAGAAAGCGTGGCCAATCTGGAGAGTTAAAGGTATTATTTTTTTTCTACACTAAGGCAATAGATCAAACATTAATGCCAAATATGTTTTGTGTGTGGTTTATATAAGGCAGATAAATAAAATAATCCCAGTAGTCATATCTGTGAAAGAGTAGCTTTTGCCATTCCTCTTTGAAGGGCTCTCAGCAGGCCTTATCTTCTCAAAATCTCAGACTGCCAACCAAATTCTGGAAATGTGAAAGCAAAGCTCCAGAAAAAACATGAATTTAATAGGCACAAGCAACACCAGAGATGTCATTTACCAGCTATGGATGGCATCACATCTGGACTTGGTGATTATGGGAAGCCATTTGATAAAAACATCAGAACAGGCACTTTTTTTAAGGAGAGATATTTTATTTTTAAGTGCAGTCTTTTTTTTTTTTTTTTTCTTCCAGGCAGAGGTTTTGATGTTTTGACCAGATTTGGCTCATCTGGCTCCCACCTCAGTGCCTGAACCTGTCCAAAATCCCACTGCTGCTCAGTGCAGGAGTATGGGGTAAAGACCAAGGCAGGCTGGCAAGCAGGGGCTTGCCGCCCAGGTCAAAACCAATCTGGGCTAGCAAGCATGCTTCTTCAGTAGCACAAAATGATGTTGGCTTTGTTCCTTTGCAAAAGGCACAGGAGGGCTGCCAGAGCATGATACTTAACCTGTCTGCCAAGGCTGGCATTTCAAAGCAAGAGTGCGCCTCCTCAATTTTTTATTAAATTAAAAGAAAAAAAAAAAAAGATGAAAAAAAAAAAGAAGAAAAAAAAAGTCATGCTTGGGGACAACAAGAAAACAGACATGCTAGAGTTTGCCTTGCTTATGGGCTGGCTGCTGGTGTCAGCCTGGCTACTGCGTGCTGCTCTGCTCCTGGCATCCTTCGCAAGAGCTGTGCTTTGCAGCCTCTCCTCCTGTTATAAAACACAACTGAGAGGCACAAGAGCCATCATCCTGGGTCAGGCTGACACAATACGTGGCTTTAACTTTGATTGCCCAAGTCCTAAACAAAGTCTTAAATACAGGTTTTTTAATTAAAAAAAAAAAAAGTGTCATGCACTAAACAACTGTTTGCACATAGCCTTGGTGTTGCAATCCCATTTATCAAAGTGTCCTGAAGGTCATCCCTTGTGCTTCCAAATGTATTTGGAAGGCTTTTTTTCTTTTATTTTTTTTTCTGTTGGCTTTCCAGCCAGATGGGCACCAGCGCTGGTGTGTGTCACCCCAGCAAAAACACTACCAAGGCAGCCACTGAGCTCTTTGTGGCTCCCCCACACCTCTGTGTTTTGTGGGGTTTTGTAAGGCAAATTCTTTTCTAGCATGCTAACCACTTCGTGGCCACGCTCCTGGCCACTGCTGTGTGGCAGCCTCTGCTTGCTGGGGTGCGTGAGGCTCCCACAGTGCAAGCTGTGCTGTGCCAGACATGGGGCCTGCGGCTGGAGCTGTGCCCTGTCCTGGTTAGTTAGGCATTCAGTGCGGGCTCAGCCAGCTAATGAGATGAGAAAAGAAGCACATTTGATGTTAGCTTAACTGTACCGGTCCATTTTCTCCTTCCTCCTATTATCCCATTATTTTTTTTTTCCTCTCTGACGCATGCACAGTTCTCATATTTTGGAGGAATTAACTTGTGAACGAAAGTGCTACATTTCATCAGCCATGCTATTTATTTTTTGTGAAGTCCTTTGCTGCTGCTTGCAGTGAAAAGCCTCTTACCACGCTATTATGTGAAAACGCAGAACAAAACATGCACCTTCCTACTGCTATTACTTTTTGTCTTGTTGCCTAAACCACCCTGGCAGGAAACAAGTTTCTTCCTTGGGGTAAAATGCTCTATATAACAGTTTCACATCCCTGAAGGAGAAAGGGATGGCATTTCTCCAGCTGGTCTGGCTGTTTTTCCATCTCCATTTTGTTAGTTTAAGGATGGTATTTTGTAATTTTATGCAGGTCGCTGTGACAGGGAGCACTGGACAGAGGAAAGTCAAGTCAGTCAGCAAGTCCTCGCAGCACCTGCAGCAATCACCCCTCCAGGTGGGGGCATTAACTGCGCTGGACCACCTGTCTGCAGGTACACTTATGGCAGTCATGCCATGGTATGTTATGTTCAGCAACAGACCTGAACCCCCAGAGCAGGGGGGTGAAAACTAGATGATCTTTAAGGTCCTTTTCAACCCAGGCCATTCTATGACTTTCACAGCTTCACGAGAGTCATGTTAGAAGAGGTCTTACACAAACCACAGCTCTCTGGAAACTGCTGCAATAAAACGCTGGTGATGTCAATGAAAGGGACAGGGAAAAAAAAAAAAAAGTGAGATTTTGGTATTCAGAAGGGCCAACATTCCTGTACTTACTAACTTATTTGTTTAAAGGCAACCTCATTAGTGATGTCAAGCTGAGCTCTCCAGAGGCCTATCCTGGCAGCTGGCAGTGTGTTTGCTTTGTTTTAATGGTGAGATATTTTTAAACAGGGCCGAAGGAACTGTGCAGTGTGACCTTGCCTTGCACAAGCACTGCATTTTCAGAAGCTTAGGAAAGTATTTTTGCCCTTGGAAGAGCGCGTGCATATTTTAGCTCTTATTTCCAAGATTGGAAATCATCTTTTCATATGCAAGTGCTGTAACAGAGACGTGGTATCTTACAGGCAAACCTGGTTTCCATAAAGAAGCTGCAGCTGACAGCACATAGCCTGAGACCCCAAGAGACCCTGGCTTCCTTCCTCCCACTCCTAAAAGTTTCCTGTGTCATCTTGGCAGCTGACTATTTCTGTGTTCCTGGTTTCTTTGCCTATTAGTAAAATGGCAGTGCGTCTCCTGGGGATGTTTTGTGACTTAAATCACTTGCTCTAAGGCCCTGGGATGAAAGGCTCCATAAAAGTCCAGTGATAAATACAGCCAAGATTGCAATTTAGTTAAAGAGCTTCAATTATTTATGGAAAGAGGAAATGTAAACCAGAAGCTGCCAGATGTTCGTTGCACTCCTTTTGGAATACCCTTGTCAATAGCTTAGCATGATGTGGTGCTGCTGGGGAGATTTTTCGGCTCCCCACCTCTTCATGCATCTCCTGTTAGAAAGAAATCCAGACCAGCAGTTCCTATCTTAGCAGCTCTGTGTATCACTATCTGCACACCTATGGCCTTCCACAATAGATATTGACACAAATAAAATATCTCCTGATGTTTACTCTGGGATAAGACATCCCCATTATCTTGCTACTTGGCACAGATCACGCGGGAGGAAGTATTTACACCCTCTCCTTTAAAACACAATCCAGCTGGGGAGACAAGCGTGCGTCACAGGGATGGGAGGGAGGATTTATTGCATCCAAGTTGGAAGTATTTAAATAAATATGGGCAACAGCTCTGCACTTGGTGTTGTGTCTGTACTTCCAGGTCTGCTGCAGAACTACAGCCCAGAAAGCCACGGTGGCAAGCAGTCCTGGTCCCAGAGCAGGGAAAATGCAGAGCATGCACAATGTGCTGCCTGGGGCTCTGGGGTGGGCAAGGCAGCCCAGAGCCACTACAGGTCTATGGCTTCACTGCCAAAAAATGAGCAAAACAATGCTGAAAACAGGAGTCACTCCCACAGTCCCAGCACAGAGGTTATGCAGCTTGCAGTGCTTACAGCAACTGTCCTGTGCTGGGTGCACGCTGCTCTCGGTGTGTCCTCCCTTTGGAGGTGATGATGGCTGAGACTAGGAAGGAATGACCAAAACCCCCTGTAGAAACCTCCCTTCAGAGACAGCCCTACCTAGAGCTGGTTCATGTGGAAAGGACAGGTGGTTATTTTCTCAGGAAAAATAACTTTGGAGAGAAACAAAGGCACGTAGCCAGGAGACAGCCATGCTTCACTTGCAGAGGTCCTTCTAGTTGGCTTAGATGTTACAGATAATAACCAGGAGGACAGAAGTAGACTGCTAGGGCATGTGAAAACATTTCATTATAAATCAATCACAGCCTATTAACGATTGTTTAATTTCTTTTGTTGAAGTTCTTGGCACTGATGGTGGAGTCCTGCCTACCGAGAGCAGGCCAAAGACTATGCAGCGCCCTGTGCCGTGTGTTCTGCTCCTCGGAGGATACTAACCACCTAGGGACACCCAAGTGTCAGATCCCAAATGGCTGTGCAAGAAACTTTCCCATGAACAGAATCCAAATTTTTTTTTTTTTTTTTTTTCCTCCAGGGGAGACCTGTTTGTGTCCCAGTGTGGCTGCCATAGCCTCAAAGTGAAACACAGGCCCTCTCCAGTATGGCCAAATTATGTTCAGTAAAACCCCCATACAGACCCATATGCATATTATTAAGGGTGAACACATAAATCCCTCCCTTTTCAGACTCCTCTACCACATTTCTGAGTGGCACCTACATGGGCAGAGATGGGCACCATGAAGTGTGGGGTGGGGGAGAGCTTTTCTGCTGAGCCAGGCTGGGACGATTCTCCCTTGCCCTTTATTCAGTGCTTTTACTGGCAGATTTTTAAAGCCAGGCATAAGCCTCTCATGAATTGATTTGAAATACTGTGCAGAAAGCTTATTTACTGTTTCACTTACATCTATTTCCAGCCCTTTCCCCATTCACACGCTTGCTCTGGAAGGGGATGGCTGAAGGTGACCCTCCGCAGGTCACTGCAGCTCCCTCTCCTTACCACCTCCCAGCTCTTTACGTGGGATTTCATCGCTACCTAGTAACTCAATACACATGGTCAAAGTAGGTTGTTCTGAATTTAGTTACTGCCCTCCTTTTGTACAGACCCAACCTCCTTATGCTCCTGCAGCTACGCCGTGCTGGGCTCACCAGGGGACACTGCTGTGGGACCCCAGATCTCCAGACCTTCCACCCAAGATCATCATCCTTACAGTGGACGTCGCAGCAAGCAGTGGCCACTGCCACAGAGGCCTTAAAGTCTAAACAAGCAGCTCGTGAATGAAAGGTGATCTTCATTTTACCAGTGCAAAAATCGAGCACCAAGAGCTGGTGCATCCATCCCAAGCCTGTGGCAGACGTGCTCTAGCATCGTAACACTTGCACCATTTAGCTGTCAGCATTATTCTCTGCTACAGATTTGATTTCCCAGACAGATCTCTGGTCCGCAGGTTGGTACTTGAAATGTATTTGCTTTTTTTTCTGTGCAGAGTGGTTACATATTTTTACATACACGCTTTTGCAGGCCACTGCAGAGCTGAAGAAATCTGACAGATGAATCTCTGCCTGATCCACACGTGCAGAAACCCCAGCATATCTGGCGCTTACACCATCACACCTACAGACATCACGCAGGCTTGAACATTGCTTAGTCCCCCATTTGGGCAGTCTCAAAATACCTGTGTAGATGAAGAGGCAACTGCCCCAGCACAGTGGGCTGATTCAGAGCAGAAGACCTGACTGGCTCTTCAAGGAGAAGGAGAGCTTGCAGAACTCAATTTTCCAGGATGTCTCTTAAACTAGTGGTCTCCAGGCTGTTTTGATTATGCGCCCCTATCAGTACAAGCTCTTTGAGCATGCACACCTGACATATGCACATTTATTTATAAATTATATGCTTATCCTGCTGTGCTAACACACTATGTACATTACAAAACATAAATAGAAATTCAAAAAGGATGAGATAGAGATGAAATAAACACTATTTTTAAAACATCACATTATTTTTTTTGTTTATTAATGGTTCAAAGAACACATTATTCCCACGCCTCAACAGATGGTCCTGCGCATCCCTGGGGAGCACGCACCCTGCTCTGGATGCCGCTGTCTGAGGCTAACAGATCACTGCAGCAAGCCATTGAAAGCTGGTTAGAAGGGGAAAGGGCCCAAAATAGCCCCCTGCAGCGAACATCTTCCTCTCCTCTAACCTGGGCTGGGTCTCCAGTCACCTTCTCCTGAGTGCCAGCAAGGAAATACTGCCCTTACACACGTTATTCAGGAGAAGCACACGTTTTCCTGGGAAGCTTCCAACTCTCGAGTCTTCTGAAAGAGATAATAGTTTTTCATATCGAACTGAAGTATTTACACAAACATCTTTCAATAATGTAGCCTTAAGATTTAATTTAGTTTGTTCATTCTGAAACACAGGAGAACATAAATAGCTTAATTTAGTTTGAGGTAATACTAAATAATTGGTTGACTGCCAGTTGATATTAAAAAAGGGAAAATATTAGTTCCAACCAAGTGTCCTTTGGGAGGGTTCTTGTATTTACACACACACACACACACACACACACACACACACACACACACACACATTCTTTTATTTAACCAAGATGTTAACAAATAAATTTCTAGAAGGTAACCCAAAAGTGCCATACTTCCCATTACTTTGTGCTGGGCCATTCTTGTCACTTCACATTACAACGACTGCATTCAGAAGCTTTGTTAGTGGAAATGTGACAACATGCCCTGGAAATGTTTCAACTCTTTTTATAGATCAATTGCTTTTTGTGCCTGGTCTGATACCAAGACTGTTGCTACCAAGGCCACTTTCCTCTAGGTTAAAGCAAGTCCACACCATTTCTTTCCACATGAACACAGACTGGTGAATTTCAACCTGAAACGTGAAACTTTTAGTTTCTTATCAGATCTCATCTTGCTTAAAGTTTAAGAAATTTTTGGGGAAAGATTCTACAATGCAATGTTTTATGCAATTAAATTAGAAATTAATCAAGTAATTCCCTAGAATACTTTTTTTTTTTTTTTTTTTTTTTTAAGGAAATGAATCAGACTGCTGAGAAGTGAATCTACAAGTGGAAACTCCTCCATGTTACAGAGTTACAGAGAAATCAGAACAAACAGTGAAGGACTGACCCCAGACACGCATGAGTTTCTTTCTATTTTACTTTTAGCTTCCCTTTCTGTAACTCCCTTGCACACACATTACACAATATATATAATAATATCTCCACTACATGTGGAGATACAGCCCTCAGCCTACTCCGAGAGGCAGTAGGGACCCCACAGCAGCAGATGGAGGAGAAACCTTGAGCAGCACAGCATCACCAGCACCTCCACCAGGTACTTCTAGTGGGGCACAACAGGCAAGTGCACAGCCTGGCCCCTGGGCTGCTCCACCACGGTCCCACAGCGGACCTGCTTGTGACTCCTGTTTACAAAGAATGCTGATCCCAAGGATTATTAAGCCCTCAGCACTACTAAGCAAATAAGGAAAAAAAAAACATCAAGAGTAAGGAAAATGAACCCTAGAACTTTTTTAACCACAGATATCTTCAAAGTGTTTTTTTTTTTTTTTTTTTTTTTTTTTTTTTTTTTTTTTTTCAGTTCATCATTCTCAAGGATCTCCTCTGTTTCCTCTGCCCAGTCTGCAATGCCCATGCTCTGCTTGCACAGCTGTTGAACAACTTGAGCTCCCACTGCCTTCTTCTGAGTGCTTCATCTTTCTAGGCTTGGGGTGCATGGATGGAGACACGCAAAATAGGTAGATGCATTTGATATTAATGGATAACCTTCCTGCCACCTGAGTATTTCAGCACAGAAAGAGTGTCATGGCATGACCTAAAGAACCAGCCTCTCATGCTTGTGCTTCCAAAGGCTTGTAAAATTAGTGGAATTTGAAAAGAGGAAAGAGAAAGAGATAGAAAAGAAGAAAGGAAAAACATCTACATGTTTGCTGCAGTTTGTTGCCCTTCTTTCCTCCTGGGGATTCTGTTAGCATCAATCTGGTTGTGACCAGACAAATGAACTGCAACAGGACCTGCAGAGATTAAATCTGAGTGGGCTGCTGGCAGCGTGAAGATATTTGGTATTAACAAATGTGTGGACCTGTAAACCAGAGAGCTGGGGTAAACATCATCACGGTAGGTGGGAGAGGCAGGCAACACAGCCAAGCAGCTGCGCTGTCAGGAGTTTAAATTTATCTTCGCTCCTTTACACTGTCCCACCAATGTTAGTCCCTCTCACCAAGCTGTGATTGTGCTGCTGGGTGGAGAAATATATTTTAAGAAGTGGTCTTAAAACAATATTGAAGTGCAGTGAAGGTGCAGATGCAAGATAAACAACAATCCATCCAACAAATTCATCCTTCAGGAGTAGTCTTGTAAAAGTTCTGTGTCCGTTCCCATTAATGTCTGATCTTAACCTCTTTTGAAATCGGTGTTTCTTGGAAATGAAGCAGGCATTGCTTCCTCCTGAGTATTTGGCCAAGGTCACATTAGCTTCGCATCATGCACACGCTGTGCTGGGGCACACGTCCTGCTCTCGTTCAGAAGAAGGGAGCATCAAGGAAATCTTTCCCTTTCAAATATCTCCACGCTTAACTAACTTACATTTTATCAAATGCAGACATGCTAAAACATGCTACGGCAACATTGAGGTTGTGACATAGAGGAAGCGAGGCAGAAAATTCGGTGTGAAAGATTACACACTGCTTGCTCCTTCTGCTACAAAAGAAAACCATGGTGCCATGACCGGGCATACTGGCAGCCCAACACCCAGCCTTCCTACTTGTGCCAATGCATTTTTACTGTGCTAATGCTATTTAGTGGCCTGTAATACTTCTTTATTAGGTTTCCTAGGATGATTTTCAGTGTTATGTTTTACTTCTTCCTGTTATTCATACAACCCGGGGCCGGCTCATACCCTAAGGTAGCTTACACCTATTAGCAAAAGAGAGATAGTCAACTTGTTTAGACCTCACACTGCTCAGTTAGTTCACTTCTAGCAGTGTCTGTCAAACCTCATATCAACAAAAATCAGGGCATGCTCTGGGATAGCTCCAGGCAAGCCAGAGCCCCGTACAGACTCTGGTTTCCCAACCATGTGGCTCCTTGCAAGGGGCATGATCAGGCTCCTGAGTCTCCTTCAGCAGCCTGGCACTGAGCTGACCTGCTCGTTAGCCAGTGGTATGTCTGACTGACCAGCAGGGTGTTAGCAGGACACCCTGGTTAGCAGGGTGAAGCTGTGACTATGTCCTCTACACCCTCTGCCCCTACCCACAGCAGGCCTCAGGCCCCTCCTGGGCAGGGGTCTCGCTGACAGAGTCTGGGAGGTGCTTGTTTTAGGGGAGGTGTCCCCTAATGCTCTACAGGAGGTTGAAAAAATAAAGTGTATGTGTTCTTCATGACAAATAACCTGTCTGTTTCACCCAGCTGAATTTCGTGTGACTGACTGCAGAGGTTAAGCGTGACAGATGCTGGGCTGCAGCTCCCGGAGGGAAAGGTGCGTGAGGCCTCACAGTTTCTTTGGTTTTCAGCCACAGAGGGACGCACCTTTATGTTTTACATGCACTCAAACTCCAACATACCGCCTGTTCTTCCCCCTCCAGCTCTTTCTCAGGCAGCTTGGTTGCCTCAGATTTTTGTGAGAAAAATTCACTTTCTAGCAGCTTTCAGCTAAGGGCCATTTTTAAGCTCAAATCTCCACACTTGAGTACTTTTGTAGCTACCAACCCGTTTAGGTGATAGCCCTTGGAAGCAACATGGAACACGATGAAGCACAGCGGCGCCGGTTGCCTGGGGACCCGTCCCCAAACACATGCGGTCACTCGGGTATTTAAAGCGCGGCCCCTCCCGCAGGGCCCGGGGGTTTCTGAGGCACCTGTCGCTCGCGCGTGTGAAATTTCTGCCCCGAAATGACAGGCTGGGTGCCGTGCTCGGGGCAGTTAATGCTTTTTATAAGGAAGTCGTGCAAGGCGTGTGCACTCCTCCCTGACTCATGTCACGCTGCTGGTACTGGGATCAGACTTCAGCGTGCACATTGCCAGAGGGCCTGCGGGAGCAAAAGTCCACCCCTTCCTAAATGAGTAGCAGTCTATACATTTGTGTTTTTCTGTCATTGATGAAGGTGAATTCTGGTTCAGCCATGGAAAGTGAGAAGGCAGGAGGGTGGAAAGGACATCTGGCATGGGAGAGAAGCACCTGGGGCAGTAGGGCACCACCGGCTCCCACACAAAACTTCATCTCTTGTGGTAAAAGCCAAGCATTTGGCCTGCCTCAGTTTCGAGGGCAGATCAGTGGTGCTTGTGTTTCCCAGAGGATGGGTGCTGACTAAGGCTGGGGGATGCTGGAGCACAACCACCATCACCAGCAGCACACCACAGCCCCAAAGCACAGCCCTACGTCCAGTACCAGCTGCCAGACAGGCTCCACCCCGAGCACGCCTGTGGAGCTCCTACCACGGACGTTTTGCAAGCAGAGGTGAACTTGTGTCCTCACTTATCATACCTGACTGAAGCCTGCTTTTCATCTTAGAGTTTCAGAAACTGTGCTTTTGTAAGCTCTGCCTCCTTTCCTTTTAGTTTTCGGTAATCAAAACATGAGGGAGATGATTTTTTTAAGAATTAGGAGTCAGTCAACTTTTCGGTATCTGTTCATATGTTTAAACCAAGTCTTTCCTATTGACTCGAGTTACAGCTGTGAAGATAGTTTCCGATAACAGGTACTACGTGTAAGCACCCAGGAACCGAGAAATGCCAGGTGTAACCTCCTATGAGTCCTGTGGTTGAGATCACTCCCTTCGCACCGCTCGAGTCCTGCAGCATTTGGGAGGCATCCAGCTGGCTGGTCGCCTTAACCACAGGGCTGTCCTTTTGCCCCTCCTGCAGCTGTCAGGTCCTTGTGCCGCACACCTTCCAGCTCCTGACAGGCAAACCACTTCCTTCAACACACAGCCCTGACTCACAAGCAGAATCACATCCTGCCTGGTGAACAAGGAAGGGTTTTGAGAGTAAAATAACCCGATCGTGTAATTATCAGCAGCTTGATCTGCCACGTGCACGTGGAAATGCAAAACGGGACTGCTGGCAGTCCTTGCTGAATTTTTAATTGTTTGACTTTGTCATCATATTTTCCCTTTAACTTGGCTCTTCTGCATAATTATATACACACATGTCTATCTGCATGATGAAGCTGTTCAGAGAGACTAGAAGATGCTGGAAGGAGAAGCGTGGGATCAGAGAGGTGAGAGAAAAGGGAACTCGGAGAGCATCTAGTAGCTGAAGAGTAATTGGAGATGAGGAAGCATAAGGGAAAAATAAGAGAACTGAAGACTATCAGAAAATGCTGAGGGAGGAAACCTGTATTATGCTGCTACGCTGATCCATTAAATGAATATGAGACTGACAAAAAAAAAAAAAAAAGGAAAAGCACAAATCCAAGTAGAGAAACACAGCTCAAACAATGCATGCAGCTCACAGATGATATGTTCTTGGAGCTCACTCTGCAGAGGCTGGTGCATTGTGCCAGCCAAGACAAAAAGCAGAAATGCCACATACCACAGCCTGACTCGGGTGGAACACGCACATAATTCTGCACTGAAGGGCACAGCTGAGAAATCTTTCCTTCCAAACATTCAGCAGAGGACAAAGATAATTCTGTAAGAAACACACACCACCCAGAGTTTCAAGATCCAAGTAGATAAGCCTGAGGCAACCGGGCCTGACTTCATAGCTGGCCATGCTTTCAGCTGGAGGTTGGACAAGAGACATCCTGAGCTCCCTTCCAGCTTGGATTATCCTGGGAAAGACTACCTAATGCAACCAACAGCTAGAAAACATGCAGTGTCACATGCATGCTTAGCATTTGGCTGAGAGTCAGACATAACATACATTTCCAGTCTCCTTGGCAGCAGTGGAGATACTTTCAGGAAGAAATTGAGCAGAACCACACTCTTAGCTGTTAGCCCAGTACAACCAAGGAGTGGATGGGCTGTGACTCTATTAAACAAGCTGTGCCCAAACCACTCCAATCTGTAACCTTAGAACAAGAACTAGAGTTGTCCACAAGACCATCAAAATCAGGAATCTGCCAATGCAAGCTTATAATATGCATGTTGCAAATACATTTTGAAAGGTTTTAATGTGCTTGAAAACACAGCCTCACTTAGCTTTATCAGACATTCACTGTACTCTCTCACAGCCTAGATTTTATGGGGGCCTAACATGCTAGTGCCTGCCTTCACCAATATGATGGCATTGTTACAGCCTTGCCTGTCAGTGTGTAGCGTGCCAGCAGTGTACCAGTGATTTCAGTACCAGAAAGAAGCAAGCAGCACAGGTACCCTCCCAAGGGAGGTGTTACCCTCGTGGCTCACCCTTCATGATGCAAGCTGAAAGAAGCCCACAGAAGTGCTGTGGAGGGATCACGTCACCCAGATGTGGATTGTGGGGATGTGTCCAGTGTCCACAGCACCAAGCTGGGGACAGCAGGAAAATAAGAATTATAAAAGCATTCTCCTAAATTTCACTGACTTCTGGAAACCAGTATTAGTAATCCTGACATTTCTTTGCCTTTTCTAGCAGCTTTAGCTGGCATTACTTAGGCTACATACCAGTGTGAGCTTTCACAATCATCATCATGGGGATATGGCTGGAAAACAACTCACTTCTGAGTGCCGAAGATTTGGGCTGTCTGCAAATGAGAGCACTGTAGTTCAGCACTGTTTCACTTCTGAACATGAACGTCACAGACACAAACGTTTATGTCTTCATCTAATTTTATAAAACACAACTCTAAAATTAGGGACGAGGCAAGATGGGTTGATACTTGTTCTGCAAGCTTCTTATTGTTGATACACATGCTTGTAATTTGCCGTTTGGGAGGTGTGCCTTACTAGCACATGTTCTGCAGCATACAACATAGCTAGGGACATATCTGAGTAATAGTAATTACATACTGAGGTGCGTGCTCACTAAACCACACTCTCTCCACTGCCACTTTTCACTTGGCATGATGGAGAATTACTGTGCTCTGAACTCTCTCAGACTCTGCATACGGGCCAAAGAGATTTCTAACCTTCATTTCTGTGAAGAATTAGATGAGTTCTCAGCTGAGTAATTTTGCAAGTTTCCAGCAAACCACACTTCCACTTCACAGCTGGTATGATCATTCCGAGGTAAAAGACAAGGTCATTTTATCACAGTTCTCTTTTACGTGTAGTTGTGTTTGTGGGGGAAGTGGAGGCTGGGATCTACAGAACTCAAGTTCGTAGGTGTTCTCCAAAATGTCATATCTTTCTCAGTGTTGGAGAACACTCTTTGTTCTCTTTCCACTCAATGAACAGCCTTAGTGGTGATGTTGTGCGCACACCTGCCAGATTTCATACAGGAGATATCTCTGCTGTGGCAGCAGGGCCACAGCAGTACATGTGGTAGCTTGCAATTGATTGTAAAATGCTCACAGCAGGGAAGGAAACAAAGGCTGGATTTCTTGTCCTCTAAACATTAATTTGTCACATATTTATATAACCAAGCCAAAATAGAAAAATAATGTCTACCTATCCGTGTATGCAATTGCATCAAATGCATCACATGCACATAAAACTCAATAATCTCATGAAGTTGGTTGGTTTTCTGCTCTATGAACATCTTTGTCAAAGTGCACAGGCTTTTTTCTTTTTCTTTTTCTTTTTCTTTTTCTTTTTCTTTTTCTTTTTCTTTTTCTTTTTCTTTTTCTTTTTCTTTTTCTTTTTCTTTTTCTTTTTCTTTTTCTTTTTCTTTTTCTTTTTCTTTTTTCTTTTTCTGTGGCTACTATCAAGCAGCCCCACAAGCAATGAAACAGTGGTGTTTTAACACTTCTGCTTCTCTTAGTGCCTTGGTTTAGCTATCTGAATTTGCCTCTTCATGACTTTAGGTTTGCTTTGCCTCTGCCACTTCAGGCAAACGTAAAGAGATATGTTAAAAGCACACTTAATTACTCAGGAGGGTTCACAGCTCTTGCAGCAAAAAGAGTTTGCTTCCCTATTTGTAAGTGCATGCCTATGCGCACACTATTATGCCACATATGCACATACATACTTATGCAATGAGCTATGCACACAGATTTTGATTTAATGCAGGCGCACTTGCTGCCCTGCCTTGTTAACATCAGAGGAATGTCTTGAGCCTCTTTCAAGTTGTTGTTCGCAACCCACATGCCTTCAGCCCCAGGTGCTAAGTCCTAGGGCTTCAGGACACCCTGCAGCAGTCTGCAGGGTTTAAATGTTCAGGCGGGAGACAGATAATACAAATTCTAGGCAGGTTGTTGATTCGTAAGTTTTTCTGGCATCCTTGACTACTAAAAAATATCCCACCTCCATACTGAAGCAGATTACTTCCCTGATTTGGATAACAACATCAATGTTCCCAGAAATCAGCTGTCTAATTGAACGTTTATTGAATTGTTTCCCACTGCAAGCTAACAAACACTTTCTTGGAAGGAACATCATCAGACATCTTTCAGACAGCATATAATAAAAGATCTGGATAATGTCTGCTATAACTTCTCTTCTAGAGGTCTTGAGCCAATTCTTACAGATAAAGGAAATGAGTTGTTCCAGCTGTCAATAGACAGGTTTCCTGAATGAAGAAAATGATGTACATTTCTTCCCACCTTCTGAAACTACTCTTTTGAACAAGGATTTATTCAGCATTTAGTAGCTGTTTGGTTTTCTGATATTGTTGTGCAGCGCCTAGAACATTTTTGCCTTGGACCTTGATGGAGTATTTCCTCACTTCAGGAGTACCCTTTTGTCTGAGCAGATTGCTGAAGAGCTGACTGTGCACATATACCCTGCCTAGCAGGAGCAAGATTTGTACTGAGCAGCCCCTTACAGAAGACACCGCAGTAATTTAGCATCAGTCATGGTAGAGAGTTTAGCAATTTTTAGCACCATGTCAGAGAATGGTTCAATGACTACGCATAAAATCCTAGCTGCTAGAAAAGACACAAAACTAGATTTGTACTTGCGTTTCTTTTTTGGGGATCAAGGCTTGCTAAAATTACTGAGGTGGTATTTCAGATTTCTTTTCCAGCCTCGGAGCTTACTATATGTGAGCAGAGACAGTGATGTTCTATCTATAGTAGCTGCCTTGTGCTGCTTTTTGCCACCAGCACAGCAACGATACTTCATTTTCCCACCAAGCATTCTTCCAGCACCCTCTCACCCCCAAAATAAAACTTACCACTGCCTGCTAAACCACCCAGTCTTTGCAGGAGCTGCATGCCCTTTATTCACTTTCCTTCAGGGCTGTTTCTGGCCGTGTAAATCCAGCATTGCACAGTTGAAGACTAAATGGGGAAGGGCTCAAGGAGTGAATAGAAAAGACAGGCACCCCACCAACTCGCCTCCATACCACCTGTGGTCAGACCAGTGCGGTCAGGCACCTTGGCTGGTATTTCACATCTTATCTCCAGATGATGGCCCAGCTCACAGCAGGCAGCCACCTCGATCAGCCCCCTACCTCTGCAGGCGCTGTTCTGGGGAGCAGGAGCGTGGCAGCTGCTGGTGTGGAGGACAAGGAAGGGGGCTTGTGGCTGCAGCCATCGCTGTCCTGTCGCTGCTGGCTGCAACCGCAAGGGCCGAGGGTGTGCTCTCGGCCTTGTCCCTTGCTCTCACTGCAGCAGGAACAAGCCCAGGCCTTTGTCCAGCTGTGGGGAAGATGCAGGATGTTGGGAGTGACCACTCTGAGGAGCTGATGAACAGAGGGGATGGCAACACATCCATCCACGGGGCTCATAATTTACTCACGGCCTCTGAAAGTCCTTCTGCCCATCACACCCTCCTCCTTTCAAAAGACCCCTTCTAGCCATTTTCACTCTTCTATTCCAAAACACAACTCCTTAACAGTTCAAGAATAGATTTTCTTTTGCCTGCTTTGCTGAGAAGCCTTCAGCCAGCTCTGTGCAGACAGTGCTATTTACTCTAAGCTCACAGAGGTCTAATTATCCAGCCATGACGAAGTTAGCACTCAGTCTGGGTGTGAACAGGGTCAGGGCTCAGACAGAAGTGAATTTACTTGCTTCTCCAGTCTCACCAGCAGGTGCCTGTTGTCCCAAGATGTTCCTTGTCCCAAGATGCAACCCTAGCAGGCTTGGTGTTTCATTTTCTGGAATTGTTTATGTCCAGCCTCCTTTTTTGATCCTTTTAGATTTAAGAAATCATTTCCATATTTAATTCTGGTTATTAATATGTGTTTCTCCAGTAACCACTTACAGATTTTCAAAATCACCTATTTTTAAGACACTTTCTTGAGCCTGCTAGGAATTATCCCCTGTGGTAGGTGACCCTCACCTTGTTCATGGCACGACAGAGCCAGGCAGAGCACACAGAGTCAGGGGCACCAGGAATTCACTTCCCAGCTTGGTGGTGCCAGCACACGCCTTGGGAGGAAACATGTGCAGTGTCACATGCCTAGTGTTAGCACATCTTTCCACAGCACAGGAGGGTAAAACAGGTTCATGAAGCAGCAACCTGGTGGATAAAATAGTGGGACGCAGAGACTGAGAGTGACACATTTTTAAGGCAGCTTTTTAGAAGCCACAAACTGCAAAATCAGCAAGTTTGTAAGTGTAGGACCTCATGTTTAATCAGGGGCAGAGTTTTACATACCTTCTGCATGGGAATAAATCCAACGTGACTGACTTTATGACAAGATTTGCTTACAGAATCGCCACAGCTTACGCCAGCAACAATCACTCTGTACGCATCCACAGCCTCACGTGAGACAAAATATACCACGTGCAGCGATTTTCAGAGCCCACATCTCACATTGTGGAGGAGACCAAGCAGCCACATAGCAGCCTTACCTCCCTTGAAGAGCCAGGCCTGGCAGGGACCTGCTGCTTAAGGCCTGGCAAGGGCCAAACCTTCCCAGGTGCTCCCATTTCAACACAGGCTCTAGGCAGCAGAGGGTGAGCGGGGTGCAGGAGCCTCCCTGGAGCAGGAAACAACCATGGAAAAGGGTCATGAGGGATGGAGTGAGAGCGGAACAAGTGTTTTTGGACAGGCACTTCAGCTCAGGCTCACCACCAGGCATTGCTGGCAGCGGGGACGCAGTTTTGGCCACCAGTGCCAGCCGCATCGGGCGAGGAGCCACTGTTGGAAGAGCCTGGCTGAGCAAAGGGAGCCCAGCAGAGCTGGGAAGCTGACCCCAGGCACATACAGAGCTGGGGATCTCAGCAGGATTGGGAAAAAAAAATCCTGCCAGAGACACAGGACAGAGCAGACCTTAGAGGGTAACATTTCACAAGTGCCAGATCCATTTTCCCACAGAACTGCTTTCCAGCAGATTCACATTTCCCTCTCCAGTATTCATTCCATGTAGCGTTAAGCTTTCTGAAACAATAGTTACCATCTTGAAATGCAGGGTTTTGCAAGAGCGCAATTGTGCAGCCTGGCCCTGCTTGTAACACGCACCAAGGTCACAGAAACCAGGAGGCGAACAAGGCCAGCACCCCTGCAGCCGAAACTGGAGTCGCTGCTTCCCCCAGCCCTCCTGGCAGGCAATGACAACCTCTCAACAGAGCAAATTGCAAACAGATTTGGCATGTAGGCAACACTGATTTGATTTAGTGAAACAACCAGTATGCAGAGATGGCCCTAGGATTCTCGTTTCGTGCACCTTAGTCTGTTTTCCTGTATATTCTGTGCCACAACGAAGTTACTGCTAACTGTAAGGGCTCAGGACGTTGAGTGATGAGGGAGATTAAACTAAAAACCAGGACAATCCATCAGTCAGATGCTACCACCTTGATGGGCAGGTAGAAGAACTGTATGATATATGACATGATAAATGTGTTATATGTCCTGACTAGCTGCTGGAGCTGCTGCTGGCTAATAAAGCATGGGATGTGATTGAGCCCTTTTTCCATGGTCACGAGTAACATAACCCCACGCGGACTGCCTCACACCTAGTAAGAAGCAAGCTCATGCTGATCCCTCTGCTTCAGTGGAAATTGCTATTAGGGTCCCTGCCTTCTGCCCAGTCTGCTGAGGAAAATACAGAAAAGCATCACCTCCAAGACTGCTTTATTTCTGCTGGATGTATTAAACCAGCCAACATCGTCAGAAATTACTGTGTAAGGACAGACACATACAGTACGGCTGTGCACCACCATCAGCCTCATTTCCCTAAGAAAGGAAGCTATAGAAACAGAAGAAATTTTTGGTGGCACTTTCCCAAAGCAGACTCTTTACATATGAAATTACCAAGGTCACAGTATACTGGGAGCAGAGTCTCAAAATCAGCATCCCTGGAGCCAGATGACCTGAGCCCTGCTCCTTGCTATAGCACAAGCTTCCCGAGGTCGCTCTGAGAGGGCACTGAGCCTGTGCCTTGGTTTCTGCGTTTCAGTAATGGAGCAAATATGTCTTTACATCAGAATGGCAGCATTTGTACTAAGGTCAGTCCTGCTGTCAGGAGGAAGTACCAGGGACACGTAGAGCACAGCTGATTCATTTTCCAGCAGCTAATGATGTGGTAGATCCACCTTAGCAATCAGGTACATTATCTCATTTTCATTTTCCAGCTCAAAGCATAACGCAAATTGCGGGGTGTTACTTTGGAGAGGCAGTAACCACTTACGAGGAAGAGGGGAAAAAAAAAAAACACACAGCGCATACAGCGTGTGTCATCGCATGTTTAACACAGGAAGGGAAACAAAACTGTGGCCACATCTGAACTGGGAAGGAGCAGATCTTTAGAGCAGAGTAGTTGGTGCCAAGGATTGAGTCTGTACTGCACACATTTGGGGTAAAGGAGTGGAAAAGAAGAGGGGAAAAGGGTTTATTTCATAATAACTTTTAATTTAGTCCCGTGAAGTGAACACCCATTAGTCGCCAGAGCCTGTTACGTGAGCTTTTGAAGAGCATCTTTCAGCTCAGTTTCATTCAAAAGGAATCCAGGTCAGGGACTGAGACAACTCCGTGATATGAACCAAAACACACCAAGTGAGGACAGTCAGGAGACTCACTTCAAAAGCATGCTCCCAACCTGAGCCATGGCACCAGCACTGGTCCCGGCGCGATGTGGGGTGTGCTGTGGTTCGGCTCTAAGCTTAGCGCGAGGCAGGTCTGAAATAAGCCATGTGCACTCCCAGTTTAGTGACTCACTGAGCATCTTTCTCAGAGGATTTTTTTTATTTGACAGTAGGTCCTGATTTATTTATTTTTTTTCCCAGCTCCCTGGAATTCACACATTAGGTGTGAAGAAAAAAAGCATGGTAAGTAAGGCTGTGTATTTCCCTTCATGAAAAAAACAGAGAACAGCACCGAGTCCCAGAGAACTCAGTCTTACAGGTTGGCAAAAAGTAAGATTTACCAGCTTACAGCTAACAAAGCTGCAAGAAATTTAAAATAAATAGTGAAGCCTGCTAGCCACAAGAAAGAAGAAAGAGAAGGAAAACAGCAATAATCCATGTGGATCATCCACCGTTTTGCTTCACTTTTTAGTTAGGATAATGTTTTGTGTCAAGCAAACAAGCAAAATAGTTTCTAACAAAAACTGGAACACGACAATATAATTTGATTTTTTCAAGAGAAAGTGGTTTTCTATGTTTACCATAAAAGAGGAAAGACTTGGCAAGTTAAATTGCATGCTCAGTTGCATTTTTTTTTTTTAAGTATACATACAATATGCAAGGAAGGGAAGGAAAAAGGAAGAACTAAACCATTAAAAGATTGGCTTAGTCGACTAAATTACTTTCTGTTGTTCAGTCATCCGTCATCCTTACAGTTAAGAAAGCTTGGTGTTGTGTATGTGTCTTTTTTCTTTTTTTGCCTTATCACCTGAAAGTTGAGAGGATAATTGTATACGTATGAAGGACAAAGAAGTGCTGAAACTATTAAAGGATCAAGCATACAAAGCTGAAAACATTGAATGGGAATTAATTTCATCATTATTGAAGGACTGGAGTTCCAAATAAACTTCTAAAGAGAAATTCAGCCAGGAACTTACAACTTGATAAATCTTCAGGAGATGTGACGGAAGGAACCCTTTGAACTTCAGAGAGGAACCAGCATTTCTTACAGCCTTGTGGGAGACGTGGTTTCCATTAACATCACAGCCTCACACTTCTGGCAGGCACTCGCAGGGGTCAGAAAGTAATTTTCTTTTCCTCCTGCGTGCATACCATCTTTGTCCATAACTTTGTGTCCACTTCCATCAACTCTGCCTCCCCTTTCTTTTCTGAATGTCAGAGAGCAACAGCAAGGTAAGTAAGTTTTTTGGGGGTGGTAGTGGTGGTAAGGGATTCTTGTTTTCCACTGTGCATAGTGTATAGTCCTCTGAATATTATGTGGGGGAAAAAAACCACAAATACATTGCTTTTGGCAGAGTAATATCCCATATGCTTGGCCTCTTTTGCCCTCTTTCTGTGCTGCTTTGTACCATGAACCCTGGTCTCTCACTGACAGCCATCATATATTACTGACAACAAGCATTTTGTATGGGTATAGAGCTAAGGTGGCCAGTACCACTCCTAGATGAAGCATTTAGCATCATCTGCAACTGCAGAGGGATGAACAACAACATGAATGATCCTTTCTGGTTCTCCCCCTTTCTAGTTAAGAGAATCTATATTCAACTCATTAAGCCATCTGTGAAACGAGTGTGTTATTGTGAGAGCTCCAGATCAGCTTTTCTCATCCAGATCATTTTTGTGGTGGTGCTTGTTACTGACTAGGCCTAAAACTAAAGTTTCAGCTCTCTGAAATGAAGTGTACAACGTCTTTAAGGACAGGATTACAACTGTGCCTACAGAGACCTTTTGAAATTACAATGGCAATGCTCTTCAAAGTCCTCCATTCTTTATTTCCTCTTAATAAGGATCTTCTCATAGAGTACTTCAAGGGTGAGAACACTATTTCTCTACTTTTTTTTTTTTTTTTTTAATGGTGCAAGCAATAGGGAAGACACTTCACAAGCTTGAATAAAATCAATTTGTTCAACTTTCTTGAAAATGTGTGTCTGTTGTTCATTTATTACAAAGTCTGGCAAGTTACTATTATGCTATAAGCTAACACTACCATTTTCATGGAGTTAATAGCATGACTAACTGCATTTTCTAGCAACTGGCCTAGATAATTTCTACAGATATACAGAACGTATGTGTCATTCAGTTTAAGCCTTTTCCTCACCACTACCAATTACCAGAACTTCAAGGTTTGGGTGGATCACCATTTCACAGTAAGAAAGAGAATTAAACAATTCTCTCATAAGAGAATTAAAATTTTGCGTTAGGTATAATTCCTAATGATGTGACAACTGAAGTCTACAGCTGCAGCATTGACATTTAATTTTTCATACTCAACACAAAAAGGCTTATCAGCCAGTACTGGGTAACCCTAAAGAAAACAGATGTATAGACTCAGACAGGTGTTCTCCAAAACATTTTAATATAATCTGCATTTGGAGCCTAAATGGAGTATGAGCAGAGAAATGTGTTTGTTATTCCTTTTTAACATTACTGTTAAAGCTAAATTATTTCACGTAAAAAATTAACTGCAATATTTCCATACATGGAACTAGCCCTGCACAGGAAATTTGTGGTAGAATGAAACACAAAATTAGTTAAAACCAAACAAACAGTAACTTTTCATTCTGCCCTCACTGAGGGTTCAACAATTACATTCATGCCCAAACCCCAACAGTTAAGGACAGTCTAATAGGTCTCCCATTAATTTCCTCAAAATTACTTTGAAACATTAAATACCACTTGACTTTATTGCAGTCGAAAAAGATTGAAATTAGTGTTAATTTTATGTAGTCATATTTGTGAACATTTTAGAGCATAGCATGCATTTCACTTGGTGTATTTCAAAGCGTGTGGAAGCTCTTTCAACATATCTTGCCACTATCACCTTGCAGTTGATATAAAACTGAGGAGAGGCACGTTTTCCCTAGAAAGGTTCTTATCCTTTTTTAAAAAAAATTGCAAGGATTTTGCTATGGCATTCATTTTTTTTTTTTAAGTGATTTCTGTGTTTTTTTTTTTTTTTTTTAGTGTTTTGTAAAAATGGAAAGAGTTTAATTTTAACCAGTTGCAAAACATTTGTTAAAAGAGAACTTTTTGAGAACTACAGAAATGTACAAAATTACTTCATAACCAGGGACTGCTGTGAAGTATATATGGAAAAGGAACCACGCTGTTGCCTTGCCGTTCAGAAAGTGCCATTACACCACACTTAACAAACAGAACACATACAAGAGGCAACTCGAACATTGTTACCAGAGTAAGTGATAAAAAAACAGGAAGAGAACTTTAGGATTTGGTAGGAACAGCATTTATTTTTTATTAGAGTATTCTTCATCTACCTGGCTGAAGTATTTCAGTTGAAGTCCAAGATGATTGGACAAAAAAAATGAGTATTTTTATCCCCATACCCTCCTTCCAATCCCCAAATGCACCTTAAGAGGTCTCAACAAGCAAGGAGGTATCATTGTATTTAGGGAACCACACTTGTAAACTGTTTAATCAATTTTAAAACCTGTTTCACCTCTGCAGGTCACACATTTTTTTCCACAGTGTTCTCAATGTGTTCATGCGTTGGTAGCTCAGAAACAGTGCTTTCATCACAGAAAAGCCCAAATACAAAGAAAAGAAAGTTAAAAGTGACAAAGATTATTTGTGTTCCGAGTGCTTTTTAGTTCCTTGTCCTGACCACAGTGAGTTCAGCTAGCAGTACTACTGTATTTAACATCAGCATGTTTCACTGAAAACATCTTAACAGCCACCTCTGAACAAGTAACAAGACTAAAAGTAAAACAAACAAAATACCTGGTCCATGACATTGTTATCTACTACTGCAGTGGAGACAACACTGGGCTGAAACAAGGGCCATCGGGGCAAATCTGTTACTACCCATTAGCACTGGCATCTCAGACAGGGGGTGCTGTCCTGACCCACCTTCCTAATCAGCAAATCCTGAACTAATCCCCTGCATATTACCAACACAGGCTCTGTACTGATCTCTTTTAAAATAAAGTAAGAAGTTAAAGAGTAACATAAGCACACCAGGCTATGGAAATGGAATTAAATGCATGAACTCATCCACCTGGAGACCTAAGTCTGCACATCTGACAAAACCGCCACTTAAGAGTTCAGCAAACAGCCTCAAGACTGTGAAAAATTAACTTCTAAATGGATGTGATACACCACAAGATTGATGCATGCTGGTAGATACTTAGACAGAACTACGTACAATAAATCAGTACTTCTATTATGTGTTAGTTCTTAGAAAGAAGAAAAGCAAGCAGTTAACAGAATAGGCCCTCCCTGTAAGACTTAACATTTCTCACTAGATTTATGTATTTTTAATAGTGATATGCTTTCTCCTGGAAATGTCTTCCATTCAAAGATTTGCTAACAATTAATTTTTAGGTTATATTTCTGGACTCAATATCCAACTAACTAATTTTAAACAGGATATTAGACTGTTATAAAGACAGAAATTTAAACTAAAACCATTAAGGAGCAGACAGATTCCAGAGTATAAAACTCTGAAGATCTAAGAATTCCTTTTTCTTTGACCTATAGAAAGAGAAGTATTTTTGAGAACTGCTTTGATGTGGACCACTTCTACTGTGGTGTGATTTCTTAACTACCCCTGCTTACAAAGTAATAGATAAGCATAGGAAGTTAGAAAATAAGGAATACAAAAATCAAACTACTGTTCTCACAAGTGACAACTTGAGCGGCATGTGTTTTAATTGTACAGAATCAGAAAAATCCAGCCAATTGAATAGAAACTTACTGCTGCGTATTTGCAAGAGGAACAGGATTTCCTCATTCTCAGAATTTCATAGGATGTACACATGGCATGGGACACACAGGTGAAAGATGCTTCAAAATACAGAGTCTAAAAGTGGCAATACATCAACAGCACTTTCAACATAGCTTTGTTTAAAACCATCCTAGCATGTTCCTCAAGAATGGCTAAACTAACAGATGCACTAACAGGAACCCTGAAATAGCCAAAAAACAAGGAAGAACTATTCTCAGATGCACTCAAGATATACTCCTCCTCAACCTAATTCACGAAAGACAAAAATGTTCCAACATCAAATCAGAAGTAAAAATTGAAAGTGGCCCTCCTATAACAGCTTTGCCTTTATCTAATTAATTTGGCTTTTAAATATCTATATAAAACTGACAAAAGCCTAAATCAACTTGCTGAATTTCTGGAGCAAGAAACCCATAGGTATGCTTACGACCTACCACTGAGATGACACCTCAAGTCAACAATATCCAAAATGCTAGGCCACTAACCTCGCAAGTAAACTGTATTCTACTCAACAGAACTGAATTTAAGACATTTGCAGGGCTAATGTGCCATTATATATTCTGCTATTAATCAACAGTAAAGTGCTGAATTGTATGAATTACCTGAATTGCACTCACGTTTATGATCTTCAGTTATAGATTTCTTATCAAGTCAAAAGAGCCCTTTCTGTTGTAAAAGCTAAGCTGTTGTGCAAATATTATAAAAATAGGTACTTTAATCAGGAGCTATATACACAACAGAACTTCAGCTTTTCTTTAAGTACAGCTGACACAGAGATGTAAAATTCATGCAAATATTTATAAAGATATTTAAAAATGAAGAAAAAGGGACACTTCTATAGAACTTCCAATACCCTGGCATACAGCCACTTACTATGTTATAATTATATTAGATGATGTCTAGATCTGGACTGAAAAGCATCATGCCACCAACATGCTTTAGTTTCTTTTGTAGCTAAAGTTGATTTGTAAATTTAAACTACAGCATACATTTGATCTACTTCTCATTAAAGTGTATCATTAAGTTTGAGGTTTAACTTTGAGCAAACTTCACATCTAGTCACATAACCAGCACAAGCAAGACAGTAGTGCAAAGGGGAAGCCGTCAGTTGTACACAGCGAGGACCCTTCCCCTAACTGCACGATGCAACAGAACAATTTTCAGATTTAAAATTCAAGTGGGTTACCATGAGAAAATGGGATTTTCTTCTCCCAAATTTAGTACAAATTCCAGAGGATCGAGAGGAAAGCAACCTCAGTAACAGCACTCAAAAAAGTCAAACCCAAGTTTGGAGAACTGGTAAGTAGCTCCAAAATTTGTCATGCTATGAAGACAGCATTCTCAAAAAGAGGTCCAAACAAACTGCAAAACAAAACTGACATTTAGGTCAAAATTGGCCAACTGCTGCATAGAAATATGCTCACACACAACAGTCATGATTAAGCCAGTGCATAGAGAAGATAAAAGCACTTATGGTAGTTGCAAATGTTAACAAGTCCATCCAACTTCAACAGTTCAGCAATGAGTCCATAGAAAAAGAATAGAGTAGAGTAGAAATGCTCAAGCAAAACCAAAAAAAGATGACCTTCCAACTGTATAAAATCCACATTAACAGTTATAGTATAAAGACATCAGTGGAAAATACTCAACTCAGTCCCAAACACCCAACAGGCAAATAAGACCAGAATAGACAAGCCTTTGGCAGACAATTTTAAGAGTCTAAATATGGCATTACATTTCTAATTAACCCACAAAATATATTATATGGCATATATTAAATACTGGGTAACCAACTCTGCAGATCTGATGCTAACAACACTTTAGCCAATGAAAGCAAGATGGAGCAAGCTAAGGGAACGCTGGTGTACCACAACAGTGCTCAAGGAAAACACAGTCACCAAATCGTGCTTCAAAAACAGTACTCTGGGGCTCCGCGCTATCATCTGTGGAGCAAAACAAAGTCCTCTAGTTTTTCAGGGATGTGGCCTGTGTAGTATATGTTATGATTCGCTATAACACGAGCAGCCAGGCACTGCAACGTAGTATGATTTATGGGCTGGATTAAATTCTTTGCTATTTCCTTCTCATCCAGCAAATCACTAGCAGTTTGTTTATGTGAGTTTGTGGCATCGAAGTGTGAACCTGACTTGATGAGAAGATTCATGATGTCTGGATGGTTGTTCAGTGCAGCAATGTGTAACGGACTGTTGTTATCAGAGTCTCTGACATTTACATCAGCACCACATTCCACCAGGATAGCAGTAACTTGTAGAGAAGGGAATTTACAAACTGGGTAGCGACCCACACATGTAGTATTATTGTCAACAGCAAGGTGAAGCGGACTGAAGTTATTTTTCCCTCTAGGCTGAAGCTTAAGAAACCTGTAAATAGTCTGTTTCTTAAAATACTCCTGTTCTGAGCTGCAAGGTACTTTCTCCAACAAGCAGATTAAATGCAAAATAATGGATAGGGCTTTGTTCAACTGTATTGGATCGGGAGGACACTGGGTTTGTTTCATGGCCCGCTCTATTTCTAGGACACTTTTGCACAGTATGCCCATCAGATCATCAAAGGTAACAGTAGTGCCCAGTAGGCCTTTTGCCCTATCCTGCAGCATGAAGGAGAAAAGCTCAGCAAATGACAGCAAACTGCTGGCCGTCATAGGGCTCAGCGGATCTAAGTTGTTCTGCTGCATGTCCAAAGCGTATTTCCATAAGTTGATGCAACGCTTAAAGTTTCCAGAGTCTGCATAGACAGCACCTCTGTATCTAATGTAGTAGGATGTATCTGGGTGAGAAGGGCCAAGAATACGTTCTCTAATCAATAGTGCCTGCATTCTCATTTCGTCAGGGTCTGCAATAAGATTTTCTAGCTCTTCTGAGCTGTTTACCTCTTTAGCATAATCATAGGCCATAATTAGTGTTTGTGGCACAGGTTTGCTCAGGATATTAGTCCTGTCACTGTATCTCATCTCCATAGCTCGCTTCCAGTATTTCAAAGCACCAAGCAGATCTCTCTTTTTGTCCACAAACGTTGCTCCTAGAAGTTCCAGGGCATTTATGCATTCAGCCTTACTGGTCTGTACGTGCTGGGTCAGAAAGTCCACGATATTTGTGTGGCCTGTCACACTAGCTGACAGCAGGGGAGTCATTCCATAACCATCCTTTTCCATTTTAGCACAATACTTGAGAAGCATCTTCATGATCTCCAAACTTCCAGATTCTGCACAATCGTGTAATGCAGTGTTTCCTAGTAAGACAAAAAAAATCAATTACACAAACAATTAAATTATAGCCTAAATCCAGCAACGTTAAGTGTTAAAAAAAAAAAAAAAAAATACTTTGACATCTATGGACTATGAAAGGCTTAAATGAAAAGTTAAATATTTAAGATTGACTAAAATACCAAGGCTACAGGGAAGTTAAATCAAAATGTTTGATATTTTATTACCTGAAAGATTTAAACAGGTCTTAAGATCCTTTGTCTCATTACTCAAAAAAAAAAAAAAAAAAACCACACAACAAAACAGAGTAAAAACAGAGTCCTCCCTTACATACGAGATTTTTTTAATCTGCTTTCAAATATGAAACAGAAACCTAAGCTTGCTAATCTCCATGTTGTTGTATTTTTCTTTCTCCCCTCATCAAGTTTCCTTCCTCCATATCTCTAGACATAATTAAAAATGTGATCTGCATGAAAATTAAAGCTGGGCTAACTCAACAAGAAGAAAAAAAAATGTCTTCAGCACAACATGCAGCCATCTATCTTGTGTCTTATCATTTACATTCAGATTATTCTTCTTAAGCCTGTCATTGCATATTCTCTAATTTAAAGGCACTCCAGTACTAACAGTGTGTTGAGATTTCTTGCAATCACTAAAGCCACTTCACTGAAAATCACGTACACAGCAAATCAGAAAGAAAACATCAGGCACAACAGTTAAATATTTAGCTATTATGATTCAAATAGATGAAAATTTTGTTCTGTTTCAAATATGAGCACTTCACTGGAAGAGAAGGGAAGAAGACGGATGACAAGCTCTCCCGATCCTCTCCCAACATAAAGCCTCATGCCACTGGTTGTTCTTAAACCACACAATTGAAACCCACCTTGTTCTTCATGCATATTATATGTACTACAGATTCAGGCTTACCAACTTTTCAACCTCCCACTAAATCAACAAGAAATAATTTACAGAAGGCTCGTGTAACTACCCACCACCCCCTCCATTAATTTTTCTTACATATCAGCACTGCAAAATCCTAGTTAACTGGTTATCAGACCATCCATTTCTGTTACACTGTCAGCAAGTTTCTGCAGTCTCAAATGAGACCTTATCCAAAGGCTGTCTGTCCATTTATAGTCATCGACTTTTGCCTTTAAAAACTGCAAGAAATGTTTCCTAAAACTTCCTTATTTGAATTTTTGGCAGGCTTTTTTATGCCAAAAAGACAGTGATTTGCAGTCAGCTTTGCTGTTTCTAGATCTACAAGAGAACTACAGCAAGTTAGGAAATAAATTCTTGAAATCTTCAGCCAATGTTTGGGAAAGTCTGTATTTGTAGATACACAGCCTACTAATCTAAACAGCTTAGTTTACCTTCATACTTTTTTTTTTTTCCTGGGATCTGCTCTCTACAATGTGCAATTCATTCTTATTACCTAGCCAATGAAACAAATCAAAAGCATGTCTGAAATCTGTCTTAAGAGCTGAACACTGCATGTAGACAAACTAAATGGAGTTTTACCTCCATTTTATTTTCTGCTAGCACATCCTTCTGTTGACTTAAATACAATAAACTCAAATACAGAACATTTGAAGTTGGTATGTGTATGTCTCTATATATCAAGAAAAAAAGATTCATAGTTATGAAATACATTTCAGAAATCGATATCTTCCCTTCCCATTTCAATTCTAGGAACCTCCTGTAGATCTATACAAATAATGTTAACATCTTCTAGCTTTTTAGTATGTGACTTTGTGGACTCCCCCCCCCCCCTTTTTTTTTTTTTTTCCTAACAGGGCACAGTAAGAGGATATGAAGTTGAAGAATGAAGAAAAATCCCAGAAAAGCAAAATTGAGAAGTATATGCTCAAACCACCATGATTGTCCTCTAAATTCACAAAGCAGAACCAGATACAGATTCACAATGTGAACTTGTATTCTCTCTTTTGAGTTAGCTTATTGTGTAGTAATCTGCTTTTATCTGTTGATATGACCCCAAGACAAGAACATATTTATTGAACACCTCAAGTTTTTGACAAGTGACAGATAGGTAAAAAGCAGGAAGGTGTGACTAAGGCTCTAGTGGGGGAACTGAGGCCAAGGTCTGTGTACCCATTAGAACACTTTAACCTAAACATACTTCTGCTATCCACGAAAACTTTCTCAAAGCTTTACATGTAAATCAGTCTGCTGCTCCTTACTCTGACTAATTTGTGGACCATCTGAGGAAGGACTAAGAGCACATTTTAAGACCTTGTTGCTTCCACTCGCAATAACCAGAACAGTGAAAAGAAGGAACAGTAGCTATTCAAGACAATCTTGATTCAAACACACCATATTTACCTGCCACACTGATCAAATCCGTACAAAAGATGTGCAAAGAGCTATTTTCAAAAGCTGAAATTTAATAGGTTTTTGCAGTTATAGCAGAAAGACAACTACAGACCTATTGTATTCATCAACCACCATTAAGTGCAAGTTTCAAACAAAACAAACCAAGAAAACAACAAAATAATGTAACATTAATTCATACAGTGACCTTGACTTGCAATATATTATTTTCCTGATAAATTTTGCAATAGCTGCCAATTATTTTATTATCACTTCTTAAAAAGTAAACAGAGGATGACACCCAACACAAAGTGGCACCTGAAATTATCTATTAGATCAAGACTTGTGAAACTAAATCCAGGTCATACAGCGGCAAGTGATTTTCAAATGTTAATACCTTAGGCAATTATTGTCAGTAATGGAGAGTTTGAAGTCAGGACTGGTTTGCTCACACTACAGCCTCTACCAAGACTAACAAAGATTTCAACCACAAGAACATATTTTTCCAAATTCAGATAGGTTAGAAGTTTGGCACATGTAGTTTATCAAATGTCATCTCCTCTCTCTGTACCTCAGTATTGACAGGCATGAGACCTTCAAATTCCCAAGATGGAATGAGGTCACGAGCAGACAAACACACAAGAGGAACTTGCCAAAATACACACGTTATGCAATTCTTCTTGCTGTGCTGGGGAAATCCAGTTAAAACACAACTACAGCACCCAAAGTGCTGCTCCCTGGGCCGTCGGCACTTCAGTGTTTTGTGATGGCAGCAAAGCCAGACAAGTCTGGGTGCCGGCTGAGCCGTCAGCTAATGCAGCCATTTCAAGGGGTGTTCAAGTCCACATCCCATCCTTCACAGCAGAGCTCCACAACACTGGAATGGGCACCTGCTTTCTACCTTCAGGTCAACATTTTTAGGAAATTAAAAGAAGTCATAACACAGAAGTATGTTAACGACAACTCACACAAAATGCCAGAGCATCACCAGAGTTCTTTTAATGCTTTGACAATTAATTCACTTTGCTGGCTTTGACAATTGAATCCATGGTAGCTATTCACACCACGCACTGCAGATCCATCACCACATAATGCCGCTCTTGAAACTCTTATCAGTTGCCAGGCTTATATGCTATGACACATTAACACTAATACCACACACTAAGCTTAGCCACTACCTGGGTAAATTCAGGTCCAATCCAACAACTTAGAAGGTCAAAAAGTTACAGCACAGCCTTGCAGGACATGTGGGAGTATGCCTAGAACCCCAAGAACTTCACTAATCTTTCCAATCAGACTGTCCTTCATTAGAAAAAAGATAATGTTAGTATTACAATTGACTTAAACAGTAGTTACTGCCAGCATTATCAGAATCAGGGTATTTTTTTCTAGCTCCCTACACAGCAGTAGCCCTTGGTGACCAGAGCTATTTCTAACAATGGGCAGACTGAAAAAGGAAGACCATCACCACTAACTTTCAGCCACTGTACCTCACTTAGTTTGACTGGATGGTGTAAGTACTGCAGTAGAAAGGAAATACCGCAGTACTTGAGAGATGTGGCAGTGGCCTTACAGATAATATGTCTACATTCCACATACTGCCCAGGAGTTGAACAGTTGAAATAAATGAACCATTATTATGAATTTAAAAATTTCATCCATTTCAGAAACACTATCTGGTTTACAGTTACAGGAATAAACAGTGGATAAACATTATCTATGCATTTCAGAAGCCAATTGGTCTTTTTGTAATGTATCTACTGCTGTATTAAAAAGGAAAAAGATTGAAAGTAAGAAGTTATTTGAAAGTTATTCTCTGATAAGCATTTTTCTAAAGGACAAATAACTTGAATTTGACCAACATCTTTGTTACGTGGCTTTGTTGTGGGTTTTCTTTATTGTTGTTAGTTGCTTTTTAATTGTGCATGAATAATTCAAAAAAGAATTCATTAGATTTTGTTAAACTACTTTCCATTCTGAAATAATCTGCAGGAATTTGATCACATATAGAAGACTGAGCCTTTCATGCTGCTTAATAATCAGCATCATTCTTGCATAGGAATGAAATTGGACTGGCAATGTTACAGTACGCATAGTACTTCTCTGCTAGGAATTGAATGCCAGGATACTGCATTGCTAATACTGCTTATAAGCTGTTTCTATCTGTATAAAAAAAATCACTATTCACATTACCTAATAACTTCCTCTAATTAAAAAGAACAACAAAATAAAAAGGGAATAACCATCATCTTCAGTCCTCCTAAATCTTGCAAGAACAGGTAAGGGAAAAAATTGGGATCAGTTGACATCGTAGCTGCACATTTCATTCTTTTGTCATAGTCCTTCCTTAAAAGTATTACGACTATTACACAATCACTACTACGTACCCCAGATTTAATTACCTAATTTTCCAGTATTACAGCTAATTGGGGTGGGGACTCAAATTTACAACGAGGTTGTGTCTTTCTGTGTCAAAACAAATAATTCCCAAAACAGACTGGTAGCTTGTGACACAGCAATGAAAGAAAAACAACGACACAAAGTGATTTGACTTGATTTGCAAACAATATCAAGTACGTCCACTTCTTTATTACATTTTTAATATATGGAATATTACTTCCTTATTTAATAAATAAATAATGCCTGATCAGATTTCTGGGTAGTAAAATTTATTATCAGTCTGATTTCATATCAGGGATCTGTTCCTGAAAATAAACACACAGCTGTTCAACATTAGATAGAGGAGAGAAAAGATTTGATTGACCAGCGTGTAAAACCAGCCAGATACATCTATTTTTGCAGCCTTACAGATAAAATTAATCACTCTTTTAAAAGTGAAGCTGTTCATGTAACACTGATTTTCAACACCGCACTGGAAGCAATTAAATCCTTCAGCAGCTGTACTTTTTTAAAGAAATATGTATTGATATTTACTTACAAATGTGGACAGCGCACACAAATCCCTTTTACATCTTTACACTCAGTAAGCATAACAAAGAAAAGCTAAAGGTATGTCTTCCCTTCAAGAAGAAATCAAGTAAAAATTGCAAAGCGTTGCTAACCTCAACAAGTTTTAATCTACTTTCCACATTCTGTAAAAGAATAATTGCTCCCCTTGCTCACAAAATTATTTCAGGATAACTTGTACCATCAAGATTCACAACGCAAAGCTCATTTTTAACCATTTAATTTCAACATAATCTCCTTTTTAGTTGAAATAAAGAAGAAATATTTGTTTAAACTCTTTCCTTATTTAATCTTCCTTATTTTATTTACAGACATTTGTACTGAAGTTTTCACATACCATCACACACAAAATATCCACAAAATGCAGTGCACTGTGTCATGCAATATTAACCAAAAAAGGAAAAAAAACAACCCAACCAAAATAATAACTAAAAAAAAGGCACAGGACACTTTTAGAGCAAGGCCTTTACTCACAGGGGAAAAAAAAATAAAATCTGTTTAGCTTTTGTTTCCACAAAAAATGAATCTTGGCAAGTATACAAGACAAAAAAAAAAAAAGAAAAAAAAGAGAACAAACCTGTCAGACTCCTTAATGTTTACTGCAAAGGAAAATTAATTATTTTTAATGCATACGAAACCCCACTTTTTCCTCTATGATCAGAGTGCATCTACCTAATCCCTGTATTTCTTAGCCTAATTCTGTAAAAGATTTTCTCCTTCCCAAGAGGTTTGAGCATTATGCTTCCCAGTCTCCCACACAAACAATAACACGGAAACAGCAGTAGCCCTTGTCACAGCACCGCTGCATGTATAACCTTGATAAACTACCTGCAGTGACTGAGGTCCGTACGCTTCTGGAGCTCCCAAACTGAGCAAGCAAAGTGAACAAGCCTCATCCTTTGTGCTATGTTATAAAGCTATTCTAATATATGCTAATATGCGCTGTATGTAGTATAACTTAACAAGATTTTGAATTACAGTGTTGTTTTGCATTTTCAGAATGCATGCTTTCCTCCAACTGCTACGGTATGGTGGTACAGAGGACCATAAATGACAAAAACTGTGCTTTCAACTGAGCATTCCTGTGCAGATCTCAAGAGGATCCTAAAGGAATGCCTTGTCCAGCAGTTCTTACAGCATTTTCTAATACTTCAGAGGGGGAAAAACTAGTCTTGTAGCTAGTAGATGTGTCTGCTAACAACAGGAGGGGGACTGGGTTAGTGAAGACCATCAGTAAAACACAAGAATATGACGCTGAAGACAGAGACCACATTCCAAGAGGCTGAGCAATGGAAAGAGTTACAAGCCATGTTCAGAAAAAAAAAAAAAAACAAAAAAAAAACACACCTCCCTTTCAAGAAGATACTCTGGAAAAAAGAGTCCTTATTGCCCATGCCATTAAGACCATCCAGGCTATCACTACTTGTGTACCTTATCTATTATTCAACTTCTTAATTGCAGAAAAGGAAGGAACAAATCTACATTATTGCAGCAGGCCTGGAAGAAGAGGATGAAGAATAATGCAGATTATCAAAACGTGCATAGCCCACGCTCATGAAGCGAGACCTATGTGTTTTGTCTGGAGTCAGAAGTACAAGATCTCTTTTAAATGGTCTGCAAGCAAAGTAGTTTTTTGGGGCAATTACAAAATACTTTAATTTAAATATAAAATCCAGTTCTGACAAACACAACCCGATGTATATCAACAAGAAAGCTCAAATCTGTAGTCTGAAGGCATGGCCAAGACTGCTACCACCTGAATTACAACAGCAAGCATTTTCTTTCCTGTGCTGACCTGCTGGCCTCAAGACGACTGTGCACAGAAATACGTCAGTGAAACTGTATTGAGGAGTCCAGAGGACTGTTCCAATGCTGTCAGACAGCATTTAACTTGCAGATTGCTGGCAAGATTGGCCATGCAGACGAACAGAAAACCGCACGCAGCAACAACGCAGAAGCTTCCCTCCTCAGGGGAAAGGGCTACCTCTTGGGTTCCACCTCCTCAGGAGAAAAACTCAGGTTTCTGCTACCATAGCATTTATTACCCATGCTGTTCCTCCTTTTAAGAGCAACGTAAGAACTTTGGGATGTAAGAATTGTTTGTTTTTTAAAATAATAATTAGCTATTTTAGACATTTTATACCATTAAAACTTATTAAGATTTGTTACTTTTAGTTTGTAGCTTCTCCAAACAGGAGTAACATCTCTGAGAAGCCTCTGAATTAGGAAGATTAAGCTGAATTAACTCACTTGAGAAGCGTTGCTTTGGCTGTTTTTGCTTTTACTAAAAAATAAGAAAAATAAAAGATACCTGCAGGTATCTCTGTTATTTCCCATAGCTCTAATAGGAAAAAAAAACACCCTTCATAACACACTTATGACTTTTCCCACCCCTCGCTTATGTGGTTTGTGTAACCTAATTTTTTCTTAGTCTTTTGTTTTCATTTTTGTTGCTTACATTCCTCACAGAACTTTCGGGCAACTGTGAGAGTCAGATCTGCACAAAATCAGATGAAAGCCAACAAAATGCTCATATTTTAAATACTGAACTACAGCCCATTTTTCCCAGTACTGCACTTACGTACCCCAAACAACCTGTTACTGCCTTCTTCAACACCTTCTCCTGAGAGACAGCACCAGACCTACACCTCACCTCATTGTAGACTGTTACCTGACTCAGACTCTGAAGTTTTTATGGATGTCCTAATCACGCCCTAGATGTACTTTTGCACTTCCCTAACTCTCCTTCAAGAGCCTTTGTGTTCTGAGTTTCAGTAGTCCTAAACACTGTTGCAGGATTTTACCCATATTTTAGAATTAGAATTTCACTACGTTTTTCAGCTGCTCTTTTACACCCTGCCTCAGCAGTCATCCAGATTTTTAGTAATCTGTGACCATACCAATTTTTTCATCTGAACATATTTTGAAGTTTCCCTGGAACTATCAACATAAACATCTTTATACCTTTCCCAGCCCTAGAATTTCCCAGTTATGAAAATGTGAATAAAATCCTACCTTACAATATCAAATTCCGGTGTAAAAAAACACAATGGGTGGTTCAAACCCTTTCCTGGTTTTGAGAATAACTGGAAAACAATCTGTAATTGCCTCCCACAACAGCACTTTTCCAAAGGTACCTCTACGAAAGCTCCATAGCTTTGTTCCTGTGAAGAGCTCTGTAGTTCTAATTGCTGAAAAAAATTCTATTAGGTAAAGCTTTTACTTCTTTCACAGAAAGGGGCTTCCCCCTGAATGGCCCAGGAGACAGCCCCTCTAAAGTTCACATACAGGGACTGCAACAAGTTTTCCTACTCCAGAGCAGACCACTCAAGTTCTTTTTACCTCTTTACTACACCACCCCTATTCTTTGTCTGTTCTTTAATGAACAGCTGGGTGAAGCAAAAAAATGAAAATAACTTTCATTTGAGACTTTGAGACCAGAGACTTTGAGGGGGAATGTGACAGTATAGAATAAATCCTGTTGGAAACACTCATTTTGAAACTAGCTGCTACTGAGCATTTTTTGCAAAACAAAGTTCAGAAGGTGAGCTGTCGAGCCTCAGCCACCACAACACCCATACCGCTGTAAAATTTAAGGCTACCCAGTTTGGCTCAGTTCTTTGTCTTTCCGCAGCTGACATTCACTTTCAGGTTTTACAGTAGTTACTTTCTCTCTTCCTCTACCTTGTCACTGCTTATTTAATAAGTTCAGAGATCAGACAGGCTTAAGACATCAAAAAGAAGAAGAACGCTCCTATCACATGAGAGAGGATTTCCAAACACAAAAAGGCAAACCACACCTGACCAATAGGTAACATTTACACACATCCATTTGTGCGCTCTGCAGTTCAAAGTATAAAATTAATTTTAATCATCTAAAACATATCCAATCCAACTTCTTTATTTTTAATCAGTAAGGATTGGTTATACCTTGGGAACTTTTGGTTAAGTGCTCAAGATGCGAGTCACACCAGAAACTAGAAGAAGCATAGAGAGGAAGGAATTAAGATAATAAAGAAACTGAGAGCAATGAGAAAATCCTTAGGAAAGCACATCTGCCTTCAAGTATTTAAGCAAAGAAACAAAAAAACCTAATGTAGTAGAAAAGTAAATAAGAAGGACGAATAAATTAAAGCCTACTCTACTGACACAAAATGAAAGGAAAGAAGAGCCACAGATTTTTTCTTTCCCTGTTACATCAGAGGCTTAACAGCTCTGTTCTACCCATACCTTTCATATGAAAGAATATGTTCAAAAAAAGGACGCACATTTTATGCTTAGCTTGTTATTCCACTAACCCTGTCTAGAAAAGAAATGACATTTTTGTCCTATCACAAGTCCATGATGATTCATAAGCAAACTTAAATCCTTACAAAGGAAGATTTATTTTGCTCTGCCCACCTCTATGACAAATCGGTAGTTTATCTTGCTTTACATTAACCCCGCATATCTGATGATTTGCTGAAAGAAAGCATACTTAGCTGAGCAGCTTTTTCAAAGAGATCACCCTCACATTTGGTATTTAACAGTATTGTATAATAATCTAAACATAAAGTAAATTTTGACATAAATTAACTGTATAGTATCCTGTTACACATGTAATTTAGCCTTAAACAGACAAAGTATTTTGTTACAATAATAACTAGTAACATATATGTAAAAAAAATAAACTGCTGAAACACAATCCTGCCTCAGTGAGTTAAAAATTAACTGTAACCTGGAATACTTGGCATGCTTTTTAGGCCAGTATCACATTCACCTAAGAGTCCAACTTGTGAAGAAAAAAAAAAGAGTGGTTAAACCAAGAAGCCCACAAAACTACAATCACAACCAAGTGAGAGAAACTGTCACTTTGACGGAATAATTGCAAAACACGGGCAGAGACACGTCCTTAGTGATCTGTGCAACCCTGGAAGTCCTTCTGTTGCAGTCATAGTCACCTGAAGCCTCATTTCTTTAATCCTAATACGTGTTTTTGTTTTGACATGGAAAATGAAGGGCCCAAAAGGATTCAAGAATTTGAAGGGAGAGGTGGGTGAAGAGCAAAAGTAGTTACTCATTTCCAAAGTAGGAAATATTTTTTCTTCTTTGTGAGTCTTTCCACACTATAGTCTTAGTAGCATAAGCCAGTTTTAAGTACAGCCTGTTTGTTTGTTTGAAGAAACAGCATGAAAACAAATATATGCTTGGACCGTACTACTACACAAACAGACAAGCGTTTACACAGCTTTACACAAAAAATATTACACAGCTTACACAAAGTTTATTAGCTTTTCCCATGTTCGTATGACTTTAAGAATTTGAAGCCTAAAATTAATCAATTTAGAAAGAAGTTACGCAGTCACTGTTAACAAGGAAGTATGCTGAAAAAAAACACAGTAGAAACACGGCTAAATATGCTTCATCTCTTACTCATCCATACGATGAGACTGGAAGAATATTTCTGGGTGCTTGCAGCCTCCTAAAGGAGGAGGAGGAGGGAGTTCTACCCCTCTTTACCACGAGGAAAATAAAGCAATCGACTTACCTTTAACGCTTTTCCTGTTGACATCAGCTCCCTTCTCGAGCAGATACTGGGCGATCTCCTTGTGGCCCTTGTAGCAGGAGATCATCAGGCAGGTGTGCCCGTGGCGGTTCGACACCTCCAGGTCCGCCTTGTGCTCCACCAGGTACTTCACGATCTCCAGGTGCCCGTCGAAGCAGGCGGCCCGCAGCGGGGTCGAGTTGGTCAGGGTGGTGTTGTTGACCGAGGCGCCGTGGTCCAGCAGGCACTGGACCACCTTCAGGTGGCCGGCGGCCGAGGCCGCCCAGAGCGGCGGGGCCCCCTCGATGGTCTCGCCGTCGAAGTTGACCGACCCGCCGACCTCGATGGAGGCGGCGCAGTGCTCCAGCAGGTACTCCACCATCTCAAGGTGACCGTAGCGGGCCGCCATCAGCAGCGGCGTGGCCCCGTTGGTCTTCTCCGACACCAGCACCGCCACCTCCTCCCGCGTCTTGCTGGCCAGCAGCTTGGAGAGCAGCCGCAGCTTGCCATCGCGGGCCGCGTTGAACACGGCCGTCTTCAGATCCATCGGGCCCCGCTCCGCCGCCGCTCCGCTCTGCCCCCTCACTGGCGGCACCACCGCCGCCCGCCGCCTCCTCGCGCCTGGGACATGGGGGGGGGACGACAGGGACAACGACGACGACGACGACGACGACAGCCCCCTGCGGCCTGCCGGCGACCTGCGGAGCACGCAGACGAGTCGCGACCGGCGAGTCGCGACAGACACCGCCACCCCCCCTCAGAGCTCCCCTCAGAGCCCCCCGAGATGGCGGCGGGGCGCGCACCCTCCCGCTCCCCCCCGGTCCCCTTCGGCTCCCAACCACCGCCCAAGCCCAGCACCCTCCCCCCACAGCCCCCCACAGCCCCCCACAGCCCCCCACAGCCCCCCACAGCCCCCCACAGCCCCCCACAGCCCCCCACAGCCCCGTGAGGCGCCCCCGGAGCCGCCGTTACCTCCCCGCGCCTCGCCTCAGAGCGCAGCGCCCCGCCGCGCCGCCATGACAGCCCGACCGCCAGCCGCGGCCCTGCCAGCGGGCGCAGCGCAGCCCGAGGAAGTGTGGGGGGGCCAGCCCGCCGCAGCCAATGAGAGAGAGGCGCGGGCGCCCGCCAGCCAATGGAAAAAGGGAAGGGGGCGGGACTAGGCCGCCGCTCCGGCGCGGCGGGAGGGAGGGCTGCCCCGAATGGCGGCGGGCGGGGCCGGGAGGGGAGGGGCGGGGAAGGGAGGGGAGGGGAGGGGGCGGGAGCGGGGCCGCCATGGCGGGGCGCTCGCCTCAGGGCAGACCCCGCAGGGGGCAGCAGGACGGGCTCCTCGCCTCACGCCCGTGGAGGTAGTGGGCTGCCCGGCTCCAGGAGGCAGCAGGGGGCTGCCCGGCTGGAGCACAGCTCGGCAGGGCTCTGCCCTCCTGCCCCGCTCGCTCACAGCCCCGTGGCGGACATTTTGCTGCTGTATCCGCAGCCCTGGCTCCAAGGGTGTGAGGGAGAACATTGGGGGCACCACGCAACGCCTGATTTTTTCCTCTTTTTTTTTTTTTTTTTCATACAGAGTTTGTACAAACTCCGATTGAAACCATTCTGGGGCTCGCATTAGGTTTCCAGTCAGGGCGCCTGTTGTAAAGCACTAAATCACTTCACATTATCCATCCAGTTCTTTGTGTCCCAAAAGGGCAGAGGAGGACGAGTGCAGAGCTGTAGGTTCCCTTCTCCTCACATCAGCCCATGCAAAGGAATGAACCAAAGAAAAACCTAACCCACACCTCAGCTCTTAGCTTAGGCACTGAAACCAATGTGTCTGTATTAACATGGAAATTTCTGCAAATTTTTGACCTTGCTTTTCATCATGGTCCAGGGGCACCCCCAGCGTGGCTGTACTTCTGCTAGGCCCTGAGCTAACACACATCTCCGTGATGCATATTGCAAGGAGCCATGCTCCAGGTGCTCTGTGTAGCTCATGTCCTGCCTTGGCTGTACCCAGTCCCCTACACCAGCCTGGCTGAGGGTGAGATCGGGAACTGTGTCCTCAGGCTGGAGCAAGGGCTGATGAGGGTGGACACACACTGAGAGGTAGAGGTCTGCTCCCCAAGTACCTCATTTCAACAGGGTAATGAGCATCTCTGCCCGTGTGCCCAGGAGAGTAAGGATATCACATTGTTTCCAGAGATTCAGCTGAGCTGAGCTTTTACCTCCATAACCTCCTTGAAAACCATTCCAATATTTTGCACGCTGATTTTCTGTAGTCGTATTGAGAAATCAGAGAGAGAAATAAGAAAATGATAACCCATTTAGTTCTAATTCTTAAAAATACTTGCACAGATCATGCCAATTTTCTATGCTATTAAACTATATATATGCACACATGCATGTATGTGTATATAATGGAGATGGTTTATAGGTTAACTTCCCTAAAATATGTACTGTGGTTTAGTGATGGAAATATACTACAGGGAACAGGTGCTGTTCCACGTGATATGGGTATTTCTGAAAGGTACAAACAAGGCAAGCTTGCAGATGGCCTCATATGCGTGCTTTTTAACAGCCTGAAGTGTCTGCTGAAATATTTCCTCTTCTCTCTCTCCATGGTCCCTGGTGCTAATTCAAGGGTCTGAAAGTACATTTACAGAAGTTGCAGTTCCCAGGGATTCTGACATCTCTGCTGTTAAAAGTGGTGGCAGATGTGCACCTAGCTTTAGGTCAGTATTTGCCGAGCTTGTCAAAACAGAATTTCCCTCTAAGAAGGCAAACTCAATTTTCTTCCTCTGCTGGCTACCTGTGAGGAGAAGCTAAACGAGCTGTGACTGTTCAGCCTGGAGGAAAGAAGACTTGGGGGGTGAAAGGAGATGTGGGGCTCTTTTCAGTGGCGCCCAGTGCCAGCACAAGAAGCACTGGGCACCAGCTGGGCACAGGAGGCTCCCTCTGAACACCAGGAGGGCCACTTTGCTGTGCAGGTGACCGAGCCCTGGCACAGGCTGCCCAGAGGCTGTGGGGTCTCCTCCCTGGGAAGATCTCCAGAAGACCCCTGGACATAGTGCTGGGCACCCTGCTCTGGGTGGCCCTGCTGGAGCAGGGGTTGGAGCAGTGGAGGTCCCCAACGACCTCAGCCCTGTTGTGACTGTGTGTTTCTGTGTCCTCCTAACATGCATTGTGAATGACCTGCACACCTGAATTCGTGCATCCATTCATAAACTCCAGCTAGCCTGTGTGTGACCATATGTTTCCTCTCTGATGACAGTATTCTGGCTTTTTGGGAGAGGCTGCAGTAGGCTGCATAGCAGATCTGAAGCAGCAAAACCTGTAAATTTAACACAGCAGAAGTTGAACGTAACAAAAGCAACTGCCAAAAAGAAATTATCTCCCAGAGCAACATTTGCCACTTGCAAAATATTCTCATATTCATCAGTATGGTTGTTTCAAGTCATCAGTTGGCTAAGCTGTAGGTAGCAAATGGGTTAAAAATTAGCCTGCTGTGCCCGTACCATGCCATTATTAGACAGAGCCAGTGATGCTCATGCTGCTAGGCCAGGAGTGAACCATGCTCTGCTGTGGTGGGATCCTCCACCAAAGCAACACTGGGAATGCACAGTGGCTTCACATACAGGTGATTGATGACACTAAACCTTTGCTCTGTTAAAATCTGGGTTGTGTCCCTGTGACACCACGGCCTCTCATGTCCCGCAGGCTATACCTGTTCTGGTATGTTACACAAGTGAAACCCCGCAGGAGGCTGCTCACTGTCTCTGTGCTGCCCTCCTTTACCCCATCAGTATTGTCCTCCTGCTCTTTTCCCTCCTTTGCACCCAGGCCAAGGCAAGGACAGACCTGACAGCGCTGGTGAAGATACACAGAACTGTAGTTAATAAACTCACGAGATTTCGACAGTGGGTGGAATAGAAAATACATAACATCCTCTGCTTTCTAAATATAGAACAGACATTTCACCCACCATGAAGCCTACCAGGCTAGAGGTGGCATTTGGCAATACGCATATTCAGCTCCCTCAGCTCATCAGAGCAGCCCCCTCCGCTGATTCCCCAGAATACTTCCAGAAAAAGAAGGGAGCTGCAGCAGGCTCTGGGGAGTCCCAAGCGTTGGAAGCAAGCATCTCTGCGGTAAAGCTACTTCCCCGCAAGTAGGTGTCAGCAGAAGGGGTAAACCAGAGAAATGCTGCCTTTACCGAAAGCAATGAGGGACAAAAAAAAAATAAAAATAGAGCACCAGGCAGCGGCCACAATTGCGACACGGGTGTGTGGTGGTTTCTGCAGGAGCTGCGGGGTGGCTGGGAACACCCTGAGCATGCTGCTGCTACGCCAGCCCCGGACCTTGGCTGCAAGTGCCAGCGGTGCCCCTGCCTTTTAGCTGTCCCCAGCTGCCACCAGCAGTCAGCAGCAGCATCTTGCAGCTTGGACAAGGCTGGTGGCAAGGGCCACCAGCACACAGTGGTTTCTGGGTGTGTGGGTGTGTGCAGGAGTGGGTTTCTGCTCTCTTTTTCTGCCTTCGGACCATATACGCCAGCAGCAGGTCAGACACAAGCCTGCAGCCTCTCAACCCTGTAAGTCGCTTCCTATTAGACCACAGTGACTTTTCCGTGCATCTGCCTCTGACTGCAAGCTCCAGCTCACTGCAGGAGAAGCAGAGGGCATGGACCAGTTGGAAAGCCATTTCCAAGCCCGGCTTTGCTCTAGGTTAGGAGGCAGTGTTTTGTTTTGTTTTGTTTTGTTTTGTTTTTTGTGACTTGGGGCTCAGCCATTGACTTTCTCAGTTCTCTTGTGCAGGGGTGTCTCCTCCACCTGTCTGTCTGGTCTGCTCAGAAAGACCGGTGACATTTCCAGGGCGGTTCTTCTCTTGGAGCTGCTGCTGGCCACGGAGAGCCCCAAACACCCAACCTGCTTGACCTAAACCCTCAGGACCCTCAGCACCGTGCCAGAATGGTGCAGGCTGGAAGGGACCTCTGAGGATCATCCAGTCCAATCCCTTAGCCAGGGGTTTTGCATTTTTGAGCCAGTCTGCAGCAGACACCCCTGTAGATAGTTCCCTGCACATCTAGGCGGCCTGTTCTATTCCTCCAGCATATGAGCATCCACTCTTTTTTTATTTTTTTATTTTTTTTCTCCTGCAGATTAGGTTACTAAAACACATTTTACTAGGGCTTCTTGCAAACATGCCTCGGAAGACACACTTGGAGCAGATTGGAGCTGCTTGCTTGCTTTTTAACAGTAACAGCACTGAGCTTAATAAACATCTTCTCCACAGATGGCCTTGGTTCATTTAGGAGTTATAGATTTCTTGGATTTAAGCCACTAGTACCTTGAGTACACAGCCACAGTTCTTTCCTTAGGTACCCCCAACTCTGGCTGTCAGCCAGGGAGCTCAGGCAAACCATCCCCAGCACTGAAAAATGAGGAGAAGGTGTGGGAAGGGCGAGGAGCTGTATCTCAGTGAGATTTTTTTTCCCCTTCTAGTGGTTATGCCAAATGAGAATGGCAATTTTCCGAGAAGAAGAGCTTCTAGTTTTACCATGCCCTTTCTCTGCAGGATGAATGCAGGGCGGGGTGACGTGGCAGCTAGGTTTCACATTTGCCAAGTAGATTGGGAAGCATCTGAGATCTGTGCCAGAGATTTTGCAACATGAATGTACATTTAAGAGAGGAAAAATGGCAAATGGCTTATTCCACTTAATAAGTCTTGGCAAATAAAACACAGGTGGCGACGTAAGGATCTGTGTCCCTGCTTAGCAGCTGCAGATAGCAGGACACAGAGATTGCTGCTGAGCTTTCAGAGCTCTTTGAGCACCACTGGGGTGGAAGGGATGCAGCAGAGAAACTTTCCAATGTGCTTCCTGTGCTGTTCAGCACCCGCACACCAAGCAAGGTGTCTCCTCATGTGAGCCACCCAGTAAGAGGTGGGTCAAACCGGGGGGTCTCTGCAGCCCCCCGTCCCATGGTGCAGCAACATGTCACAATGCTCAGCATCCCCAGGATCTGTCCTAGTCTCTCACCTCTGCCAGGTCAGGGCGTACAGAGGGGACAGGTGGTGGTGTGGTGGTATCTGGGACCTCCAGAGGGAGGAGGTGGTGCAGAGGCTGCCGACTGCAGCCTGCTCTGATGCAGGCGGGAGTCTGCAAACGCTATAGTCATGGCAACAGTGCTCCAGATTCTCCCAGAGAGAGGTAATTCAGCTTCGGGCTTAATTCCATGCATCTGGTGTGTTGTGCAGTGCTGTTCACCCAGCAGCATGCTCACGACTCTTTTACCATAGCGGAGGTGGGGTGGGGTGACCCAGCTAGCCTCTCCATCAGTCGCATCCACAGGAGTGAGACAGGGGCAGGTCACAGCGGGACGACACACACATTCCTTCATCATTTTTAGTGCAGGATGCAAACTTCCTCCTTTTGCCACAGTATCCCTGCATACCCTTTTAACACTGGGAATTAAATAATCTGGGAACTTTGCGGGTAGCAGGAATGCAGACACCTGCAGGAGGCACAGATGAGCAGAGGGTACAGCCCAAAATGAGTGACCGGAGCTTCATCTGGCTGGAGTCTGTAACTCCCTGGCAGGCTCTCAATGGCCAGGCAGTTGTGCCCCGAGCTGGGCAGCACACCCAGAATCCTGGTAAGTCCACCAGAAGGGCTGGACACAGGCACACATCGGGCTATGGGAAAGGTAAAGGTTTCAGAAATCGAGGTTGGGTGCAGCAGCAGTAACGTAGCATGCAGTGGCAGCATGCAGAGGTGTGAGCAGACAGTAACACTTCGCAGGAACAGTTTTCATTTGAAATAGCTGCTGAAGGAGAACAGCATCAAAATGTGAATGACCTGGGGACTTCTGCCCTCAAACATTGCCTGGGAGCTCCATGGTAGGATATCGCCTGCAAGTTTGGGCTTCTCCCTGGCAGAGCAACTGGTGCCTCCTGGGAGCAGCCTGAAGAGATGGTTTTACAGAGGTTGAATGGTTTCACAGAGGTGGAAACAACAGCTGACAGCAACGTACTGACTTGGTAGCTCAGGAACAGGAGTCTTGGGGTTGCTGAGGTTTGCTCTGAGCCCAAGAATGAGCTTCCCTTTTTGGAAACATTTGGCTGCATAACAGCCCAGGGCAGACCACTCTTCCTCCTGTTTCTCTGAGACTTTTTCCAGTTCTCCTTTCCTTCTGCCTTCTATGCATAATCCTCCCACCAGTATGGTTTATATGCCGTACAGTAAAGATACGCAGTCTTACATTTACCATTTCAAACATCACAGGAAAACGTCAATTTACACCAGGGGGAAAAAAAATGAAATACCATAAGCAGCACTTACATGAATCAGCACTGGCAGAGGAACTCAGAAACCCTCCCACAGCTGAAACCCTCCTTGTGGCTTTGCTCCAGGCGCTCTGGTGGCTCAGTGACTGCCACTGTAATGGAAAGGCTTGGGAGTGCAGCACATCACCCCCCTGACCATGGCCTCTGCTTGCAGGCAGCTGCCTGTCACCAGTGGGCATTGCACCCAGCACCAGGTGCAGTAGGGGTGGCTGCTTGAAAGCCCCCTCCCTGCTCAGGGCTTGGTGGGGCCAGGAGACTGCAGGCACGCAGCATCCCCCTGGATGCATGCATTTGCTTCCCTGTGGCATAGGGGTATGACCCACAGGTGGATGGAGCAGGCAATGTATCTGTAACTGATTCTCACCCTGAAGTTCTGAGGCAAAGATTCGCAGATGTTATTCTACTTGCTTGCAAAATAGGGAACAGAGGCAGAATGCAAGACACCGTGTCCAGTCATGCTGCATGCAAGCAGCGGCACAGCTACCATGCCAGCTGCCTCCCCACTGGTACGGCATTGACGCCAGTCCTGACACCAGAGCCCCTTTCATTGTCTTTTCTCTTCAGCAAAGCACAAATTGTTTTAGTTGGAGCTGACTGTCCTCACATTCAGAACAGGCATTTTTCAGTCACTCAGGAGAAAAAAAACACAACCAAACAAAATAACAACAAACTGCCATGTTCTAATTGCATTTCCACCAGAAAAAAAAAAAAAAAAGGCAAAGATTTCCAATGCTCTTTTAGTAATTACATTCCACACCAGCAATACAAAACTATACTTAAATCTAATGTAAGGTGGCTTACTAAATCACAAAGAACAGACTTATCAAACACAGCAGGAAAAAAGCACCTTTGAAGATCCATCTTAAATGTATTCATACTGGCTTAGAAGCTAGGATATTTGGAAAGCAATTCAAAATACAAGTGATTCAAAAAGATGCAGTTTCTGTCACTCTTCTCCTTTTCCAACTTCAGCTGAGAACACTTACCTTGAAGAAAAACACAGTCTCCCTCATTATCTCCAATACAATTGTTTATTTTTTTCCGCTGAAAATGTACCAAAAAAAAAAAAAAAGTTAAGTCAAAATAACCCAAGATGTTTTTTTACTGAAATTACAAAACACATCTCAAAATGTGTTTTTCTATATAAAAAATCACAAATGTAGCAAAACCAAAAAACATCTACATGCCTGTTTCTCAAAGCAGCAGCATTCTTCAGGGAGTGCCTTTCATAACGTATAGTTTTCACAAAGGACTAATACTGCTTCTTTATTTACATTTTCCAGTATCAAATACAGGATGTGAAGAGCTGCAGATTTTTAATAGAAAACCATGCATTTCTGGCACAGCACAAAAGACAAAGACAAAAAGCCTGTAAGAAGGCTGGGTGAGAGTCATGCCTTGATATACAGCGTGTGTTCAGTGGTACTTTATTAACATGCCATGGCAGAGAATTTTACCACTAATTTTATCAAAAAGAAGAGATTGCTTTCCTTTATTAAGTAACATAAAAGAATACCACTTCTGCTTTATTCTGAACATGGTCTGCCTTCACAGTTATTTCACCATAAATACTTTAGTTTCTCTCTCATCCTTTCCTACCTCCATCTCTCTCTCTCTGTTGCCTACCTGTAGACTCTTAGAAAAATTTCCCCACTTGTTTTGCAAAGCCTGGACCATCTCTTTCAGTGCATCAGTAGCCTGCAAAGCAAAAGGGGTCTTCTCACAGGACAGGAAGTTATTCAGCTGCCTTGCACGTATCAGGGAGTTGTAATTGATCCTGTTTGCTAAGAGCATTGACAAAGGAGGTGTAAGACTGAAATGCATGCAGATGTCCATCCAGATTTTCTGCCAGTAGCATAATAGCTATGCTTTGCCATTCACAGCATCACTTCATTTTTCCAGGATTTGTTTACTACAAGGCATCCCTGCAAAGTTTGGTCCATGTTTAACACCAGGTTTGTTCTGCAGCAAGTTCTGGATTCAGATTTTTCTATATCACCTTAGAGTGCAGAGTCACAATAGAAAACAGCCTCAATATTCTCATTACCACTGCAAAATGTTGGAGCTGTGCTTGCAGGCTCACAGATTTTGGCAGATTGGCCGTGCAGTTCATTAATTAGCTTGAGGTCTCTGAGTTGTAATCAGGTTGATAGGCTCTTGCTGCTGCTGTTTGGGGTTAGAACTGCCTGTCATGACAAGCACACGCACCTGGGAGTGATTTGCTGACATGACTAGCATCTGTTCTCTCCTTTCTAAAAAAGGAAAAAATTGAAAGAGAAATAAAAAGCAAAAAATCTACAAGGAATTAAGGCAATATGAAAGAAGAAAACTTAATAGTTCTTTGCTCAGCTTGAGCTAAACATAAAGGAGCATCCTCTGTGCAAAGAAGCTGGAGGAACTGAGGTTTTTAATACTGGTAATACCCTTTACAAACCTGAGTTGGTGGAGAGGCTTCTGTGGCAAAGCATCCCGGGCCTGAGGAGGGCTGGACTGAGTGCTCTCCCAGCCATTCCTTCCCCAAGCAATCCACCAAGGGTGCCCCCAGCCACGCCTCGGGCTGACCCACAGCTCTCCCTTCTTTGTTTGTGAAGTTAGGCCTGTATGAACCCACTCATGTTTCAGCGTGAGGCCTGTGGCAAGAGTCACCTACTGCTTCTTGCTGTCTCCACAGTGCTAACACCTTTCAGTGCTGCACACACTGGCTGGGCCTGGTTTCTTCTTCTTCCATCATTAAATGTTGGCACTGTCTGACCCCTAGAGCCTTGGGTGCTCTCCAGCCGTGGGTGTAGCACCTGCTTCTCTAATTGAAGATCTGCCCTCACACGGTGTTTTCACCTCGCCATGCCCATGGTTTGGGCAGGAGGACCTACTGCCCCCAGGGGCAGGGCCCTAAACACTGCAGCTCCTGCTGTGGTAGAAATAAATTTTGTTTTAAAACCAACCAGATTACTTTTGTTTCCAAAACAGCTTCAGCCCAGGTCCAGTCAATGGATATTGGGATAAGCATGTCTTTAAGGATATGTTATGACCTGGCCATGCAGGCCTGCACAGGAAGAGGGTAGCTCTGGAAATTACAGGATTGGTAGGATTGAGAGAAAATGCTGCCTGCTGCAGAGCAGGACAGTGGTTTATCAGTCACGCGGTCTGCAGTAAGAAGGTGTCAGCCTGAACAACGAAGATACCTGCTATTTTGAAATAAAGCAGTAGCACAGCTTTACACACCTCTTTTGTTCATTACTCACTGTTAGTCCCTGGCAAGCTGCAGGAGTGGGAGCGCAGAGAGAAGGGATCTGTGCCTTCCACACAAAGTCCCCGGAGCAGCCTCTGGTGTTTGTTTGATCATGCTTCCATAGCGCAGGGCTGGTTTTCTAATGAGTCAGCAAAACTTTGGGCCGATTTCTTTTGTTTGAAAGCACACACGGAGAAAAGAGAACAAACTGAAGGCTTGATTTTGTAGTGAGAATGAATTAGCAGTAGCTAAGTGCTTTGAGCAGTAATTATAGTACAACACAGACACAGCTCCTGTACTAATGACCCCTTGAAAAAAATCCCATGTGACCTAGCATGGGGCAGGCATGCGGTTACTGTGCTTGTTTGCTGCCCTCTCTTGGAAGCAAAGACCAACCTCCAGGAAAGGAAAAGCAGAATAAAGGTTGTCAAGAGGACAAGCAGCAAATACTCTCACTCCAAGAGGGTGGAAGAAAAATAAAATAAAATAAAATAAATAAAATAAAATAAAATAAAATAAAATAAAATAAAATAAAATAAAATAAAATAAAATAAAATAAAATAAAATAAAATAAAAATATAGTAATACCAAATATACCAATATACCATATATATATACCAAATAATACCAATAATACAAAACAAACAAACAAACAAATTTTCCCTGCATTGAAAAAAAAAAGAAATGCTTCTGAATATCTGCTTTATTTTCTAATGCAAGATCTGAGAGAGAGATGATCTCAGCGATGAGACTGTATGTCACAGATAAACATGTGCTTTTATTTTTAAAGGTATACGAAGTAAAATTTAAAATATATAATGTGACAAAACAACAACAAAACAAACAAAAATATACTCAGCCCTCTTTAAAGACTGTACCACCTTCTTCTAGGATAACTTTTTTTAGCCAACTTGAAGCACATCACTATTTAAAATGTTCAATAAACATAGCCAACCAGCCTGAACTCCACTTGGGTCTCAGTCTTTGAAAGAAAATATATAAAATAGCTGATGGCCCATTTTAATTCTGATTGGAGATCAGCTGCCAGGGATCTTTAATGAAACTTCCATGGAGGGCTGTGGAAGTCCATCCATTCCTCATCACCTTTCCGTATAGTGGAGGTTTCAACCTTAAGAACTATCTGCATCAACCCCAAAGTCTGTTTAAGTGTGTAAGCTGAAAAAAAAAGTGACAAGCTGTGGATGCTTGTCACTTTTGAATGAAAGGTATTTCCTTCAGTGCCTAAGTGTGGAACTCCAGAAGCCTCGTTTCAATCATTTTTTTTTAATTTTAATCTTATCCCTCACCTGAGAGCAGTGTTATCACCTATGGTACTCTCCTCTCCTTGCTTCCCAGGGGATTACTGTGCACACACGCATGTACAGGCACATTCATTTATCTCAAGGACATTTGCCCAATTCAGCCCTGCGTCTGAGACAGAAACAACTTCATCACCATTAACCTCAGGCTGATGTAAACTCGGAATCCTAAGAACAACAATTTCACTGTCAAACAACTCCATAAGTGAAACAAAGAAAGGACCAAAAACGAATTTAGTCCATATTTGCCTCTGATGAATGCCACTTAGGGAAACTTGTGCTTTTCTTTCCAGATGAATTCTTCATTTGGCTGTAAATTACATTTGGGAACAGGCAATTTTTGCTAGAGCACTGATTCACGTGCAGTAGAGTAGAGCGGTCTGTGTTGTGCTATGCAGTTGCTACATCTCGAGCGACCTCTGTTGTCAGAGAAATGGGATGACAGAGAAGGATACCTGATTTGCCCTGGCAGTCTGTAAGAAATGCTAGAAAAAATGGGAGAGAAGAGCCTTAGAGACTGCCCGGAAGAAGAGAGCTCTTCACCCTGCCTGCCCTCCCTCTGCTTTAGACAGGCCTGCTCGGAGTTGCTCCCCTCCTTTGAGGAGACTATTCCACAGACTTAGCCGGGATATAAAGAGACACTCCAGTGTTACAAGGTCCTGCTGTCAGATTCTGTTGAACCAGATGAATAGCTTTAGAGGAGGAAAAAAAAAATGAAATCACCAGATATCAGTAATAAAACTCACTGGAGGTAAATGAAGCTCCCATATGAGATGTGCTTGGACAAATCTGGACTAGGAAAGAAGTAATGAAGGAGAAGACAGAGAGACACAGAATAATTTCTGTTTTTATTTGAGATTTGAGATTAATAAAGCAGAGGAAGCAGCCACGGTTTTACCCTAGTGGCTGAAGAAGGAAACAAACATTTCACCACTGGTGGTGCCCACTAGGTTCTTGTTTTGGGCTGGATCAACTTCTTCTACCTCTAAAATTTTGTTCACTGATGGAATCAGAGTGAGCATGGGCAATGTTTTCCCATACACCTAGTGTACTCATTTACCTCATATACTCTTCCTGCTGGACTATAACTACCCCCATTTCTAGATAAGGCCATACCTCAGGACACTCTGCTGATCTCCATTTCCATTCCCTTGACATTTCCCAGTCTGCTGAAACTGTGATGAAAATTTCTTCCCTAATAATTGTGCTGATCAGTCATTGTAGTATTACAGTGTGTTGGTTTACATCATACATTGATCAGTGGAATTTTACTGGGGACTTTGGTGTTGTATGTGCTTAAGCAAGCAAACTGAAGGACATCAGCTCATTGCAAGGTCAGCCCCAGAGATACAGGCCTAGCTACTTGGATGGCCAGAGAAGTAGCCTTGCAGGCAAAACAACCAGGATAACACTCGCATCCTAGCCACCTCTCACACATCCTTGAAATCCAGCCCCCTCACCCCACAGAGTCTGGTGTCATAGATAAGTAACTAGTACAAAACTGAATGCAGGGATGGCTGAAGTAATAGGTAAGTTGCTTTGCTAAGTTTTACTGTGATTGGTAGTCAGTAGCATGTGTTAATTAGTGATTGGACAACTTATATTGTACCTGTATGCCTGAAAGGTATAAAACCCTATGTACTAACACTCATGTACATGAATACTTACCCTAGTAATTCTGTACTGTGTCCTAGCCACTCTCTGCAATCAGCTGTGAATTTTCATGACCAAATAACATTGCAGGCAACTTTATCAGACATTTATACTTGCTTTAGCCTTTTCATTTTAAACTATGTTTTGCAGCCACAGAATGATAGCCAAGCATTTTAAGAGAATATTCCTTCCAAAGCCACATCTAGAGAACTGATCATGTGTAATAAAAGCATGATTTTTGGTCATCATACAAAGTACTCTCTTGGGACAACTTGCACACAGCAAGGAGGACAGCTTTTTAGCTGTGCTCCCTGCCAAGATACTGCATGATACTGCATGCAAGCCTGCATGTTTTCTCCCTGTGCCGTTTGCCTGTGCACCTGTCTATGCATGTGTCTGTTGTATCTTCACAGCACTGTTCATGCCTGGCTTCTGGGCTGGCTGCAAAAGATCAGTTAATGACTTTTGAGTTAAGTAAGTTGGTAACACATTTTCACTGAACGTGAGCCTGGGCTTTTCAGTGCCTACTGGCAGTCTGATCTTTGAACTACAACTGGAGGGTAATTTGTCTGAAACAGCCCACCTAAGCTTTAGTCTCACTCAGATCAGCTGATCGACACCTGAAAAGAATCGATATCTGAAAAGAAAAGTCATGGAAAAGGAATGATGTGTATCCAGCAGGGTCCTCGTTGGTCCTCTTGCTAAATGCTATGTGCACATGCCAGCTCTTGGGCAAGGTGTGATCCAGCTGAGGAAGCCATATCCACAACTCCCTGACTCAATAAAAGGGAAGTGGGAAGGTGTCCCAGGCTCTCGTGTGACTCCTTCATGGGCTGACTGTCCATGCATGTCCATGCTCCTCAGTGCTCACCAGTGAGTGGCCTGGGCCATCAAGAAGTGGATGCAAATCCCCTTCACAGGTGTGTGCATGTTCATATATTGAGCCTAAAGGAAGTAATTCTGGAAATCAATGGGATTTTTGGAGTGTTGTTTTTCTACACAGTTGGGAAGAGCTCTCCCAGATCTGAGGAGAGCAAACTTCAGACTGCTCAGGGAACTAATTAGTAATGTGCCCTGGGAAAATGCTTTAAAGGCATTGATTTTGATCAATCAGGCTGGTTGGTTTGTGAGCACTCTGTTTGCGGATGCCATTGCGGGACCTCTCTCTATTAACAGTCTTGGGAAACTGGAGAGGTCCCAGTCAATCAGAAGCTGGCAAATTTGATCCCAGTTTTCAAGAAGGGTAAGAAAGAAGATCCTGGCAATTACAGGCCTATCAGCCTCACTTCAGTGCATGGTAAAATTATGGAGAAAACTATTCTTATTGTAAAACACCTAAAGGACAACACAGTCATTGGTTAGAGCCAACATGGGTTCCCTAGGGGAAAGTCATGTCTAACAAACTTAATTTCCTTCTATGATAATATCACCCTTCTACATGACCAAAGGAAGCCAGGCAATATAATCTCTCTGGATTTCAGTAAAGCTTTTGATACTGTCTCTCACAGTATCCTTCTGGACAAAATTATCAGAATACAGTTAGATAAAAGCATAGCAAGAGAGGTGAACAACTGGCTGATGGGTCAGGCCCAGAGGGTTCTTGTAAAAGCAGTTAGTTACATCAACCGGTCACTAGTGGGGTTCCCCAGAGCTCCATTTTAGGACCTCTTCAATGTTTCGTAACCAATTTGGTTGAAGGACTTGAAGGTTTTTTAAACAAGTTTGCAGATGATACTAAAATGGGTGGAGCTGTTGAGTCTGTCAAGAGTGGTGAGGCCTTGCAGAGAGACCTTGACAAATTAGAGAGCTGGGCAACCACCAACATTATGAAGTTTAACAAGAGCAAGTGTTGGATTCTGGAGCTGGGAGGCGGCAACCCTGGTTATACATACAGAGTGGGGGAGGAGAAGCTGGAGAGCAGCCCCACAGAAAGGGATCTGGGGGTCTTGATCAACAATAAGCTGAACATGATGCAGCAGTGTACTTTGGTCAGGAGGGCCAACCATTTCCTGGGGTGCATCAAGAATTGTCCTGCTCTACTCTGCACTGGAGCAGTCTCACCTTGAACACGGTCTGCAGTTTTGGGTGCCACGGTGTAAGAAAGATATAAAACAATTAGAGAGTATTCAAAGGAGGGCTACAAAGATGATGAGGGGTCTGGAGGAGAAGATGGTTGCTGAAGGGTCTGGTGGGGAAGACATATGAGGAGCAGCTGAGGTCCCTTGGTTTGCTCAGCCCCGAGCAGAGCAGGCTGAGGGGAGGCCTCATGGCGGCCTGCAGCTCCCTCACGAGGGGAGCGGAGGGGCAGGCGCTGAGCTCTGCTCTCTGGGGACAGCGACAGGACCAGAGGGAACGGCATGGAGCTGGGACAGGGGAGGGTCAGGCTGGGGGTTAGGGAAAGGGTCTGCACCCAGAGGGTGATCGGGCACTGGGACAGGCTCCCCAGGGCAGTGGTCACGGCACTGAGTCTGCCAGAGGTCAAGGAGCATTTGGACAATGCTCTCAGATACATGGTCTAATTTTTGGGTAGTCCTCTGGGGACCCGGGAGTTAGACACGATGATTCTTGTGGGTCCCTTCTAACTCAGGATGTTTATGATTCTATCATTACTATCGGTTTATGCTTTGAAAATAAGCTATATAGGCATTTTTAATGCAGTTACAGACTGTATGAAAGCTGCACAGCTGTAACATAAGGGTGCATTGATAGCGATAAAGCAACAGTGCCTCAGGGCTGAAGCACTAGGCTGAACACAAATTTTAAATTCCCCCATTAGCTTGTGAAGTGACTTCTGTGGATTGCCAGTTCTACAGTGGTATAATGTTTCCAATGATGGTTGTGTTACAAGGTGTTTTCTGCGGGTGGAACAGGCTGTGTAAGGGGTAGGTGACCTGGTGGCACGAGTCCTTAAGCCGCACCCAAAGAAGCTATAGTTTACTTGATTGTTTGCATAGTCCAAAGAGGACCTATATATTAGCAGCTTTAAATCAGGAAAACTGTGTTTCTTTTGGGATGGTCTTTACTTTATAAGGTATCTGTTACCTGTGAACCATTTTAATTCCATAGTCATCGTAGTATGTAGAGCATGGAAAGGACACATTACAGTGCAGAGGTTGTTGCTGAACAAGCTTCCTTTCTGGGCTCAGACCTCAGTGGTCTGCTCTTCATTTCTTGTATTATATCCTTATGATTGAAGACAGTGCTTGATGGTTGTCAGTAAAAGACTGTTGCCTGTTGCACTATTGCTTGGGGCTAAATCTGTGAAGTTTTAGGGGTTTTGAGTGCATGCTAAAGCCCATGTTGTATTGTTTGCATGACAAACTGTTTTCAGTTTGTTTTTCAATATTTCAAAGAATTTTCTGCCTTTATGGCCTATACAATATGCCTATTGTTTATCGTTCAAGTGATTCATAAATAGTATTATTTTCTGTTCAGAGTAAATAGCTAACTTGAAAATATAACTGACAAAATACAAAAGTGAAAGCCACTTAAAAAAACATATCAGAAGAAAAACACTGTGGTTCAGTTTTTCCCTTGTAACTTTAGCTCAGTGCTTAGTGAACAAGAATTGCCAGAATTTCTTCCATTTCCTAATATATTACCACAAAACAAAATATATAGTTCCTTCTGAGAATGAACTGAGAAAACTGTCATGACAGAGTGGTCTGCAGTTCTGGGTGAGGCTGCGTCCTGCTGCAAGTGTGTGAAGGAAAGATTCAGGTGTGTTTTTGGAAGCTTTAACCCTTTCCATTTCCCTCCCCACTGTCTGAACTCCTTGTACTAGGATGAAGCAGCTCTAACTTCACATCAGTTTGAGAACTCTTCTATCTCCTCATTTTAACATAAACACTCAACCTTCACTCTCATCTTATCCAAGCAGATAGTGTTTCACAGATATAACACTCTTATAAATTGGGAACGATCTTGTACCTGTTTCAACAGATGACAAAACGAAGCACAAAGCAAGAAAGGGCTACATCTGGAAAACACTGTACTGAATCCAGAACCCAAGAGCATGTGTTCACAGAATCCATATTTTCCATACCTACGACTGAGGTAGTGCCTGCCAAGCTGCCTCCCCTCCATCTTTCTTCCACTATCATGCTGCTTTCCTTCAGCCAGAGCCAAGTGCTTCTGAGTGTGCTCAGCTGATTCCACTCATGAATTGATTTGCAAATAAGGGAACTTTGATGAACAAGAAAAGGACATATTCTTACTGACTTTCCAGAAGTATCCCTGAAATGGATCATTTTATATCCATTTGACAGCTTTGGCATCAGTGATTATTTTATCAACACTAATTACATCATTACAGCAGAATAATGTTTCATGGCCACTTCTAAATGTCACATACTTGAAGTTATGCCTTCACAAGTGGATACAACACATTCAAATCAAGAGGGCTTCAAATTGCATTAGCATGATCATGCTAGAAAATAGGCTTATTGTAGATAAGTAATTTTGTGCTGAAATTCACCTTAAAGATTTTAATATCAAGCTCAATATGATCATGCAGAGCAAGTAGAAAAAAATATATACTGTGATCAGAGAGAGCCTTTTTCTCTCTCATACAGCTCCCTGCTGCACAGTCTTTATATATCCTCTAAACACTCCTATTATTCTTGCTCTGCAGGCACGGAACTGTAGCACATGGTGTGTCTATGCTGCATTTCAGTCATTGGCCTGAATTCACACTTCTATTGCACTTCTAACTTTTAGAGGCATACCTGGATTTAGAAGTGGATTTCAGTATGACAGGAAAAAAAGCTTGGGACCTATGTTAAGCTTTCATGCAGGTCTAATCATATCTTCACTACATCAGATAGTTCAAAAACAATGTGGCTCATACTCCTAGCATTGTATATCTGTTCACTGACCAATATGATACAGACAAGTTAGCTCGGTATCCCTCCTAGAAGGACTTTGGCACCAGCTGTTACACTGACAGTTTGAACTGCTTGGACACCCTTTAGCAAAAAAGATGAACAGAGCCAAGAGAGGCACAGTGCCAGGGTTTCAATTTTCTTTCTGGCTTGACCAATAGCTACTTTACCAACAGTCATAGCTTGGAGAAACCACTTATGGTGACACAGAAAGCAAAGGAGCTAGAAACTGAAACCATGTTGCTTGAATATCTAGCCTCAGCTACCCAGGCTAGATATTTAAGTCCCATTTTTATTTTTTATTTTTTCCTAGAATCCAATCCATGGCCTGGAGACATCTTGAAGCTAGGTTATTTTGAAATACCCCTTCAAGCACATGATATGCTAAAAAAAAAAAAAAAAAAAAAAAAAAGGTGAAAGTCTGCACAAGATTACAAAATGCTTTAGAAATTTCCACCTCTCAAAGACCTTAGTACAAAACCAGTCTCCAGTCCTCACTCAGCAAGAGCTGGTGGCTCCCTGGGGGCAGAGAGCCAAAGGCAACAGTGCAGCCAGCTGGATAGGGACTTATGACCCAAAGTCATGGTGAAGACCATATTGCAGGGGAAACACAGGTCTGAGGTCAAGCCAGCCTGCTGCTCAGGACCAAGCTAGCAGTGGACTGTCAGACCCACCATGACAGGCTGAGGTCAGAAGCCTCCAGGCCAGAGTCTATCTCATGAAGTCCATGGTGGGACCAGGACTCCTCCAATATAGCTCAGAGAGGAAGATACGAAAGGTTGAGCTCAAATAAATGCCTGCTCCCGTGGTCTGTATGTAGTAGTGAGGGCTGGAGGCCCCAGATGACGCTGGTTATCAAGGCCTATTAATGCCTTCAGGACCCAGACTGTCTTGAGGCGATGTGTTTACAATGTTGTTATTAAATACTAAAAGAAAGTTTGTGTCCTTGTGCTAGTCTCTCTCTCCAGTCTCTTTATTGTTGTCCCTCCAGGAGGCATTAATGCCAGACTTTGTGAGGGTCATCTGTGGGAAGTTTCAGTAGCAGAAGCAGAGTTTGTGGTTTCCACAAGGCTTCTTGCCAACTTCAAACACAAAGCTGGGGGCTTCTGTTCTGCTGGTGATTTATCGTGCTGGGTGAACAATATGCAAGGACAGTTATGTCCACAAAAGCCTCTCAAGTAAATGAATCGGGTACTCTTTCAAAAGCCTGTTCTTCCCTGAGGCACATGAGGTGTTGCTGAAGTTCCAGCTTCGCCAGGTGCTTCATGCTGTTCAGAGGGCTGGAACCCGTTTCATCTATGTATTTGATCTATAGTAAATTAACCTTCTGAGAGGAAGGTTTGCTCTATGACTAACAGCCATCAGGAGACAGAACAGCTCAAGGGATGCTTTACACCTCCGGATCACTAGATCAAAACAAACTCACTCCAGGTCAGGTATGAGACTGAAACTTATCTGCCAGGTTTCGGTGGGCCATGTGAACAGAGTGGATGGTGTTGTTGCAGCTCCAGCAAGATATAGGCTCTGCAGGCAAGACAGTGAACAAACAGCTCCGGGGACTGATCTACTGTACCATCCGTAGGGTAGTTGCTGGAGGTCAAGTTTTTAAAAGCACGATGTCAAGGCAGCGGCAGAGAGCAGGCACGGCTGTTCTCTTGGCTGTGCTCCTTCTCCGGACAGATGTAAGATTTCATCCTCCTCCTGGAGGAGAGTTTTATCTTTCAGATGCACCGCTTTCCCTTTCAAGCGGCTTTGTTCAGGATTCTTTATATATCCCCTTCAGAGCTGAAGGGACGACTGCCTGTTTGCTACACGTTTTATGGTATCCAAACCCACTTTCCGAGTGAAAATTTGACCGTGTACGCAGCGAAGACAACGGCATGTAGGGGTTTTGAACCGTGCCAGCCTGCTTTATAGCCATGCTTTGTTTACATCACCCAAATGTGATTTTCACTTGAAAACAAGGGACCCAAACACCTCCCTGAGGAGCCCCGGGGGCCGGGCTGGGCTCTCCGGCTCCCCGGGCGGGCCGTGGGCAGGCTGGGGGCCGGCAGAGGGAGCCGGGGAAGAGCCGAGAGGTGCCGGGGGGAACCGGGAGGTGCCGGGGGGCGCCGCCGGTCCTCGCCAATCGCCGCCGGTAGCCGTGGGGGCGGCCCGGAGGCGGGGCGGGCCGGGGCCCATTGCGGCGGCGATGCTGGGGCTGCGCCACGCTGCCGCCTCCCTGCCGCTGCTGCTGCCGCTGCGGGCGGCGGCCGCCATGTCAACCCTGCTGGTGAGCCAGCCGCGCTACGCCTGGCTGCGGGAGCTGGGCCTGCAGGAGGAGAACCCGGGCGTCTACAATGGGCGCTGGGGAGGCAGCGGGCAGGTGAGGCGGGGGGAGGCGGTGGCGGTGGCGGTGGCGGTGGTGGTGCCGTGCCGGTGACCGCCCGCCCTGCGCTCCTTTCTGCTCTAGGTGGTGACGACCTACTGCCCGGCCAACAACGAGCCCATCGCCAGCGTCAGACAGGTAGGGCTGCCCCAAACACCGCCCCGGGGTCGGGGGCTGCCCTAAAGGCTCGCCCCCAGCCCTCCCTGCCCCCTGGCTCATCCTTCCTCTGCCGAGGGGCTGCTGGCCCCTCTGCGAAGCGTTGTCCACTAGAAATGTCCCGTGCTTGAGTTGGATGCTCAATCTTTTTTTTTTTTTTTTTTTTTAATTTTTATTTTTTTTTGGGGGGGTGGCTGGGGAGCAAGTCACTAACTTTTTCTTTGATCTGCTTCTCTGCCTACGTAGGCGAGTTTGGAGGACTATGAAGAAACAGTAAAGAAGGCTAAAGAGGCATGGAAAGTCTGGGCTGATGTAAGTGAACAGAATTAACTTTTACGGTGTTTGTCTTTTAATGCGTGTCTCTGGCATTTAAAGGCCTATTTAAGTTGGCCTGTTGGTTGAGGGTGTAAAAACATGTTCACGTTCTATACGTTGCATTGAAGCAAAAGTTTGTAACGAGGACCAAGAAACAAAGCCAGACAACTTGCATTCATTACATTAAGGTACAAAGATGAGGACATTGACTTTGCACACTGTTTGCTTTGAAAAGCCTGGCATCTTTACGCAGGCTTGTGCCTGTAAGCCATCGCCAGCAGGTCTGCTGAAGTTCAGGAACCTTGTAAGCGAGCACGTTATTGCTCCGGGCATATTTTAACTTCATGTTGCAGCATGCTTTCTCCTGCGAGAGTTTCGCGGAATATTTGGCTATCTAACTCCTGCTGATAGTCTTGCTTTCAAGGGGTAAGGAAGTCTGATAGTTTTGACTGCACTTTTTTGACCACCAGTCAAATCTTGATATTTCACAAAAGAGCTATGTTATTCCAAAGCTTTAGTGTTGTGTTGCTATATCAGATTAGAGCTAAGCTCTGTCTCCTTAGGAAGCTGTAGTTCTTAGTGTCTCAGTACAAGCTATTTCCAGGCATCATCCGTTCTCTTGCTGGCCATAAAAAGCTTGTTTTTACAGATACCTGGCATTTCTTTGATGTATTTTGTAAGGTATCATGCATTCTGTGTACTTGATCCAGCAAAGCAGGTTGCCTTATCTAAAGAGAATAAAGTTTAGGACAAACACAACAGCTTTCTTAGGATATGTTAAAACATGTTCTTTTGTTACAACTTCTGAATATGTTAGTGAGTGGATGCCAGCTCATGATGCGTTTGGAGATAATTTGAAAGCAGTCTACAATAAAAAAGAATCAACAGATCTAATGCTTTAAAATCTCTTCTCAAAGCTGTTTGGTTTTAGTGTGTGAATTTTGTTGGGCTTAATGAGCTTGTCCAAAAGATTTTGACTGTGAAGACATATGCTTGTATCATTTATGGATTCCTCACTTCTCTTCCCAGCTACCTGCTCTTTAGCAGTTTTTAATCCTATAGATCTTGTATGTGTTTTATGAAAATGGCTTATTATTGACTCTAGCCATAGATTCTTATTTAACAAACTGGTACCACATCAAAAAATGTATTAATATTTGGTACGTAGGTTTAATTTTTCTAAGAATTGAGGCTTCTGTCTGTCTCAGCATCTGCTAACGAAGTAAGTGTCAGTGGCCATTGTTAAATTGAAAAGAAAGTTTGAAAATATTTTAAGTACGCTGCAGAAGCTCAGAAACCTTTAAGAATTCTTTAAAAAATGCTGTTTCCTGAACTCTGGATGATTTTTCTGGGGCCTTGTGAGTGGTGTAGCTGAACACAAGTATTAGAACTAAGAACTTGAAATCTGCCTTCTTCTGTAAGTATTCAGTGGAACTGAAATTTTGAACAGGCGTAAATATGTGCAGTGTTACTAGTTTCTGCAAGGTAGGAGTTTGTTGTAAAGCAGATAAAAATGAATGCATGATTAGGAGGAGAAGTGGGGGAAGAATTACAGCAACCAGTGATCTCTTGCTACAGGGGTAGCAAATGAGCATAATGTATGCAGCAGAAGTCAGAGATGTTCAATCTCAAATGCATTCTTATGTTTTCTTTTTTTTTTTTTTTTTTGACTAGATCCCTGCACCAAAACGTGGAGAAATAGTACGACAGATTGGCGATGCCCTGAGACAAAAAATCAAAGTTCTAGGAAGCTTGGTAAGGTGTTTTAAGGAGCAGCCTGACTTTAGAGGGGGGAAAAAAAAGGTCAAAACTGTTTTGCTCTTGTTTTAATGTACTACTCTGCAATACTAACCTTAGTAACCGTTAAAGTGCTGTTGGTTCTGTTAACTTGCATAAAGAACTTTAAATTAAAAAAAAAAGTATTATAGCATTCTGACACCCTACACTGAAAATGGTATTTCTTGTTGGGCGAACCAAGTGTAATTTGTTCTGAGCCTGTAAACTGAAGAGAGTTACAACTGCTGCCATGCTGTTTTCCCACTTGCCTGCCAGATAGAGCACTGTCGTGTACTTAAGATATCCTGAAAAAGATCTTTCTCTAACACAGAGCTTTTAACCTTGAGCCCTTTTCTGGTGTTCTGCAGGGTTTTGAGAATTGACATGTGGAGGTATAAGGCTTCAGAAGGTGAGATGGTCTTAATGAGATCTTCTTGCAGTGCTGTGTAGGATGTAAAGGTTGAAGGACCATTCCTTTAAAACGCTCACTAGTTACTAGGGAAGAAAAGGGGACAAGTGGGGAGCTTGCCACTTTCCTTTTACAAGGCTTGCCAGTATGTGCTGCTATTCAGAAACAGCTATCCTTGAATAACTCCATGTGTAGTCAAACCCATACTGTTAACCTACAAAACTTTGCTCTGCTAGTTCCCTAGATGCTGGCTCCCTGTGAGAGTTTCTGTGGTATAGAAGTACATTTGTATTCAAAAATGTTATAGCTTCCCAGTGTGTGGACCGACAGCAGTTTGTATGTTCCTTAGAGAAACCTTGTTGTGTGTTTGTAGTTTTCCCAAAAGATAATGAGCTCTTCCAGGATAGGGGCTGAATCTCAGGGTGAAAGCTGTGTAGTAGGTGTCCAGGTATTCAGACTTCTCTTGGCTGTAGATTTTGAAACTGGCATACGTAAAAGTGAGCAGTATGGCAACTCACCTTTACATGTTCAATTGAGACTTTAAAGCCTAGCCTCAGAATGTCCTTGCCAATTGTTCAGATGTATTTCTAATACTTCCACAGGCTCAACAATTTGTTTCTGATGCCTCTTGATAGCTGTCCACAGGGGTTTTTCCTTCTGCCTTGAGATGGCCAGGCATCCTGTTTGCTGAGTGTGGTGCTCAGATGCTAAATGATTTGTTCCCAACAAATAATGTGTTACATAAAACCTTTATATTCTGGTCTCTCCCTTCTCAAATGTCTTCCCTTTCTTTAGGATGAAGCAGAAATCAGATGTGCAGTTTTCCTGTGAGCAGAGTAGCCTAGCAAGGATTTGGAACCATAGGCATCATAGCAATACCTAGAGATGTATTTAGTCAGCTTTATTTTAATCTCTGCATGGAGAATAAAATCTTATGGCAATCATTGAACCCGACTCCTCGCTTAACAGCTTTTTAAAAGTGCAATCCTCAGCCTAAAGTGGTAGGTGATACTTGCATAAAGTTACCTGTAGATATCATAGCATCACTGCAAAATTAAGTAGGAGTAAATGGGTAACTTTCCAGTTCCTAGGTCAGTAAATTTCCTTACTTATGGAGGAAAATATCTTAAAATATCAATGTACTCTCATCGGCAAACAGTATGTCTGCTGTGTATGCATACGTGCTTCTAACAGAATAGAAGGCTATAGCTTAGGACTGACTTCCGAAGAAAAGCAAAAAAAAAAAAACTTGTTACTAAACACCTCACCTGGGTCACTAAAGGACTAAAAATGAGCAGTTGTTTTCATCAATGTTTGAAAATTGGAACTCTCAAACTCACTTTGGGATGTTATAAAATTAGTAGTTTTCTTAAGAAAAAATCTAAATTACTTATGTGGCCAAAAGGGCCAATGGGATCCTGGCGTGCATTAAAAGGAGCATGGCCAGCAGGTCAAGGGAGGTGATCCTCCCCCTCTACTCTGCCCCAGTCAGGCCTCACCTGGAGTACTGTGTCCAGTTCTGGGCTCCCCAGTACAAGAAAGACAGGGATCTCCTGGAAAGAGTCCAGCGGAGGGCCACAAAGATGATACGGGGCCTGGAGCATCTTCCCTATGAAGAAAGGCTGAGAGACCTGGGTCTGTTCGGCCTGGAGAAGAGAAGACTGAGAGGGGATCTCCTCAATGCATATAAATACCTGAGGGATGGGGGACAGAAGGATGTAGCCAACCTCTTCTCAGTGGTTTGTGGGGATAGGACAAGGGGCAGTGGTGCAGGTTAGAGCACAGGAAGTTCTGCACTGACATGCGAAAGAACTTCTTCACGGTGAGGGTGACAGAGAATTGGAACAGGCTGCCTAGGGAGGTTGTGGAGTCTCCTTCTCTGGAGACATTCAAGGACTGTCTGGACGCCTACCTGGGCAGCCTGCTCTGAGGAACCTGCTTTGGCAAGGGGGTTGGACCCGATGATCTTTCGAGGTCCCTTTCAACCCCTACAGTTCTGTGATTCTGTGATTTTCTTTTGCTGGAGCAGAGGAATCCTTCCTTTCCAATTTATTTCACGCCTGATTTGAAAGTGTGCGCGAATGACCTGACAAAAATGTTCTTTGAGCCAAAGCTGTGAATCTCATTGTTGTTGGATACTTCTTTAAATATATTAATTACCTCTGCTGATTAATTTCCTATATTAATTTCCTTCTATTGTATGGGAATGTGACTCTTAATCTGGTTGTCTATTGTGTTTTTTTTTTTTTCCTTTAAGCTGTGAATATTTTAGGAATAGGTGAATCTCTTCTAGTGAAAAAATCTGCATTGAATCTTACTTGGTGTACAGATAAACCTAATAATAGTAGGAGATAAAAAGTACTGGAAACGAGTATGAATTACAAAAAAAAAAAAGAATTGTGTCTTGTTCTTAATGTTTTCAGGTCTCATTGGAAATGGGAAAGATTTATGTCGAGGGTGTTGGGGAAGTGCAGGAGTATGTTGATGTCTGTGATTACGCTGTTGGTTTGTCCCGAATGATTGGTGGACCTGTTTTGCCTTCAGAAAGTAAGTATGTGTGCAAATTTTTTTTTTCTGTATTACTGAAGGGATGGGGTTGTAATATCCTAAATATATAGTGACATATCTCAACAAAAACGCTGTGCTGTGAGTTATTTATGGAGCATGTTGTCTAGGAACAGATGTGCTGTTAGGCAGTAACACCACTGCCAGAAGTGTCTGTCCTAGGACTTGTATCAAGTGAGGCAAGAGATTTCTCCTCTGCTCTCTGAAGCATTAGATTCTCTTTGCCATTTCAGTAGTGAAGGCGGTAGAGGAAAGTATGTAAAAAGTTTGTTGGTGTGCTTAGATCTGAGAGGCCTTTTGTTGGTTATTGATTAATAAGCAACCAGCATTCAGTTAACTGAAGAGTTAAAGTAGAAAAAGTTCACGCTGCCACGTTACTATTTTTTTAAAAGTCTAGTTAATCTTGTTCCAGTAGGCTGAACAATACAGCTTGCAATACAGCTCTCCAGAAGCTAACGCTCTGATGACCAGAGGAGTGCTGCAAAGTCCCTTGTTCACAGGGCTTTGTGATTTCCTTTTTGAAAAACATTCAGTGGTTGCAAATTGCGGTGTGTTGTGTCTTTGCCTCCAGGACCTGGCCATGCGCTTATAGAGCAGTGGAATCCTGTTGGCTTAGTCGGAATCATCACGGCCTTCAACTTCCCTGTCGCAGTTTATGGGTGGAACAGTGCAATTGCAATGATCTGTGGAAATGCTTGCCTCTGGTATGATGCAGCTCTCCTATGTGCTATCAGTATTTTAAAACTGCAGAGCTATTATCTCAGACATGTACTTGTTATCAAACATCACTTGTATCTGTGTGTTTGATTCCATTTATGTAGGCTTAATTTATTTGTATTCTTAATGTTCACTTGAAGTCAAAAAAAATTTTCTTTTATGGTAACCTCAGTAACCTCTTTATTAAATGTTGAGATCCAGACCTGCACAAGGCTCAGGCATATGGCAAGTTAGTGAAGAAACAAGGTTTAGGTCTTGCAGCACTGATATTAACAACAGAAGGAAAAACACTTTCACAATTGGTACAGTTCAAATTAAAAATTTAAATTATTGTATTGTCAGTTAAGTAATTGACTTTACTTTCTCTCTACACTCCAGCTTCATTGCCATTTAACTGCTTCACTTAAATGTCTGGCCTTGCTCTTGTTCATGCTGAGCTCAGTAGGAGCTCTGAATGCTCAACTGTGGACAGAAACACGTGAATTGTCTTAACATATATCTGATAACCAGCCTAAGTTTGCTGTATTTGACATACCATGAAATTGCATATTTAATTATTTTTTTCCCCTTTTAGGAAAGGTGCTCCTACAACATCCCTCATCAGTGTTGCTGTTACAAAGTGAGTTCTGGTTTCTTTGCTTTCTGTCTTACATTTTAAACAACTTGTTTTCTGTCTGAGGTAGTGCTCAGTGGTGAGAAATGCTTTCTCTTGTTACATAAAATGTATACAGTATATATAGCATGTTACCTGTACCATTACCATCTTTTCTGGGACCAGTTCTGTGCTTCTCCTGAAAAAGTTCTAGCTCTGTGGCTTGCTTCCCTGTAAAAGATGAATTGCTCATGAAATTCACCTGCCCATAATCACACACTCATGTTTTAGAATAATCTGTTTTTTTGGGAGTCTCAGCCCCACATCAGCACTATTTTTGTTTTTTGTTTGTTTTGGTTTTGGCAAATTCTTCTGTCTGTCTGTGAAGACGTATCTCCTGAAGATGTGTTCACACAGTCCTTATTATCTAAAACTAGTAACATCACAACATACCTTTCCAGGGTTCAAAACCCATTCCTGATACAGAGAACTCTGAAGCATAGTGTCATAGTGGTACATATTCTAGGTTTATTGCTACTTTGTTTTACTGTATTAGCATTTTAAATACTTACCTACTGCAAGCTAAAAATAAGATTTATTTTTATATTCTAAATATAAAAGGTCCCCTTCAAAATAACTAACTAGTATGTCTTGTAGCTTTAAAATGGGCCTCAAAACATGGCCACAAGCTACCTGTAAGTATTTTAAGTAACCTCATGAAGTTATATGTCTCTTTCTAACGGTGAAAGACTACATATGGCCAGAAAGACTACATATGGCCACTGATCTATGTTTCTCTATGCCAGTTGTGTGGATACATATGGGATATAATTTTGAGTCTTACTTCTGCCTGAGCAGTGATTATAACACCAAGGTCCTTGAATGGAGAAGTGTGCGTGTTTTTTGCAAACTTTTTAACTGCAAGACTTTTTTTTTTTTAAACCTGATTCTTCTTCATTTGCATGGTCAGATAGTTTTAATGGCTCATTGCCTTTCATGTGCACCTGTCAGAAATCTCTGAAATTTTTGCATCTTTGATTCTAGGATAATTGCCAAAGTCTTGGAGGATAACAAAATACCTGGAGCAATCTGTTCTCTGGTCTGTGGTGGAGCAGACATTGGGTAGGTAACATTTCTTGTGTTTTGTGAATGTGGATAGAGGACAAATAATATTATTGAAAGGATTCCTGGTTTTAAAATTAATCCCATCTCCAGGAGTTGCCTGTACAGGCAAGTACAACATAAAATTCCACTAATCATATACTTTTTTTCACTTTCTTGCCTGTTAGCATTTCAGACCACTTGTAGAGGAGAATACTTCGCCATTTGCCATGCTCACGTAGGGACTGTGTACTTGCATATAAGTGCAAAATGAGTAAAAGTGTTCCATGTGATTATTGCAATGTGGAAATTCCTAATACAAATATATACTTGAGAGTTTCAGGAGGAGAAGTGAAAAAAATAAATATGGTAACCATTAAAAATCATAGGTGTGCTTATCTTCTTAGGGAACACAACAATGGGAACTGATCTCACTGTGTAGCTTGGGCTGAATTGCAAAGTTAATACAGGTGATGAACTTACAGTTTGGCATGAAACAGGGGAGGGAAACAGTTGTTCCTCTTTTCTGAGTGAGAAGCTTTCCTGATGTCTGCTCAGTCACTTAATTATGTTTGGTGTATGTGAAAGGTGTGAGTGTCTTTTCCAGCTGTTTGCTCTTCTAATAAATGTATGTCTTGTTGTGCAGGACAGCAATGGCAAGAGATGAGAGAATGGACCTGTTGTCCTTCACTGGCAGCACAAAAGTGGGCAAACAAGTAGCGCTTATGGTTCAGGAGAGATTTGGTGAGTGTCAGGGCTGGGATCTTTTCTTCTTTTGTTTCCGTGGTTGCAAAAGGTAGGGCAATCCCATATTATTTTAAAATTACATCTTATTTCACTTACCTCCTTTGTTATCTTTTTTTCAGCTTGATGGGAGTAGGATGAGGAAACAGCTCAGAACTAACTATTACATTTTTCATTTAGTTCAGTCACAATATCAGGATTTTTTTTTCCCAAGATGTCCACAAATCCATGGTTCTGCAGTTAATTTGGAGGTTTCTGCAGCTGTATTGTATGGAGATTTACAAATGGACAGATGGGGCCTATGGTCTTTTGGCAACTCCTTTCATGGAAAAACACTCCTTTGCCTTCTACTACTTCTAAATACGGGAGAAAAGTTAGGACCTTTGAGGTACCATATTTGTTTCAGATATTCAAGGATGCATAGCTGTGAGTCCATGCACAGCTGCTGGATTCTAACTCTTTAGTTAGAAGTTTCATTGTGAACAAGACTTCCTTATTTTGCATATTTGAAGTTTGTTAGTGTCGAAAAATTCAGAACACCTTGCAAAGGTTCACCTAGAAGTAGATTCTGATTCTTTCTCTCAGATTTGAGATAAAACAGGTGCCATAGAAATACACAAGCCTGCTTAAGTGTTATTTTTTTAATTTATACATTTCAGTCTGAATAGTAACTCCTCCTCTTCTTCATCTGCCTCATACTATTTATCCTGCAGTTTGTTTTGCATTCTTCTTTTTCTTTTCCAGTGCTATTTTCACCTATTTTTTAAAAAAAAGCTTTTTTTTCTGCTCTAGCTGTTCTCCAGGTATTTTTCTTCACATTATGTGATAGATGTAGTATTCAGCGTAATTTTCTACGTTAACTAGTGCAATTAGTTGACTACACTGTCTATACAGAAGAATACATGTAATGAAACCTAGCTTTAATTAGAGATGATTTTACTGAAATTTACTGAAATGCGCAATAAACACGTGCAATTGATATAATTCTGTGTGTTTTTATTAGGCCGGAGTCTGCTGGAACTGGGAGGAAACAACGCCATTATTGGTAATATGCAGTGTAGAAATTTAGTCCCATAGATGTTATTTGGAAGTTAGTATATAAATGTTCATAGCATTTTTATTTATTTATTTATTTTTACACTGGGGGGTTTAAAAAGTCCTTAGTGGAATGTGGTTGTATTTTTTTTTCTCTTTCTGTCTTCGGTGTTCTTGAGGGGTAGTGCTTTAGGATGAAAATGAGAATTCAAATTCATATTATTACTTTTGATTTGAAAAATTGAATTGGCGAAGCAGTAGGCATCAGTAATGTGATGTGGACAATGCTGCTAATGAAATTTGGATCTACTCTGAACATGACACTTTTAGCATTTTAGAGTATAAGTACATCTACATATATATGTAGGCATACATGTAGATATATGACACCTAAGATAGTATTTTACTTGAAAGTAAAGCATGTAGGTATTCATTTCAGTAGCCTGTTTTACAGGTTCATGTAGTTTAGGGCACGTTCTGATTCCCAGATAAGCATGATGCAAGTTCTGTAACACTGAGTGGTATGACAGAAAGAAAATATAAACCAACTAAATACCTAAGCTGCTGTTCTAAGAAGACCGTGTTACAGCCTTCTTTTTCACCTTTGCTGTGAATTGAACAAATGTTGTTGCCTATCTAGAATATTGAGCACTTTTGAAAATCTGGTATGATCCATTTCTTTTTTCTTGCTTGTGCTGTTTGGCACAAAGTAGTGTAAACTTGTTTTGTCATAAGAGAAATGTTTCCTTTTTCATATAAAAGTCCTACTTTTTCTGAAATTGACTTTGAATGATTACATGAAAATTGCTTTCTTGGACTTATTTCCAGATTCAGTAATAGTTTTGGACACGGAGAATTCTGTGGGACTGGTTAAGCTGAATGATATATTGGGGGTCTTCTGAGGCTTATATATACAGGCTTTGATATAAGATTCTCATGTCTCTGGACACATGAATTTGTTCAGCTCATTTGTGTTTTACACTACTGTGAACCTGTGCCTTACAGCTACCTTTTTTTTTAATGCTATCAAGATATCCTTTACCATTGTTTCTCTATGCAACTAGACTTCTACTCATGGAGGGAAGGTGAAGAAGTGGCAAGAAATTGCTTGTAATTTTTTGGATTAAAATGAAGCTGAGATACTTTGCAAATTTTATCATGATAGGCTCTTTAGTTCAAATTCTTAGGTTCAAAGCTATGTTTATGTCCAGTTGCAGGTGTCTAATTCCAGGTACAATGGGAGTTTTGAGGTGTTTCTCTGTATCTTAGTGTACTATGCTAGTGCTGCCATTCCTAATGCTTCTTGAGCAACATATCAGAGTTTATTATATTCTTTCTAGTGTTTTTGGTTTTGTAAGTTTAGAGAACCTTCAGCACATAAACATCAGTTTTCATCTTGTCTGTTTTTTTAAGTAACATTGCGATGTTTAACTTTTAAGTGTTTGAAGACGCAGATCTGAACCTAGTCATCCCATCTGCTCTATTTGCTGCTGTGGGAACGGCAGGTCAGAGGTGCACAACTGCCAGAAGACTGGTAAGTAACAGTGTATGAACTTGTTTGGGTAGCTCTGACTTTAAAATTAATTCCGAATTTGTTCAGAAAATGCTTATCAATTACTAATATTGTGGAGAACAACAAACAGTATTTGTTAGACGTTTTTATTCTGACTAAAATCAATGTGATAGGTAAATATGACAGCAGTTTTTCTGGCAGATGAATTATAGTTTGTCACTATAATTCTAATTCCAGAGAGTTTTTTTTTTAATTTGTTTCTCACATGGACCTAAAACTTTCAAATTAAAACTCATCATAATTCCTGTATTTCTCTTCTGTTGCATTGCAAGAACTCATTCCTGTGTGCCTGCTTCAAATTATGGTTTGTGGAGTTTAAATTTCAGCAGTGCAAGGGTGCATGTGTTGCTTGCATGTTTTTTCCTTCTTTGTTTTTTTTTTACCAATCACTGAGCAAATTTAAATGTATCACATGTGTTTGTGTATTTTTTTTTTTCCAGAATTGGGTTGATTGGGTAAATTTTTGTAAAGAAAGATGTAGTTTAACTTTGTGCAGATAGGAGGGGTGGTAATTCCTCAAATTACAGCAATAAAAATCACTTGAGTATTCGTACCAAAACGCTTAGCTTAAGAGTTTACAAAATGTGTGGGTATCATTGATCTGTAATGCAGTTAAATTAAAATGTATTTTTTTCTTTGATTCTTTTAAATCTTCATGATTTGCTTTCATGGTGGTGCTAGCTATATTTATATATCAGGCTTTGCTCTTGTGTTTATTTTCACATATGGTATTTGCTGAATATGAGTAATAATACTCATATTATTACTTTCTTTACTTTACTTTACTTTACTTTACTGCACTTTCTTCATCAGTACATCAGGCTTAGTGGCACAGGCTTCATTGTCTTACAGCCTTCTTACCATGTTTTGTTTTTAGTTCCTCCATGAAAGCATCCATGATGTGGTGGTGGAAAAGCTTGCAAAAGCTTATGCCCAGGTCCGCATTGGTGATCCATGGGATTGTAAGTAGCTCTTTCCAACTCATGGCCTTAGGAGACATGTTTCTGTTTGCATCTTTTTGTTTAAGTTCCAAAATGATTATAGGTCAAAGATACCTAATTTTAGCAGTTTACTGGGGAATGGTTATAGCTAGTTTAATTCAGAATACGAACCCTGAAAGGGAGATGGAGAATCCAGCTACTACTGTTACTGTTCATCTTGGACAGGTTAAATAGTTACTCTCAAAATGCTATGATAAAGAATGTTATAAAAAGTTGTCCTGAAAGAATTTTTTTGTGTGTGTGTGTTTTGTTTTTTTCTTTGTTTGTTTTAGCTGACACTCTGTATGGGCCTCTTCATACCAAAGAAGCAGTGAAAATGTTTCTTGATGCAGTAGAACAAGCAAAACAACAAGGTGGCTCTGTGGTCTGTGGTGGAAAGGTGACTTACTTTTATTCTCCCTGCTGCAATTAGTCTTCTAGGAAAGAAATACAGCAACATGGTAGCTTAGGCCAAGATTGCATTTTGGTTTGTCATGTCATCCATTACAGGATGTTATGTTAATCAGTCAAAGAATGTCGGAATTGCAATCCTGTGCTTAGGGTAAAGATAGCTCTACTTACTCTACTCCAAGAAATGGCAATGAGCCTTTGTCCATTCAGTCACGTGATGAAAATACAAATGACAATGTAAATAGTGCCTAACAAACACATAACAAAGAAAAAATACTGTTCTGTGACTGGATTCACAATGTCAAACTTCAAGAAACATTAGAGATTCAAAAAGTCACTTGCTCATCTTCATCGTATGTGATGTTTAACTCTCCCGGACATAAGGATCTGATAATTCTTGTTTTTACAGGCATCTTTATTCCTAGTGCCTTTAAAATTCTAATCAGCTTACAAGTAGGAGGAAGGAACTTGTTTTTTGTTTTTTTTTTAACAGCTGGTAGACTTTGAGATTTGGTTACCTGTTTAGTAGACTAAGTAATACCTCTATATATTAAACTTGTAAGCAAGAGTAAAATTCAAGTTATCTGCTCAGATGGTCTGACTTCCGATGTCTGATTGATAGGTACAGCTGTAGTAACCAAAATATTAATGATTCCCTTCCTTCAATGGTACTAAGCAGGATACTGGTTTGGCTGAAGTTAGTCAGTTGTTTCTTCTTTTATATATTTTGAAGGTTATAAATCGCCCTGGAAACTACGTTGAACCAACCATTGTGACTGGCCTTCCACATAATGCACCCATTGTGCACACTGAGACATTTGCTCCCATACTGTATGTGCTGAAATTTAAGGTAAAATAGCAATGTGAAAATAGTCTGGTGTCAGGGATCAGGGATTTCAGGAGAGCAATTTCTGATGTGTGTCATGTTCATGCAATTGTCCTGACAGTTCAAAAAGCACTAACCATAGGTGTGTACTGTGGGACATGAACTGTAATAGCTTACCTCACTGTGTAGCTATATTTATATATTTTCTGTGAAGAACACTGCTGTTAAGATGAGAGTCTGTACAGGAATAGATCTTTGTTGCTCATGTCTGCCTGCTCTAGAGTAGGTTATGTTTTTCAGTGCAGTCAGGGGGAATATTCTATCTCTGACTTGCTGCATGTGTATGTGCCGAGTGGTACTTAGTGTATTTGTATTCTGGTTGTAACATATTGGAGTTTTCCTGACAGAGCTTCTTTTTAACTGCTTTGCTTTGAGAAGGTGTGGTTTAGCTATTGACATGCTTCTGTACAGGAGGAAGAGGAGGTTTTTGCCTGGAATAATGAAGTAAAACAAGGTCTTTCCAGCAGTATCTTTACCAAGGATTTGGGAAGGATTTTCCGATGGCTTGGGTATGATTAAAATTACTTTTCTACATTCTTGAAATATAAGATTGTTGTATTTTGTGTCTTCTTATGTCTGTACATACTGCTAGTTGAGCACTTTACGGCCCTCATTTTAGGGAAGGAGCCTTTCCTGATCCTCAGCAGTAATTGTGTCCTATCTCTTTTCGTAGGCCAAAGGGATCTGACTGTGGCATTGTGAATGTCAATATCCCAACCAGTGGGGCAGAGATTGGTGGTGCTTTTGGTATGTTACTTGCACTGTATGCTTTCTTTTTTCCTTTAAACAATGAAATTCACTGGTACCATTTCTACAGAGTTGCTATTATTCTTAAGGTTTCTTTTTTTTAATGCTGAGTGGATTTTTTTAACTAATGACTGTATTAGCTTTTCATGCAAAGAAAAGCTTCAGGTGGAATTCAAAGCATTGTTACTGTAAAGTTAGTGTAGCTTAGATCTCATCTTATTTATTTTTCAAGACTTTAATCGGTCCATTTAAATTACTAAATCTGAAGAAATGAATGAAGTTAATTTCAAATCACACTGCTGTAGCAGAAAACAGAAAAATGACTGGAGGTAGTTGGGTTTCATCTTTTAAAAATATATGGAATACTTAAAAATCAAAGACTGGTATCATTTTGGTTCCTCCATTAAGGTAATGTAACTCAGAATTATGTTTTGAACTTGTTTAGAGATATGTCTGAGTGGAAAACTGTTTAAAATGGAGTTTTAATTAAAGCAGTCTTGAACATACTTGTTATATATGCTTGTGTATGTTTACAAAAAAGTACAGCATAGAGTACTGTTGCAAGAGTCTCGCAAGATTTTTGCCTTTCTTTTTTATATACAAAAGAAAATGGGATAGGAAAGAAGAAATATTAATCTGATCATTTAAACAGTATAAGAACCAACACATTCTTGTACAGTTGTCTCACATTAAAATATGTTTAAAACAGCATTCTCTGGTGCCAGTGTGGTGAGACTTTCAACTTTGGACAGATGGTTTTTAGATTGAGAACAGGGAGAGAACAAGCTATGTGAGCTGTACTTAGCGGTATTCTGGTAATTTATTTCAGGTTTAGAACAAGGAAGAGGGAATAGTTTACCCCATGAGTTTTTACAAATGTCTCACCTCCTGAAGTTAGTCCATATTTCCATGCTCCAGAAAATTTTCATGTTTTCATTTATAACCTTTCTCCTACAGGTGGTGAAAAGCACACTGGTGGGGGAAGAGAATCTGGAAGCGATTCATGGAAACTTTATATGAGACGGTCAACTTGGTAAGGCAGACATTTTTAATCGCATTTAAGTGTAAATTACAGATAGATTTGCTAAAGTCCAAAATATATAAATCTGTGACTACAGGAGGTTATCTACACTAAGTGTGAGATAAACATGTAAAAGTGTAGTTTTTCTTTTTCATCATGTAAGAATTTACAACTGTGTTCCTAATAGAAGATGACTTCTTTAAAGACCTATCTTTACTCACCATTCCTCAAAGGGAAAACCTCTTTCTACAGAATAGGGCAATTTGTAAAAGCTGGAAAAAGAGTTTATTCTTTAAACATGGTTTATTTATTTAATAATTTGTTTATTTTTTGATTTCCCTCTTGCCTAATCTTAAACCAAGCTAGAAATTAGATTACTGGAAACTTTCAGGAAATACGTGAAGTGGCACCCACAGAGAGGGGGCCATTATTGCCAATGGGATGATAATTTGTTGAAGTGTTGGGTGTCTTTCCATGAGTCTGATGATGGTTGGCCTCTAGCAGTTATCTTTCCCATTCCCTCCCTGGCATTTTCCTTTGCTAACTTGGTTACTGTGTGAAGACATATGAATGTGAGAAATCACACCTTGATTTCCTATATGGATGTTCTGTTGTTAAGAGGTGAAATAAGGGATTATACTTCGATCTACCAAGGAAGAGAGCACAGGGAATGTGGTCTTTCCCTTTATGTGGATACTGTTCTGGAAACTGAACTAAAGACAGCTGATGACTTTGAACAGACAAACCATTCCCAGAAGTCTTTCATATCTATTTAACAGCAGTCAGAAGCAATGTACTTGGGAAGTGGGCTGCATAATCTGTCTCAGTGATTGAGCTTCATCTCTAAATACTTGTTTCTCTTCCAGTACAATCAACTACAGCAAGGATTTACCTTTGGCTCAAGGAATCAAGTTTCAATAACAACGTTATGAATGGTCATGCCACGAACTCCTAACATTTCAGAAACATGCACCTTCTAAGCCCCATGGCGAAGAAAATTAATTGCCTAAAACTTGGCTGCATCAATGATGATTCTGTCAAAAATCAGATACTCTAAAATTGCTTAACTTTTAATGTATGAAATTACTACTTCTGTCTTCAACTGAGAAATCTGCGGTCTTTGGGAAGAAGGGAAGGTGGCCAAAATTAGCAAACTTGGATTGAGGTGGGCTGGATAGTCTTCTGTTGCCTTATCATTGTACTTCAATATCATCATTGTCTGTATCTCTTGCCTCCTTACAATTTGCTAATTATTTCCATCCAGTGGGTCTATACTTAAAACTACATGTTGAATTTCCTACGGTTACCTGGTGCTATGGGAGCTGGGCAGTGCAGCGCTATTTTTCAATGCATAAATAAACGTACCTTTTGTGAAATTCCTTAGGCTTCTAGTTTTTTTTGCTCACTGTTTTGAAGCAGAAACTTTGAGCAGTCCATCCATTTCCTCTCACTGAGCTGACAGCTGGGAGGAACGTAGTTCAGCTAAATGAGACACTTTAGTTTTCTGCATCTTTTTTGGAAAGGACACTTTTGCCCCATGTGTTGGGAAATAATGGGAAAGATCAAGGGTTATTGCAGGCTTGTGTAACCATCTCTTAGGCTAGAAGGTTTGAGAGCTGATTGAGGTTGCCATGGCCCTTTTCACATTCTTCAATCAAATGAGCTGAAGAACCAGATGTGCAGCCAGGAGGGAATACTTTTCTAGCAGGGATTTGCTGTGGAAAGGCAAGTTGTTTGTGTGCAATTTCAAATTAGGTGGCATTTTCTCATGGAGACTGAAGACTACAGACACTGGGAGGTCATTTGGGAGTCTAGCTCAGAATGCAAGGCCAGAAAAGGCACAGTGCTCTTATGCTGATTTTTTTCCACTGAGTAACTTCAGAGGTTTTTTATGCATTACTTTTGGTAAAAAATTATTTTCCACTAGGTTTTACATACATACCATGCTTCCACAATCTCTGAACGTGGCAGAACCGTTCATTTTGAGCTCAGATTATAGGACACAGATGTAGCTTTATATTTATCTTGATTCTAAGATTTGACATATAGCAATGTTGTCCAAACAGTGTTAGAGGCCCAGCATAGTGCAACACCAGCTGTTCTTTCATCATAATTTCTAGTTTTAAAACAAATAGTGTTTTAAATTTGCATCTGTATTATGGAAAATGTTTCGAGTGGCACTTCCTAAAGAGCAAACAGTAGGCAGTTAAAGTTTTTTCATACTGGAGATCATGAGTCTCTCACATTCAGGTGAACTCTCCTGAAGTTCTTTGTGCTTGGCCATTTAACTAGGGAACAGATTTCTTGAAAGAAATTTGCATGTAGAAAGATATTTGCATATAGAAGGAACTGAAATTCCTAAAGCAGACATATAAATCATTAGCAGATAGACCACAAAAAAACAATCTAATTTCCGTTTTTTTTTTTCTTTTTCCTGAAAATAGCACCAGTTATAGAAGTTCTGTTCTTTAACACCATTCTGTGTCATGGAGTGTCTTTATGAAATTGTCTTAACAATGAAAAATAAGCAAAACTTTTCTTTTTCCTATTCATACTGCTTATTAATAGTTTTTGGGTAACCTTATTATGTCACATCTGTTTTTTTTTTTTTTTTAGAACATAAAAGGCCTCCTTACTTTTTTGGAGAAAATGATTTCACAAATCCAGTGGTTTCTGTGTGCAGGAATAACGTTAGCTGTGCAATCTGGCTTTAAATACATGAACTCAAGCCATGGTGGTATAGAACAAAAATGGATGGTGACAAGTATGAATGGAAAAAAAATACAGGAGTGTCATTGTGAGGGTGACTGAGCTTTACAGCAAATCTGCTAAGTTATTTTTGAAGTTTATTTTGAAATTTTGATGTATAACAATCCCTTCTTCAACACAAACTTGAGTAGTCTTGTAGAAGACTCTCAGCTTCAAATACTTTTGTAACTACCTCTGTGAATAGGCACATCAGATGCACTTTGATTACAATTTGATCCTGACTTTTGCTGAATGTATAAAATACTGTTGCAAAGATGATGTTAGGTGCATTGTCATTTGACTTCTAGTATGGCATTGCAAGTGATAATCACATTTCATCTGTTTTCCAGACAACTCTGGATTCTTTAAATGATATTTCCAATCTTGCTTCTCTCCACCCCTTTATTTAGTCACTTATTCTTGAAGAATGTTACCTGAATTGACTAGCTGTCTTCCAGTGAGGGAGGTCTAGGGAAACTGCCTTAAAGAGAGGATCCAGTTGCAGAGAGTAATAGGTTTGGGAAGGGATTTAGATGCTTATGAACAGTCATGATTATGACGAAGTAATAAAGTCAAGTAAGCTTACAGATAATGTAAACACCCTGTTACTGAATTTTTGCTTTAGTTAGGAAAGTCCATTCAGGAGATTTTAAGCTGCATTATCTGTCATTGGCTTATCTCACTGAAGAAAAACATTTTGAGTGTTCATAAACTCAAAATGTTTATTATAATGCTATTATAATGCTTTGCTGTAGCGAGGTGGGGGTTGGCCTGTTCTCCCACGTGCCTGGTGACAGGACGAGGGGGAATGGGCTTAAGTTGAGCCAGGGGAGTTTTAGGTTAGATGTTAGGAAGAACTTCTTTACAGAAAGGGTTGTGAGGCATTGGAACAGGCTGCCCAGGGAAGTGGTGGAGTCACCATCCCTGGAAGTCTTCAAAAGACGTTTAGATGTAGAGCTTAGGGATATGGTTTAGTGGAGGGCTGTTAGCGTTAGGTTGGAGGTTGGACTCGATGACCTTGAGGTCTCTTCCAACCTAGAAAATTCTGTGAAATACATCTTGGAGCTTCTAGTATATGCAGCATGGTGGAACTTGCAGTTACAATACAAACTCTACCAGCAGCTTCCACCGTTGCATAAACTTAATTACCTTTGACTGTGTAACACCAGTGAATAACAAGTGTTAAATGACACATGATCAATAATTCATTTATTAGCACAGTATTGCTTACTGTGAAATGACCTTGACGGGAACAGTCTTGCAAGTAACTTACTTTCTTTTGGACATGTTAATTTTAGCCAAAGTAAAATGCTAATTCTGCTGTTTTAATTTTTACTTATAAACAAACACAGCAGTTAATTTTTTAATGAATGGTGAAAAATCAAAACTGCAGGCTGTGAACTGCTGCTACTCTTCCATTTTACTGCATCTTATCACAGTTTCTAATAGCACGGAAAATAGCAGGCTATTGTTACTGGAGCTGTTTTCAGAAGCCAGGTAATACGACTTGCCAATAGCAGGATTCAACTTGGATTTTTGCAAATAGCAGCCCTGCAGTGCTATAATTAAAACAATTGGAAAAGTGCTCATTGTTGTCTTTCAGTATTTTCGGTTTTCTGCTGGACAAGGAAATCTTCCATCCAGGGCGGACAGGTAGTGGAGCAGTGTTTGTTTTATTATGCAGGACCCTGGATCCTTGTTTCACTCAGCAACATCTGCTAGTAATGAAAAACAAAATGAATTAGTGCAATTATTTCAGAGGTCTCTTGGCACAAAATGGATGACACAAGCTTAAACCTGCAGAAACCCTAACAACAGAATTGCATTACTCATATTCTCAATGGTCACTTTTATTCCTCTTGCCAAGGAAAATCAAAGTGAACTTTAGGTATGAGGCAGTAGAAAGAAACACATTACTCCAGCATCCCTTGAGGATGGTTATAAACTGACTTCCCCCGCAGGGCTAGTGCAGTGTTGCAGAACTATTCTCCAAACCTTACTCCATGTAACTCACACTTTGCTGTCTCTTTATGGCAACATCCCTGTCATGTGCACCAAACATCTGACCCAAGAATTCCCCTGCTAAATCCAGGGAAGAACCGAGGCCACTGTTTTGGATAGCCCTAATAGCCCCAGTTGCCTAAACTGGTTTCGATGCCACCTCTTCTCTGTGCTAGGGATCTTTCCTCTTGTGTTAGCACCGCCAAGCCCAATTGCATCTGGGGTCCTGTGTCCGGTTTGGTCTCCCCAGAGCAGGACAGCCATTGACTCCATGGAACAGGATGCAACAGAGATGGGCCATCTACTGTAATATACCACATCTGAAATGGAGAGAGAGGCTTTTGTTCACCCTGGAGACTAGAAGGGAAAGGAGAGCTCTTGTGGATATCCTCAGCTCCTTTGGGGTGGGGGAACAGGAAGGATGGATCCAGGCTCTTCGGAGGTACACAGAAACAGCACCAACTAGAGACCAAAGGAGTCCCTTCTTTCCTAGGAAGATACTTGGCCTAGGAAGAGAGACCCCTCGGGGTCCTCATCTTGGATACGTCTATTAGGTATTCTTTGTAAAACTCGGCTCCACAGATTTACCCTGATTTGAGAAGTTAGGAAGAGACTCTTAATGTGTTCTATCCAAACCAGTTGGCAGCCAGTCACCCTTGGTCTTCCCCAGAGCTCTGTCTTGAGTCCAGTTTTGTTTAAAGTTTTTATCAATGATTTGAATGAGGGGACCAAGTTCACTCTGTGAGTTTCCAGATGTTGCCAAATGAGGCAGGAATGTCAGTCTGCTTGAGGATAGGAAAGCCTTGCAGAGGAATCTGAATGGGCTAGCTCAATAAGCTGAGTCCAATCACATGGCATTCAACAAGGGTAAGTGCCAGGTCCTGGACCTGGGTCTTAACAACCCCATGTAGCTGTATATGCCTGGGCAAGAGTGGCTGGAAAGCTGCCCAGCAGAAAAGAACCTGGGGCTGGTGGTTGACAGCTGGCTGAACAGGAAGCCCAGGTGGCCAAGAAGGCCAAGGGCATCCTGGCCTGCATCAGAAATAGTGTGGCCAGCAGGACCAGGGAGGTGACAGTCCCCTTCTGTGCAGTATTGGTGAGACCTCAAATACAAGGAAAGGAGGTTGTAGTGAGGAGGGTTTTCTCTTTCATCATTCAAGTCTGTGATGTTACTGGAGGAGTTCAAAGCCATGTGGCTACCAGAACTCTTATTTTGTGGCTGCTGCTGATGTTATTGTATGAGATATTACACATTACAGGGGCAGTTCTCAATCAGTTACCCTGTTACTAATCCATTCAAGTCTCTGCATTAATCTTACCAGGAGCTATGTAAAAATGTGTAAATTACAGGAGAGCTTTTTGCCTGGATTGTCTTCTGAATATGTTATCTGCACCGATGTGATGGGCACATATTGCACATGTGTATATTCTTATTTCTCTATATGGAAGAGGACACAATTTTAAGACTTGTATATGGGACTTAATCATATAGAATACATTTTTTGATTAAAAAAAAATGGTGTGGCAGGGACTTCTGCAATGCACTATTTCAGTGTTATGAAATATATGTCCCTGGATGAGCAAAACGTACAGTCATATGCTATATACCTAGTGTTTGTTAACTGCTGGATTAATTGCATTTGTTTGTTTTCAAACTTCTGTTGCCAATGAAGTGTTTTTTACAGTGTGGATCATTAAGTCTAACCTTGCATTTTGAACGGGGTTGCCTGCAGGTACGTGTTACACTTGTTTGCAGTCTCTATTCCTTCTGCTGAAATTATCAGCATCGATATCTCAAATGGCTCGCTGCTGTCTGCCAGATAACAGGGACGCACTTCAGTATTTCAGAGCAGGGACTTTGCTCGGTTAGGCATTGCAGAGCATTTTTTGAGCGTCGTGTTCCTCTCGGTGTCGCTGTTGGCCTGCTGGTGTGCAGCCGAGGGCATTTGCTCTTCAGTTCTCCCTCTCGTGCCTGAGGTCACCGCAGAACAGTCTTTCCATTCATTAGGCAGATGTGTAAAACACCAGCCTATTCTTCTGAATGGCTCTTATATTCCAGCACAGCTGGGAACGTTACTTCTTTTCTGATAATTAAACCCACTTTATTCTGCAAAAGCCTCCGCTGGTTAATGCAGTTCTTATATAAAACATTAACTCCAAAATCTAAAATATAAAGAAATAGTATTTCAACCAGTTACTCATTGCTGGGGAACTAAAAACAAACTACTTAATACACACTTTGCCTAGTACGTTCTCTGGCATTACGGTTCTGTTTTCCTGCAATCTGATTTCAAACATGGGTTCAAGGGAAAAGACAATGCAAGCTGGATTTCTGAACTTTAGAGGAAGACACATCCTTTTATTGTATGAAGTCTGGAAAACTGATAGTAATTTGGTAGTAATTGTAATAACAGAGAGTAAATGCAAGCTATTTTACTTCTATGGCTTTTGTTTAATGCTCAAAGTATTACTGCGTGGTTATGGTGTTTTGCCTTATGTGGGTTTTAAGAGATTACTCACTCATTCACCCATGATTTACAGTGGGGTACAATGATATGAACCCCTCAGTCCAGTGTGGTGACTGCATTTGAGCAGTGTCTCAGCAAGTGCAGCACATACTCTTCTCTGAGTTGTATTTTGTCCACGCTAATTCAAGGAGCCTGTTTACAAATGACAGTGAGGTGTGCATATACCACAGATGAAATATTGTTTTTTTTTATGTTTGTTTGTTTGTTTTTTAAAATTGTAATGCATTTGTTTAGCACCAGAAGTATGCAGGATACTCATAAACTCAAGGGTATAAACTCAAGGATATAAACCTCTTTTTAGCTCATATGTGCCTGTATTCACTTAAGACTATACATGTTCACAATTATGGATTTGAGGTACTGCTTGTTAAGTGTAAGTAGGGGATTCCTGTTTGCCCCGTAAGGAGTAAATACATACATCAATATGACCATGACGGCACCTAATTTATGGTAGTGGTTTAAGGCAGAAAAAGCAATAGAGTAAAGTTAAAGCGATGTTTCTCAAAATAGTACACGTCAGTCTATCCTCCCAGGTTTTGTTATTGGTATTATATATTTGTAGCTTGAAAAACCACCACCAACAACAAAAACAAACAAACAAACAAACAAAATCAAACAAAAAAAATAATAAAAAAAAACAATGTGGGGATCTTAGCTTGAAGGTATGTGGTAACAAGGACTGACAGCAGAGGACACAGACTTATGGTGATAAGGAAAAAGTCAGGGATGGAGCACACAATAGAAAATATAACAATAATGTAGTCAATCATTGCTGTTCTGTGGCATTTGTAACCATACTGCTTCTGTGACCCTGCTAATTTCCTACTCCTTTTGATATTTTAGTTTATTTTGTTGTTGTTTTGTTTTTGTTTGGTTTAGTTTGGTTTTCCTGCCAATTTAATGCTGAAGTGGCATCCTGCAAAGTCTGACAAACAACAGAGATGTGCAGGGAAACCTTTAGGAAGGCAGCAACAAGCTGTTGGCTGCAGAAAAAGGAGAGGCCTTGAAAGTGAGAATAGGAAATTCAAAACCACCAGCAAAGAAGCTGGTAAAGACATGGTGAAAGACACAAGGCAGTATTGAAGAGGAGAAAGAGGACCCAGTAACAAGCTTTTAGATGCTGGTTATTACATTGGGAGCACTGAAGAAGATAACGTCAGACTTGCAGTGGGAGATGGGGAAGAGTGCACAAAATAGAATAGGTTGAGAGGGCATGGTTTTACAGTATAAAGGAACAAAAGGATAAGAATTACGGGGTAAGGAGAACAGAAAAAGGAGACCGAAGGAATTTTAGTTAATACATAAGGCTGCAACTAGGGCAGATAAAGCACAGACACATATTCACGACAGAACAATATCAAAACCTTCAAATCTGCTAGAATTCACTGGTTGGAGTGTGAATCTGGCAGTAGGCCAGGCTGTCAAAACTGCCTATTATGATTAAAAACAACAAACAACAACAAAGGAAAGGAAAGGAATGGAGAACAGAATCAACTTTCTTGTTTTGATATTTGTGTTTCTTCTTCTTCTTCTTTTTTTTTTTTTTTTTTTTTTGACTATAAAAATGATCCCAATCCCATTCAGAACATTTTATTGAAATTGAAATAAAGTAAACTGCACCAATCCCTTTGTTCTGTGTATCTGTTGTTTTAATCCATACATTTCATATCTTGCTACATCTATATATTTATTAGCTTTACGTAGGCAGTATTTGCCTTAGTATTCTAGTTTGCATGTTGCTTGTATCATTTACTTTTCTGGCTGCTCATTGCCTTTTTATTTCTGAACAATAAATAGTGAGAGTTCAAGAAAAGGCTATCCTTACCAGTGGTTTATTACTCCATGTTGCGTTGTTCCAACAGGAAATGGTGAATATGAAGCATAGTTTATGCAACTCTTTGAGCCACAGATTTGCCTCTTACTATAAGAAGTTTGTCATTCTTTGGTGTTAGCTGGTTTCTTTGTGGGTTTTTGAAACCAGGATAAGATTGGCATTTTAAAGTCTGCTGGGTCTGCAAAAATTATGATTTGTTTATCTTACAATGGTCCTCAGCTAACCAGAAAACAAGTATTTTGAGTTCTGTATTTACACTACTAAGAAAACCTTTTGGGATGTAGCTTAAAACACCAGGAAACCATGCTCTTTCATTTTTTTCCTTACAAGAGAGCAAAATCAAAATGAGTTCTGATGTAGAATTACAGCGAATATGACCCAAGTTAAAATAATTTATTTTTCCTCTAAATACCTTCAAGTATTTTCTGTATTTTCTTTATTTTCTGTAGTGTCTTTATGGCCTTGTGTTTGTTTTAGTCATTTACCTGATCATCATTCTGCAGCTTCTCATTCCCCAGCTGAGGTGAGATTAGATGACCTTTGCTTGTGGTTCAGTAAATCAGCAGAGCAGAGCAGAAAATAATTATTCTCTTCTCATTATACTTTTTAGCACCATTTCTGTCTCATTTCTGCATAGTTACTCCAGCTGGGAGCGGAGAATCTGAAGCTGTGTGTGTCTCTAACAGCCTGTTTCATTAATTAGGACTGGAGGTGTTAATCTTTGCTTTCTTCCCATAGAGATGGGACCAGCACAGTGAGCATAGCCACGCACCAAACCTGTATTTCGTGTGTAATATATGGCCTCACCTAAGCGTGTAGATGCACCTGTGGGACTGGTCGGGCTTGGGCTGCTCCTTGTTTCGGTAGGAGCAGGTATGTGGGCACTCAGTTCAGAGCTGAGGCTCAGAGCTGCTGGAGAGCTGCACCTCTCAAGGAGATACTTGGCAGGCCTTGGAGGGTCAGGGAGGCAAGGTCACGAGCCTCAGGAAAGCAGCGTAGTGAGAGGAGGGAATAAAGTGCCTGTTTTGCCTCCAGCCAGCATGCAAGCATGGCCGCCACCCATTTCCTCCGAACTTTCCATCCACAGAGCCAGTGCCAGGGGTCAGAGGTAGCAGAAGGCCTGGAGCCAGATGAAGCACGCCATGTGGCGGCCTGGTGCAGTGTGTCCTCTGGGGAACCACAGCGTGTGTTTGTGGCACGGCGGGGCCTGACAAAGCCACTCGCTCACTGTCCCCAGGTGGGATGGGGGAGAGAATCAGAAAGGTAAAAGTGCAAGAACCCGTGGGTTGGCTCCAGCTGGCAGGGCAGCACCAGAAGCTGAAATGTCCTTGGCTCTGTGTGAGCACTGCTCTACAACAACTGACACATCCATGTGTTATCAGCATTATTTTTCTCCCGAATCCAAAACAACATCATAAAGGCCTCTACAAAGAAAATTACCCCAGCCAAAACCACGACACAGGGAAATTGTTGCTCTACAGTTACCCTTTTGCATTTTCCTACAAGGTGAAAGCATGGAGGTTTTGATATTAAGGCAGCTTTTATGACAGGTCATTATGAAACAGGATTTAGGCTTGTGCATTCACTCTGGGTCTGAACAGAAGCTTGGTTAGACTGCTGCCCAATCCTGGTGATTTTCCTGGTGATTTTCTCTGGAACCAGCCCAACCCTCTGGCCTTTAACCAGCCTTTGTCCTGCAGCCTCTTGGTGTTTGATTCAGTAGGTTTCCTCAGAGCCAGGCTGGAGAATCTCACAAAATCCAGTTGTCACTGTTGTATTTTATGACCAAGCATGTGTATGAGAGTGTGACAGTCAGATTCAAGTTCACTCCTAAATATAGATAAGTGCTGCCAAAAGGATGTTTGATGCCTAAAGCAGTATCTTCCACCTCCACCCCTGGAAGACACATGTGTTTTTACTCTCGACAGTCCTTCCTCTACCAAATTGCTTGCCAAGCTGATCTAATCCCTTTCAGCTGGGCAGCATAGTGCTTTTTGCTCTGGGACCTTTGTGCTCTGGGAGCTGTGCACAAAATAACCCCAAGCAAATCAGGAGGTGGTTGGGAATTGCACCACAGGCATATGGGTGGGGATGGAAGGCAGAAACAGGCAGCCAGGGAGAGAGGTAGCACCAGGGAGGCAGTGCTTGTGGTCTTCAGTCCTGCTGAAGATGGTCAAAGGCTGTCAAAGCCTACCTCATTTAAAGGCTTAAGGGTGGTGGGCTGGAAATGTGCATATGGCTGGAGTGATTTGGGCAGCAACTGTATAATGAAATGCATAGCAATCAGGCAAAGGTAATTTCTTTATACTCGTTTTTAATCTCAGGTAAGACGTGAACCACTCACACCTGCATGGGGTATAGTAAATAATAATAGAAGCAGCTGGCCACAAACATCTTGTGAGGGATTGCTCATTGCAAGTGCTGGAGAGGTGGAGGAAAGACAAGTGGTGTGGGTTATTTGAAAAGCCCAGCACTCCTGTGGTGCAGTGCATGACACATGTTATTGCCAATAAAATCCTAGGCTAGCAACTTCCTTTTCTCATTAACTATCCCCAGCAGAGAAATTGGCTGGTTGCATGTGATTGAGGAGAACAAGAAGTACTGATTCTGCAGCAGAGGTGTGAATGGACATTTTCTTTTGTTTCGTTCATTTGCAGCCTTTGAAATGTGCTCTCACTAGGCCAATTAGATTTTGGTAATAAAACTGGTGATTTTTTTTTCTTTCTTTCTTTCTTTTTTTTTTTTTTTACATCAAGAAACTTATACTGAGAGTAGCAGCTTGGCAGCAGCCTGCACAGAGCTTCTTCTCCAGTGTTGTCATTTGTGCTGCTGCCAACAGGCCCTGAGCCAGAAGCCACCACAGTTTGCTCGGACCTCTGAGCTAGTGTGTGCCCACCCACTGCAGCAAGTCACGCTTAAATTGCGTTATTGTATGTGTTAATATGATTGCATGCAAGGCAAAGCAGAGAGGGTGTGCCCTGGGAATCCAAACAAAGACCCTCACAACAGAGAGACTTTTGTACTTTGGACAATTCTTGATTATAAATAGATTAGAGAATCCAGGCTGATGCTATCTACTTATTACTGTGATAGGTTTTCTGGCTGCTTCCTTAACAAGGCTGCCAAAATTCCTTCTAGACTGATGACAGTTATGAGAACAAATAAGTTGGAGGAAACATCAGGACTTCACTTCAACTCACAAAAGATCTGCCTTTCATTTGCTCAAATTGCACATCCTTGTTAGTCTGCAATGAAGCCAAAACTTCTGCAGCACTGTAGACTTTTAATCCTGACACTACTGGTAAGAATGCTGTAGTCTCCTGTCATTAGGCTATGGTGGCTATCCAGTGCACGAGCTTATTCACTTCTTAGGAAATTTCTTTGTCTGGTTCAACCTGAGGAGAAATAGGTCTCTTCTTCTAGGTCTCCCACAGCCTCTTTTAGACCAGTGTGGGATGAGCATCAAATGGCAATACATCCCCTTATTCGTCAGCATTGGCATGTAGCTTTCAGTGGTGCTGACACCAGGAGAAGTAACAACTACCAGAGGCTGTGAAATTACTGGAGATTTTTCCCCCTCAGGGGAAGGGCTGTGCCTGAGGGCAATGAGAGTGCAACTGGGGGCTGTCTCCCCCAAGCAGAGCCAGGTGATGGCTGGCTATGCAGAAGGGAAAGTCTGCACAGCTCACAGCTTTCCACATTCAGGCTTCCAAGCAACATTTTTGGATGGTCCAGGACACCATGCAATAGCATTGTAGTGGCTAGACCAGTGTAGCTGTTACGTGAGTCACTCATCCATTGAAATTCTTGAGGTGTATCGTAACAAGTTTTTATCAGAAAGCAGTCCAGGGAGTTGGAAGTGTTTTGGGTCTCTATAAGAAGAATATTAAGTTCCTGGAACACGTTCAGAGAAGAGGAATGAAGCTGCCGAAGGGACTAGAAAACAAGACCAGGAAACAGTGTAATAAAGGTTGTTAATTAAACAATGAACTGCTGTGAATTATGCTGTTTAAGAATATAAAAATTATCAAGATGGTTTGATGGTTTGGTTATAACATCAGTTTTCAATGTCTAATGCCACAGTCAGGTGAATTTTTTAGAAAATAATAGATTAATCAAACAATAAAACATGTTTACTTGTGTCATTTCTGTGAGCATTTTGCATTAATTGTATTTAAAGTCATGAAAATGTTAACACTACAATGCTATATTAAAAGTTAAATACACTGTAGGACACTAGGTAGTTCACTGTATAGTTGTTTTACATTACACCAACACCAAAAAAACCCACAATTTTTTCACAAATTGAGATGCATAAATAGAATTTCTAGAATAAGCCTAAAGAGCTTATTATAAACAATCAAACAGACCTGTGATTTTCTATATCTGTTCCTTACAGCACAGTGTTTGCTAATTCATGAGATAGAAGTAAATGAAAAAAGAAGACGTAAATACAAAAAGTAAGAGATGAAAGAGGTAATTTCTGTTTGGTGTTGGTGCCTCGACACTAATTCCACTATTAAAAACATGGAGGAAAAACAATAAAGTGTGCCAGAATGTAACCTTGCTTTTGCAGAAGAAAAAGATAATATTTCACTTAGCTTACAGCCTACCTTCTCCTGAAGTGTATTTGCTATGACAGACATGCTTCCAACTTTAATATTAAGGACTGCCACAACTTTAAAGAACTGTCAGATTTCAGTATATTGGAAATAGGAATACAGCACTCTGTATTCTGTATGCTCTGCATGGAAATAGGACAACAGGTCACTCTGCTGCCTGGGAGAACATAACAACAACAACAACAAAACCATCACAGGACACATGCATTATGCTTCAATTATCTTTGATTGCCATATATTGAGGAGTTCTCCCTGATGTGAGCAGCACTCTCAGCTTGTGTAGAAGCCTAAGGAATCACTGCTGATGTTTTTGGCCCATCTCACCCATCTGTGGCAATGGCTCTTGGGGAAGCAAAAAGGTGTAGGACAGAGATACTGCCTCAGAATATTCTTGTAGTTTCTGATGTTTTTTCACCTTGCATGGAGTATAATTACAGAAAGAAATAGAAGGAAAAAGTAATGGCAGCAAATCTCCTGGAATATTACTATCAGCATTGCTTAACAGGCATTTCTTTGATACTGTGCTGTCTTACAAGATCTTCTTTGTCTTCACATATCTGTTGGAAAGTTAACTACTTTTGTATGTGTTACATCAGGCACCTCAAGAAGGAAAATTGAGGTAGAGAATGGACAATAGGCAGAGGGAAGGAATAACCAAATATGTGACTTCTGAATAGCCAGCTCTGAACACTATCTGAACACTTTAATCCTAATACCAACCCAACACTCTTGTTTTCATTAGTTCAATTAGACCACAAACCACAGATTGCTTTCATGGGAGGTGTCACTGTGGTGGTCAAGGACTGGTTACAGAACCAGAGGGACTTGGAAAGTCAGGGGACTTGGAAGAGAAGTCTGGAAGATGTGTTCCCACAGTCAAGAATTTAAAAATCTTTCAGATCGACATCTGTCTTCCAAATTGCAATTACCATTGACCAGAAAGTGTGTTTAGAAGTCTGTCCATTTCCAAATTAACTAGGTGTGGTTGTTTTTGTTGATTTTTTTTTTTTTTTTTTTTTTTTTGCCATGCATGTTACTTGCCTCATTTAGAGCTGTTTTACGGGAAAGCATAAACAGGTGTATTTTCACACTCATATCGTAAACCAGTGTCACAAAGCATTTATTTCTCACATGATCTATCTGGGAGCGAAGGTTCATGGTTTGTTACATATGTAGTGGAAAAAGGTCTTAGTACAAGCTGACTTTTTTCTCACCGTGCTCCTGCTCCAGCATGCAGCCACATGTACATATTGTCAAGTTAGCATGATGAAAGGGCTGGAAAGATTTAGAGCTGCATTTTGCCCGGCATGCCAGGTCCAGTATCTAAAGTTATAATTGAGTTACTCATTACCTTTTCTTCTTGGAAGGAAGCCTTATCTATTTATCCATAGATAGTGCGAAGAGCTGGTTTTTAATTTTGTACTTGACAGCACATTTGAATGATTTTCCTTTAATCTCCTGCTAAGTACTGCTAGCATGCCTACTCAGTGGAAAATTACCTAATCAATATCATTAAGTGACAGCAGCAGCTGAAGAGGCCTTTATTGTAAAGTCCAGCCTACTTGCATTGCTGAAGACTAATAAATAATTGTTATGAAGTCCAATATAGAATATAACCCTTTCAGAATAGGATGCACTTCCTACATCATTGTGCATCTTGACACGAGCTTGCTGTTTGTTATATAAAGTCTGGAAAAAGATATCTTTTCAACTATAAGAACATAATGAGCTTTTAAGTGGTAGCCAAATGAACTCAGTGCAGAAATTGGCAAGGCAAGCAGGTCGCGCACATAATAAAAATGTATTGGCACAGGCTCTACACACAATGGACTAAAAGAAAAAATCTGGGGGGAAAAGAGCTGTCTAGACTGAGTTCGGAGGCTGGCAGCAAGCAAGCCTCGTCAGCATGACATGTATTTGGCGGGCAATAATTTTTAGGGCACTCTCTTCAAGAGGATAATTCTTTCCAACTATTTTAACAGAGATGTAAACAGACATCCAACTCAAATAGTGGTTACCCCTTCCACCAACAGTTATACTGTTGGAAAGGTGTTTTTTTTTTTTTTTGTTTGTTTGTTTTTTTTCTTCTTGGCAAAAATACTGTGCTTTGTGGGAGAAAGGGTAAAGTGATTTATGCTGAGCATATGCCACTTTATGCTAAGCTTATGCCACTTCAGTGGTGGATACCTGAAATGTTTTTCTGCTTTTTGTATTAGACACACATGCTTAGGGAAGGCTTCACTAACATACAGCTGCCTTGAATTCCCTGAATTCTCAAAATCTACTTGCTAAGATGCTGCCACCTGACCACTTGTAAATAGACTGTAATAGAGACCACAGTAGGTATGGAAGAAAGAGAAAAGCTTCTGGTTATTGTAACTAGCCTGATGATAACCCCTGAAAGCATGGCTGCAATCCTGCCATGAGCATGGAAGCTTGGTCATCAGAATAATTTCAGATTCAAGCTAAGCTGAGGAGGCACAGTATCACTGGCCAGTTTGACTGAATGTTGTGCACCATCTTAAGTGTGCAGATGACACCAAGTTGGGCAGCAGTGTTGATTCGCTTCAGGGTAAGAAGGCTCTGCAGGAGGATCTGGATAGGCTGGAGTGATGGGCTGAACCTCATAATGGTGGCTACCTGTATGAGATTCAACAAGGCCAAGTGCTGGGTCCTGCACTTGGGGCACAACAACCCCAAGCAGCACTACAGGCTGGGGGAGAGGTGACTGGAAAGCTGCTTGATGGAAAGGGAACTGGGGGTATTGGTTGATAGCTGGCTGTACATGAGCCAGCAGTGTACTCAGGTAGCCAAGAAGGCCAACGGCATCCTGGCTTGTATCAGAAACAGTGTGACCAGCAGGGCTAGGGAGGTGATTGTCCCCCTGTACTCAGCTCTGGTGAGGCCGCACCTCGAGTACTGTGTTCAGTTTTGGGCCCCTCACTACAAGAAGGTCATGGAGTATTTATCATCAAAACACCTACGTTTTGGGGTAGGAATAATTATCATTAAAACAGGAATAGTTAGCATCATAATACTGTGTGAAACTCAGGGGTTAAATGCTCATAAGAGTTAGTACGCACTGCATATATTATTTTATTATATGCATGTGACTGATTTTAGTTGAAATCCAAGAATGTTACTGGTAAACAGAGAATAATTTAAGAGACAATTAAATGAAATTTATTGGTATATATTTTGTTGTGCCTGTTCTCTGAACAACAGGCTATCATGAAACTTTACAATTATAAGCTTGGATCATACTGAATTTATAACTCAAGACAGCAAAAAACACCCTCCTTTTGTGAAGTCTCCATTACATGCAGCAATATTTAACAAAAATCTCCACTGAGTTCAAACCGTAAACTTAGATGTGTCAAAAAAGGTTAGTTGATTTTCCCATCGGAGCAAATGTGTATGTAAGACTGATAGTCTCACCAGGCAAATTGAAAGCACGTGCTGGCAAAACCCTTTCAAATGATATTTCTCCGCTGTTTACAAAAGCATACGCACAGGTACTGAGCACAAAAGAAACTGTTTGCTTAGTTCTCTGTACAAATAGCCAGTGTTGTCGTCATCTTTACTGCATGTCACACCTGCTCTGTAAATCAAAAAACTCCTGTGTTCTTGGGACTAACACCTCACCGGCAGCTGCAGCTGAAACAGGAGAGCAATGGCCCTGAGAGGTCTGGGCAGTCTGAAGGTTTATTTAGCGTTCACCAGCTGACTGTGAGCTGGAAGCTTGGAGATGAGGGTGCAGGCATAGCAGGAAACTGGGAGCATTAGTATACAACTGCATGAATGTTCAGGTGAAAGTGATAGCATTAAAATCAAACACACACACACAACCATCTGCAAATGTTAGTATGAACTACCACCTTTAATGTTCTGCTGAGAGGGGTTTTATATTTGTCTTCCTTGGACTACGAACTACTTCTCACCAGTAGTAGCATACACTTTATACCCCTCAGCTCAAGCCAGATCAGGCCAGTAATTTTGCAGAAAACTAACTCTACAACCCCTCAACCCTTCATCCCCTCCAAACTCACACTACTTTATTTTCTCCTCCCTTCTCCTTTCTGTGAAAACATACAGTAAAATAACCGGGAATATGAAAAAGGGAATAAAGCAAAGGAAGGACTCTTCTCCTTGACAGTAGCCTGAAGTTAGATGAATTCAAAAATACAGAGAATCATGCCCATAACTTATTCCATTCCTCCACCCTTCCACCTCCAGGTACTCTCAGCTGTTTGGTCTAAGTTCGTACCAGTGAAGCGGAGAAAATTATCTTTAAGTATTCTCACCAGTCTACTATGCAAGGACTGTATTTGCTGCATATTAACAGAATGTACTGTGGAAAAGGCAGGCCATGCCTAGGACTCCCACCCACAACCACCAAAATGTCTTGGCACTTTCTTCAAAAGTAATTTTCTGAGAAAGAAATTCAAACAAAGTGTTTTGAAGTTTGTTGGTTTGTTTGTTTGTTTTCCTCTCTTAGAATAAGAACTTGCATGAACTGAAGAAGGTTTGGCTAAGATTGTTAAAATAACTGGATCACCAACTTGAACTAGGAAAAACATTGCTGATGTACTCCTGTTGCCTTCCACACATCTCCACTTTCATAGCATCTTGCCAGAACCCATTAATACTACTAAAAAAAAAAACAAAAGTCAGAAGGATTGTGAGGCCCCACTTTCATGGTCTGTATTCATACTGAAAATCAAGATCAAGCGAGCTTTTACCTATCTGCTCCACCATGCTTCAGAACTGGGTGAACTTAGTCCTCATTTTCTCCTGCCTCTAAACTATGAGGGAGCTTATGACAACAGACAATTATGTGTCTGACAACAGACACACATAAGATGGACTCTCTCTCCTATGATGTGGAGCACCTCTCCTGTGAAGAAAGGCTGAGAGACCTGAAGAAGAGCAGGCTCCGGGGAGACCCCACTGCAGCCTTTCAATACTTAAAGAGGGCTTATAAAAAGGATGGAGAGGGACTCTTTACTCCAGTAGATAATGATAGGACAAAGGGGAATGGTCTTAAACTTAAACGAGGGCAGATTTAGACTAGACATTAGGAAGAAATTCTTCACTCGGAGGGTGGTGAGGCCCTGGCACAGGCTGCCCGGAGAAGCTGTGGATGTCCCATCCCTGGAGGTGTTCAAGGCCAGGCTGGATGGGGCTTTGGGCAGCCTGGTCTGGTGGGAGGTGTCCCTGCACATGGCAGGAGGGTTGGAGTCAGATGATCTTTAAGGTCTCTTCCACCCCAAGCCATTCGGTGATAAATGATAATTAAAAGAAGAAGAAGGAAGGAGAGAAGAAAGGGAAAGAGGGAAGGAAGGATGGAAGCTTTTTTATTTATTTTTTATCAGATTCTCAGGCAACCTCTGCAACAAATTACTAGTTATCATTATTAACACTGTCTGTTAAGCATTTGGTATATATTTCTGACTTCCCTGAAGCCACCTATTTCTGCACAACTAGTGTTTCATCTTTGCAGCCCAGCAAAACCCTATCACTTGGGCCATTATCTCAACCCTGGGAGAAGAATCCCCCTTACTCTTCGCCCTATTCCTACCCTCTTTGGAAGCCGCTTTTCCTTGCTCGTCCTTGCTGTTGATACTTCCCTCCCAAACAGGATTAAGGCAAACCACTCTTCTTCACGAGGCTGACCCGTGGCACTGAATCACCAGACTGAGTCACAGGACAAAAGCCAGCCCCCTTCAAACACACTTGTAGTCTTGCACATCCACCAAGGCCTTGTCTGTGCTCTGCCCCCCAGTTTGGAAGTGTGACAGTACACAAATGTGCACCAACATCTCCGAACAGCACGAAATCCTTGAGACATCATCCTCACCCTACCTCAGGGGAAATGAGGCGTGAGGGTACAAACTGCAGAGCTGAGAAGAGGTGGCCCCGTGCAACAACAGCGCAGTGAGCTGAGGTGACCACAGAACCCAAAGCTCTCCCTGGTGCCGCTCTCCCTGGAGCGCAGTTGCCTTCTCCCTCATGTGAGGCACTGCCACACCTCTGTCCAGGCTCACCTCCCCTGGCACGCTGCCACGCAGGCTAAAGGGCACTCGTCCACCTCTGACTGGTTACTCATTCGCTCCTATAATTATTCTGTTCGCTCATGGCTAGCGATAAGCCTGCCCAAGGGCTTAGCCGGCCTGCTTTTCATAAGGTAAATGTCAAATATTACCTGTCTCCCTGATGTTTTCCTAGAGCAAGGCACATCCTTGCTGATGTAATGGAGTAAAAGGCTAATTCAGCTCAGCTGATGGATGTGATCAAGTTTCCGTGAAGTTCCTTTGACAAGGTGACTCGTGGCTTCGTTTTAAAGCCCCATAAATGGAGCTACAGCCTTGTTACTCAAACTGACTTTACAGGTAAGTAAGCAGAGAAGGGAAAGAGGTAAGAGTCCAAGATATTGCATAAGCTGCAGAACTGTGGAGAAGAGGAGGGGGCAGGGAAAAAGGAGGAGAAGAAAAGAAAATAAAACTGAAAAATAAAACCCTTTTACAACAGTTCCCTCATGAAAACAAGTTTTACAATAAGCCCACGTTGACTAAGGAAGGAAAGGCAGAGGTTGCAACAGGCAGAACAGTCAAATCTCACAGATTTCTGACCAAGCATACTCAGATGTAAACTTGAGCCAGGCAGGCACAATTACAGATTACATAACACTGTCAGCTGCCTCCGCATTACATTATTCATCTGTCATCCCTCAACAAGGAACCACTTGAGAAAATTATTAATGTTTCCTTACAAGAGGTAACTGAAATGTGAGAGGTTCCATTTGAACAACAGAAGTTCTTTACTGCTCAGGTGACAGCACCAGTATAGGCTGCCCACAGATGTTGTGGTCTTCCTCCTTGGAGATATTTAAAAGCCACCTGGACGTGGTCCTGGGCAACCTGCTTGAGCATGGAGATGACCTCCAGAGGTCCATGCCAACCACTCTATGCTACTGCAATTCCTACACATGCTGGGGGGGCAATTTTCTTCTACTTGTTTTGTCTTCCCACACGGGGAAGACCTTCGGTAAGACTGAGTAAGTGGAAGCACACAGGCAGGATACAATTCCTTGGTACTTGGTACTACATTCTGCATGAACTTTGTGTGGTGAGGTATGAGCCTACTCAGATCATAAGCCTCGTGTTTGACTAAAACTGATGGATGGAATTGGGATGATCCAAATTATAGTACTGAGGCGTTTGTTTTTTTAAAAATTTATTTAAACAAAGTAAGGTACATTTCACAGAAATGGTCATAAAATGCATAGCATATATAAACAATACTGTTACTTTACATATACTAGTTGTTATTATTTTAAGTATTGCTTTTTTAAAACCAACCAGCCTGCTTGATGAATCAGAAAGCTAAAAAAAGTTATCCCCACTTCAGGACACTGGATAAAATAATGATATGACAAAGCAGATGTTCACTTCTTCATTCAGTCTACTGGAATTATTTTTATTGCTGCTTTACTAATTTGTCAGTTTCTGTTATGTGGAAACATGGCATCCCTGGAGTCACATACCAAGACAAGACTTCTGTCAACTGGAAGATGAATTGCACTTGCTCAGACAACCAAGACTCCATGCAACCACAAGGAAAGGTGACTGAGGTCTTCACGTTGATTAACTTAATGGACAGAGACTTTATGTGTGGACAGAAAAATCATCATTTTTTCGAAGTTGTGCAGACTTGTCACACCCATACTGCTGTTCATAAGCAACTTGATTGTAAGTTGGCAAGTCCATACATATTTCAAGCTTTACTTTGATGTAAAATTAATGCCCGGTAGAAACAGACCTTACCCTCAGCATTAATGCAATGTGGAATTGAGCCTATTTACAGCACCTTAGAGCCTGAGCACACATAAAACATTCAGAACTTCATAAAATCAAATCCAGAGGTGTCTGTTTTTTGATCTTTGGGATGCAAGGGCAGAAAAAAAAACAGCACTGATTCATTACACAGCTGCATGTCAGATACCAACTCATTCACACAACACTTCAGAATATGAATTATAACTGAAATTCTTCCCATTCATACTTACATGACAATAGACAGAAAATAAATGCTGAGGTAACAGGAGTTGCACCGGGTTTGCACTGGTATAAGGAAGTCTAAAATCAAACAAGCTGTAAAATTCATTAATTGCTTCACACAGAATAGAGAAGGAAAAAACCTCTTATTTTCAAAACATACAGATACATGTATTTGCTCAAGAATAGAACGACTTTCTGTATTGTGACATAAGCTTTACAGTAGTTTAACCTTGGCTTGGACTGAAAACAAAGAAGTTTGAACTCTGGCCAGCGGAGCTCCTTTAGAACTGTTTGTCAAGTGAAACAAATGAAGGCTCAGGCAGTCCAAGAACATCAACATTTTATTCACCGTCTTCAAGTAGTTTTTGTAAGTTGTTCTGTATCTAAAAAAGACAAAAATTAACTGGGCAACAAGAAGTGTTATACTGCATTTTTAATAAAAATCTAGACATTCTTCAATATACTTTCTGTGTGCCTGTTAATTCTGCCACAGCTATTTATACCACTGGTATTCATGTTAAGTGTTTCTGCACTAGTCAGAGGAACATCTAGATATGATCAGCCAGCAGCAAACCTAGCTGACCAACTGAAATCAGGCTGATAAAACTATCTCCTCCTCCCATGGATTCTCTTCTTCATTAGGTCTGAGAAAACAACAGAACAAAACCAGAGCTAGAAAGAATGGACAAGAAATGCAATTATTTTGAACTTGATCAAAATCTACTAAAAGCCTCAGACTTACAAGTCGCAGCTTCTAGGTTTCAGTGGGTAATTGAAAGAGCTTTATAACAGCTTCAGCTATATAGACTGCTGATGTGCACAGAAAAATAAAGTTTTCCAAACAAAAGCAGTCATGTCCCATGTTCCAGATTTAGTGTACTGATTGTGGGATACATTCTGTCAATTACACTGAAGGCAATTCAAGTCAGTCACATCCTCAAGATTACTTATGCAGATCAATTTTACACAGCCTATTTATCTACCTTCCATCTCACTGTCTTTAAAAGCAGCAAAGGGGGAATACACTGGGACACACCCTATCCACACACGTCCTATACATCTTAGTAGTCACCGGCCAGATTTAGTCACAGCTACTTTCAGACTTCAATTTGAGGATCAGTTTGAGGAGACATTGTACTTCCTGTTCTAGATACCACTTCTTAATCCTACCTCGTGATCTTCTGGCCCAGAAGCACACCTTTTCCAAGAACAGTAAGAAGCAGGTAGTTTTATAAGAGCCTTACACATGAATTTCCATTCATCAAGCTACATTAGAATAAGGGAACGAGTAACATCAGGACGCATTTTCCCTTCCCTTCTATCCTAACAGACATGGTGCATTTTTTAACAACTTGTTAAAAACATTAAAAAACAAAACAAAACAAAAAACAAAGCAAACTTCCACTAGGCCATGGAAATTTTGTGACTCCAAGTATGAAGTGGAACTGGTAAAAATCACAGGGTTGCATTGAAAAAGTCATTGCAACATACTTTTGTGCTTAACATTTGCTAACTGAAGAGTAATTTTTAGATTTTAACCTAGTTTCTGCAATGTATCTTACAATGCTGCAGTCCCACAGGAAGGGAGGGGAAGAGATGAGAATTTGCACAGAAATTTTTATGCTAGTTTTGCTTCTGAAGCCAGCTGCAGTCAATTACTAGCACTTTTCACCAAGACATAAAACAAACAAGCGAACAAACAAACCCCAGTTGAACAGCTACAGAAACTTTGCTAGGAGGACATGGAGCTATTAGACTTCCACCAGTTTTGCAGTACATGAGTAGGGTCAAACACTGTTCTAACAACTGCTGATCTGGGTTAGGGACGTGGTGATATGCAGCTGCAGGCAACGCTCAGCTTGTATGAGAAGCAAGTAATAGTGTCTTGAGTATTTTGCAAAGACAAAGTAAAGCTTCAATTCTGCAGGCACTAACTGAAAAAAGCACATGACTTAAGACTCTAATTCAGGACAGAGGGTCACTTCTCCGGGAATAGCTGAATGCTCTGACCACCCGGCTGCCTTTTACCATGGCTCCTAGCTCAGACTATATAAGGGACTGTGAAAGTGCCTAGGCCTGCTACAAAAGACTGGCTGGCTTCCCACTGAAATGAAATGAGGTCTCCCATGAACCATCTCGCCAGCTGAAAGCCTGCCCCGGACAGCTGGAAGGCAGTAACCTCTAAAATGGCCTAATATGGCTAAAGATTGTAACTAGTAATCATCTGGTAAGCATTTTTCTCTTGTATTCATAATGCCATCATCCAGAGCATACAAAGGGGTTATGCTGGTATTACTCTAGATTTCTACAGACAAGGGGGTGGCCGTGTATGGGGGAAAATCTGATTTTGGCAGAGGCTCTATGAATCCTATGCCACACAGGTAACAGTGATATTATATAAACGTAGCTTTAAGCTATTTGGGAAACCTACTTTGGGGATAAAAAGGCACTGAAAGACTTTGGCAAACACCCAGTTTTAGAACAGAGGCAAAAGTATTCCATGTGACTTAAGCATGTAGGAATTTCAGAAAGTTTTGTTTTCACTAATCATTTTTTTCTGTGTTCGGTGAGTGATACTGACTTCTTCCCAATATACATGTTTCATATGCTTATACTAGGCATAGGTGTCAAGATTTTGGTGGTGGTAGTGTGTACTGCAGGGTGACCTCTGTGAAGAGAGGCTGCGGCTGTCCCACGTTAAATGCAGCCATTCCAGCTGACTCCAGTGGACCCACCTCAGGACACTGCTGAGCCGAGCCCAGCAGAAAAGTTGTTTGCACCTCTGGGCAAGTACATTTAATACATGGCAAAGGCACCAGACAGAGAGAGTAGGAAAGAAAGAGTCCGAAACAACACAGGGAACATCAAGGCTGGAGGAGGGGGTGGAGGAGGGAAAGGAGAAGAGGAAGGGTGGAGGTGCCCCAGTGGCAGAGCAGATATCCACACTGCAGCTCGTGGAGAGCCCATGGCAGAGCAAGTAGGTATTTCCTGAAGGTACTGCTGCCCTTGGACGAGCCTACTCTGGAGCAGGGGGAAAATGAAACAAAGGAGTGGCAGAGACAAAACTGCCTATGCACCAACTGTAACCCCCCACTGATCCCCAAGAACAGCTCGGGGCAGGGAGGGAGGAGTCAGGACTGAAGATGAGCCTGGGATAGAGGGGTTAAAAAGTGATGTTCTAGCATTTGTCTTGGTTTCTTGCTACCCAAATCTATTTTAAACAGCAATAACTTACTCTGATTTTCCACAAGTTGAGTCTTTTTTGCCTGCAGTAGTAGTCTGTTTCGCGATTTCCCTGTCTTTATTTTGACCCACAGACTTTCTCATCCTATTTTCTTCCCCAGTCCTGCTGAGGAGGGGGAGTGAGAGAGCAGCTGAAATGAGGGGTCTGACTGCTGCCCAAAGTTAACCCACCACAACACCTAAAGTGGAAATAAGGCCTCCCCACCCACTCTTGTTTTGCATAGGATTCCAATTTCAGCAAGGGCATTTAGTCTTGCAATTAGAGAATGGTAAAGTGTAAAGGTCATGTACAGGGAATTACACAGCTGGTGAAGCAGCATTTGTGTTACTGAAGAGAAACAGGCAGATTCTAGCCATTCTGTATAAGGAGGATGACTATTTGTGAATGCCAGCATGTTTTTTGTTTGTTTTTTTAAATCAAAAATACAAAAATGCAAACAAAAGCTACAGAAAAGGATCTCCTATTAAAGAAATTGCCTGCTAATTTTGAACAAATCCTTAGCCCCAGTGGACAAAGGAAAAAAAAATCAAGATCCATATATGTAATAATCACCTCCTGAAGTGTCTGGTTTACTAGTGTTCTTTATCGTGGGTCTCAACTCTAGACAAAACACTTTATATATACTAACGCATGTACTTGGGCTAACTTATGATAGAGAAAACCTCAGACTTTTGTCTACTAAACATGCCAGTTCTGTGTACCAAACCTGGGAGTGACTTGACATTTTGAAAATAACAGACTATAGAAATTCAGCAAGAACCTGATTAATATATCAGCATTTGCATCACATCGTATGAATTTACCTTTTCCAACTTTATAAGATTGGCAGTTAATTCATCACAGAGGGCATCAGCATTGATTTGCAGATGAGATCCCAAACCTTGGCGCACTGGATGGCTGTCAAACAGAATGAAGAATTCAGTATAATGGAAGTGAAAAAGTAGAAAACAGAACTGAAAGACACATAGATAGAAATACTTTGAATGGTAACATTGTGAACTGTACTTGTTTACAGAAGCAAAGGCCTAAGCCACTTTTGTACTCTTGACTGCATTCTTTGTATTGTCTCATTCCTCAGAAGCTTGGATGAAAACTTTACAGCTATTTCCACTAGAAGTTAGAGTTGCATAAGTTCTGTGCCTTGTGACTTAGAGGAAACCAAAAAGCCCAGCCTATTGACATGGTTGAAGTGCACATTAGGTCATCCTGTATCTTGTACTGTTTTATATCAGAATGACAGAAAACAGGACCTTCCTGTTTAAGAGTGCTTCTGAAGAGGGGAAAGTATCCTGCTAATCAAAATGTGCCAGAAGTGGGAAAATGTTTTTTAACATTGCCTACTATTTGGTAAATTTACCCTTCTCCTTGTATTATTGGTGAAATACAGATTCACAGCCTTTTTATAGGATAAAGCCTTTTTAATACAGCCAAATACAGCCTTTTTAAGATAAAGAACCACTTCCTTTATATTCCTTTTTTTCAAGGACATAAATCAATCTTCTAGCACAAGCATGCCTGTCATGGTGTTTTCCACAGAACACACATGAAAGCAGCTGGATCCTAAGCATAAGCGTCATCGTTCAGCATGACCAAGATTGCATTGTCAGTGACATATTTGTCATGGAGGGGTTGTCAAAGAAAGCTGAGTTAACAAGCAACCACACTCAAGGATTTGCTACAAGTCTGAAACACTTTGCAGACAGTTCCATCCAGCCTGGTACAGCTGTCTTGAATTTTATTTTCTTCTGTTTTTCAGGTGGTGCTTCTCTAGTTGTCAGCGTTCCTAACTGTGTGTCACTGCAGGCTTTGCAGTGAGATTTACAAATGACTTTAAGTCATGTTTCTCAGAGAAGCTCAGAAAAAAAAATCCATTGTAAGCAGGGGAGAAGTTAATGCAAAATAAGCTCATAGCATTCTTAGCGTACAGCTGAACTGCCTTCTGTCCTAAGAGAAGAATCGGAAACTACAATGACATACTGCCATGGTGCATGCCCCTGAACTGCCTGTCCATTTGTTGTTTACAGATTTCCTGTGCATGCAACATGGATAAAAAAATAACATCAGGGGTAGATCACATTCATGACTTTGGTTCTTCCATAGCTATGGAATAAAATTACTGAAGAATTGCTAGGAGAATTCTAATAAAAGATCAGCAGTCCTGCACTAGTCCTTCCCTAAACTTATCATGCAATAACAGCACGTTTTCTATTTTTATATAGTTTGAGTATTTTTTACATGCTACCAGGAAACATGATTTGATGACTATCTTTCTACTTTATATAGAGAGCAGTCCTTGAACCCTTTTCCTATGGCATATCTTTTTGCCATTCCTCTTCAAATAAACAAAGAATGCTTCCTGGTTGCAGTTTTTACTATTATTACTATTATTTATTTTAGCAGGACAGGACATCAGTTTCTAAAGAGGATCTGGGCAGCCCAAAGCTTTGGAAAACATCCTACAAACAAATCAGATGTATTAGTCCAAACACTATGAAATACCTTCTGTCATCTTAGGCTAATACTATGACATTAAGACTGAAGTCATAGCTTTTTAAGAGAATCATCAATCCGGAAAGAATTTCTCTTTAGCCGTTTACACTTAAGTTACTCACAGCTATCTGAAACATGCTGAAAGTAATATTACTTAATGCAAGTGTAATATGTCATGATAACCCTTGAACAGAAACCTGTGAGATGAGGTTTGTGCAGATACAAGAACTACAGTACACAAAGAATCCCAAGGGCACTGCAATATCACAGGAGTTTCAGAAGAAAACAGATTGAAGCACTGGAAAAAAAATATTTTTTAAATTAAAGTAGCTACAGAGTGTATCTTACTCTTTAACATGTGAATCAAAGGATGTGATGGAAATAAGACGTTCCTCCAGGACGTTGATTTTGTATCTCATGTAGAAGGTAGAAAATATTAAAACACAGACACTGTAAGAGAGAAAAATAAGGTACATTAGTTAAGTTTGTATGAACATGGAAACTTCAGAAGTACCTGAAAAAATTAATATTAAAAGGCAATTAAATCATTATTTGTACATGTTGAATAATAATGGCATCTTTTAAAAATCTTTTAAGTTTCTAAAACTCAGGAATACCCAACCAATGGCACTCAGACAGATCTGAAAGTCTATTCCTTTAGTATGGCTTTGATAAATGCCCCATAAAATGAACTTGCAAGTTGTTAAACTCCAGCGTTTCCTGAACCAAAACATCCTTTACTTTTATAAGTAAAAGGCACATTAAATAGGTCTGCCCTGGCATTTCTATTTCTGAGAAAGATAAAGGCCAAAATTCACAACAATTTCCTCCTTTTCAAGCAAAGCTTAGAAGATACTAATCTATGTATGCATAAGAAAATCCAAGTATTTTGACAATCTTTATATTAATTGTTTACGTACAGAACTGCATAAAATATAAGTATGTGGTTCAGCGATAAGAGCTTCTGGGACTTCATTTTGTGGAAGAATCTGAAAGCTTCAGAGTGACCTGCTAGGAAAAGAACAAAGCATTATTTTGATCAAAACACAGCAGGGTACACAAATGGTGTTCTGAAGCATGCAACAGACAATATAAGTTACATAACTTAACTAACTCCAACTGAAGATCTGCCCTTAATTCCTTACCATTTCGAAGGCTGTTTCTGGCTTTTCCATCAGGTACGTGTTTACTGTGTGCATCTGAACGGGCAGACTTTGCTTCGGTCTTTGAAACTTTCAAGTGAGTCTGTGTCTCGACGACATGATAATCTGTCAAAAGCAATATTTTGAATAAAGCCAAAATATGAAGTCAAAGGAAACTATTAGTATCTTAGGTTTATCAAGAAACAGGAGGATTTTAACAAGCATTTCTGGACATGGATAGAAAGCAGCAGTTGGTTTACTGTCCTTAAAACAGTTTGCATAATAATTAACATAATGACAAAACAGAAAGAAGCAACTGGACAGGAAGAAGATTGTATATGGTAAATTTACATTTCCAGATCCTTTGAGAGATCGCAGCCCATGCAAGCTCCACAGATGATCAATGAATTTCCAGTCAGAAGATTAAACAGACCCAGAAGTAATCTCTCAAAAGGACTGAATATACTGTAGTGATGATTCCAAATTACTTTAATAGCAATTTCAAATGGAGATAAAACATTGTTACTTTAAAAGGGAAGACTATAGCTCCCTTTCCTGCCTTTTTTTTTTTTTTTTTTTTTTTTTTCTCTAATTGCAGATGATATCTTGAGTGAGATAGGACAGAAAAATCATGTCTCACACAGATTTGCTCATGTTTTAATTGTACATTCTGGACTGATCTAATGATACCAAGAAACAGAATCACAAGGGCCCCTCAAACGATTTTCCTTTAATTCCTGGTGATTCTTTAACTGGATATTGCTTTTTTTCTGCTGTGTAAAAGAAAATTGAAAGGTTTGAAGTAGTTATCAGCTTTAAGGAAGAAAGACAGCAAGTTAGATCATTATTCAGAATCATTCACACTGCAAGTAATGACACTAAAATTTCTGCTCCACAAACACCAAATAATTAAAAATACACACACACTAAATACGAAAGCAAATAACCTCAAATTGTACTACTGAACAAAACTGACATCGGAAGAAAGAAAAGTTAAATAAAACTAACCCAACTGAAAACTGCTATTAAAAATATGTATTTATAATGTTTCATTTCAAAGTAAAGGTAAAAATTTCTAATTATACAAATTCACTGAAGTCCAGATGGAACCAGGAATAAAAATTGAACAAAACCACATTAATATGTGGTTATAATATGTGGATATAATATTAATTACTATTAATATAGTAATTGCATAGCAGACTAATACCCTAGATTTTGCTGTTAATAACATGCAGCATGTGCCACATTAAATGAATTCTGCAATATTTATGAACTTATGTTCATAAAACTATAAAACTAGGGTTTAAAAAAAAGGAAAACTATTTCAAAAATAATTTTTTTTTTGTTGACCAAAAGCCTGTGAATGACAGAGCACATAATCTTTATTCGTATAATTATACACGTAAGACATTACTGTGTAACCTGAACAACTTCAAAATAGTTCACTAAAAAAAAAAAAGAAAAAAAAGAAGAAAAAAACAACAAAAGAGAAGAATAAAGGACAAACATCTCCCAAGTTGTAGGTCTGGTAGCATAACTGATAGGGGGTATAGGGAGTAGACAATGCATGCAACTGGAGGCAGTAGTGATAAATCAAGTCTGATGCTTACAAAGTCATTTCTTAACTCATGGGATGACAACAGGATATAATAATGGAAACCCAGTTATTGTGACTTGGAGGAAGACCTTAGATAAAAAGGACTCCACAGGACTGTGAAGAACATAGATACACCTCCACATGGGAAGGGGATTGCAGAAGCAAAACTGAGAGCTAAGCTCTATCCATTTTCTTGGGGCCCCACAATCCCACTCACCTTGAAAGCACTCAAGCTCTGGGGTCTGTGAGCCTGTGCTACTGGACTCCTCCATCTCTTGTCTTCGTTGCTGCACTATTCTATCCAGATCAGAATAGTCCTCATTGAAATCCTGATGGAAAAAGAATCACAGCAACATTCAGCCCTGTTCTAAGTCTAATTGGTCTTACTTCCTCTGACCTCCCTTTAGAAACCGAATAAGCAATTACAGACTTAAAACTGTCTGACCAGGAACAATTTTTGATACCAAGATGTTAAGATCAATGTCAGCAAAATAAGCCCCTTATCACCAGAATTTAAGCCTCATTTCCTGCCTTTGTTTAAGTGAAGTGATTAAGCCTGTCAGCAAAAGAAATGCTATTAGACAAATACTGAAGTCTAGAACAGGCATTACTAGTTAGAATCTGGTCATCGCATGTGGCTAACACAAACCTTTCAGTTGTCTGAGCTGGTTCAACAAAGGAAGAATTGCAACAAGAAACACTTCAAAAATAGTTAATGGCAGAGGGAGTGGCAACTCTACGTTAGTACTGAGAGTTGTGAAATCTGTCAGCTAGAGAGAAATATATAGGGCATATGCACCTAATCAGATCAAACTGCACCTTTGCTAATCATTTCCATCACTTCTTAATGTTAAATTAAGAATGTTAAATAATGTTTCTGAAGCTTAGAAGCCTCAGAAACAGATGTCACAAATTCCTTTGGTTTCCTTCCCTCAGAATTTATAAGTAGGACTTGCAGTGAACAGTGCCATGCAACAAAAGAACAAACACTGAAGCTGTTTACCAGGGTCAGAGTTGTAGGACGATCAGCCCTGAAGCTGTTTTCAGCAGAAGATGGATTGGAACTGTTGCCCATACTTGTATCCTGAAAAAAAAGCAGCAGTTTTAACAAGGAACACATTTAGCAACTGCCTAGCATTTAAAAGCAGTAAAGCAGTAATAATGAACACAAAGCTACATACTGTTTTCATTCCCATTAGTACTTACCCCAAGATGTCTACAGATAGATTTTAATAGCTTGTAGGTGGTATCTCTGGAGAGTAAGGACACAAACATGTACTGAAAAACAAAATTTCCAAAACTGTTTGAGAAAAGACACACAGTACAAGCTTCCTTTCATCTAACTAAAAATGGTAGGTGGTTTTGTTGATCACATAACTATTTTAAAGAACCTTCATATAGCAGGGAAAATGTCTGCACTTTCTAAACCTATGAACTGAGGTTAATCACATCGAACACAGAACAGGCACAGAAAATTCACCATGTTCTGCTGCAGGAACCAGAGTATAGCCCAGATCTATTATTCAAAACAAATTTTCTTCTTTGTTTTAAAGACTTTGCATACTGTGTTATCCCTAAATAAAAAAAAAAAAAAAAAGAGAAAAAAAAAGCTCATTCTTTGTACATTCTCCCCTGATGTCCACAAAACTATTCTGTGGTGAAAATGGGTCATTTCTAAAGCTGCTGATAGGACGGATAATCACATTTTCTACTGATTGATGCAATTACTACAGAGAATTACTGGGAGAAACTGTATTTTGTTGCAGCTAGGGTGTTGCTGATCAGATGAGTCACCCTAATAAATGTAGGAATACTGTAAAGAGCTGCCAACAAGGTAGATAACCCTCCCTGCATGCACATTCTGACCCAATTGTTTTAGTTCCCCCAGTGCCACTACAGAGCAGTCTCAGAGAATGAGGAATGACAGATTACAAGCAACAAGTTGCAACTAGAGATTCCCTTTCTCTTCTCCTCATCAAGCTAAATATAACTTTGTTTGCTGCAGGTCCAAAGAAAAAAGACAGGAAGTTAGCAGGAGGGAAAAGATTGTCTTTGCCTGTCAACAGAGAGGAGGCAGAAGCTCAAATTATCCCCTAAGAAACCAGATCCTCCAGGGTCAAAACTCTAAATGATGACAGTTTACCAATTCTTCTAGCTGTTTAAATGACCTGGCACCTTCAAGAATCCCTCATGGTATTACTGCCTGTAAATAGTGAGGGCAAGAAAGCAAGAAAAACATGAAAAGGAAAGCAGTGGGGTATGAGAGTGTTGTTCTCTACCAGTACTTACTCTATCTGTGACTGTTGCTATGATCAGAGCATTTGGCACAAGAAGGGCAGTTTTGGTTTTCTTCAGAAGTGTCACTGAGAGCACAGGTATGCTAATCTGAAACAAGACCATTGTAGTGTTAGTCCCAATACATGCACACAAATCTGCATACACAAGGAGACAGTCTACCAATTGCAATAAATCAGATCTTCAGTGCTCTACACATAAAGATTTATCTGCTACATCCCTGATTATTAACAACTCATTTGGGCAGGTATGGTTTCAGAACAACGCTATTTCTTAACTATTTCTATTTTGATCAGATGCTAGTCCAGGCTTTTGCTCCTGTTTTCTTTTTCTTATTCCTTCCAGCTCTTAAAAGACTACAGGTTTAGTTCACTGTAGATCTGCAGAACAAACTAGTCTTAAAGTTAGTCTTCCTGTTTAGGAAAAAAACCAAACAAACACATTTCAGAACACATCAAACAAGAGCCTTGTTGAAGAATGAACCTATAACTCTTCACCACTTACTTTACAGACCCCTTAATTTGCAACAAGCAACTGAGTAAACAGCTTGTCCTTCGGTATCACTGAAAAATTCAATACCCACATACCTACTGTCTCATTTAAATTGATTCTTGTGTGTACCATCCGAACTTCAACGTTTATGTTGAACAGTTCTCAATTTTGCCTCATTTGCATTTATATCCAACTGCATTAGTGATATGCCTGCTAAGTTTCAGAGTATTTCGATTCGGATATTCTTTATGGGGTCTTGTAAACCTCATGTAACACAGGACTGAATAACTGGTTTGAATTGCTGTTGAAAAGCCTAGAGTTTAGGGAGTTAGACAAATATACCAATCCAGGATACACAAGAATAGACTACTCTTTCTGTTAAGAATTCCTTTCCTTCAACTACCTGAGAAATTCAGAATTAAAATTGTCCAAAGATTGATTAAGGAGTGATCAGAACACCAAAATGAAAACATCAGTTCAGGAGAATTAAGTTAACTCTGTGCAGTTTCATAAAACCTTGTTAGCTTTTTTTCAGAATAACAAATGCAAAGCAACATCAAGTCGTGAAATGAAAAATTATCATTTGTTTCAGATAAAAAAAATGCCCTTGTGTACATTTATCTGGATGCAAGATTTCCAGACAGTGTTTAAGCACAGCTAATCACTTCCATGATTGTCATCTAACGGCCAGAAGGTCACTCAATTACTCAGTAATTTAGTTTCATTTAAAAAATCTGTGCTAGAGGGGAAGGGGTAAGGGGGTAAGACTACCAAAACAAAACCCAATTTCTGTAATTTCATATTTTTAGGCCTAGGCCCATAAGTCTGGACACCATTTTTCTATCAGTTCTTGATATGTCAAGTCTATTTGCCCTGCTTCAGAGGTCAAGTCTTTTGAAAAGCAGTTATTAAGCAGGTACTCCACTATACTCTTTCTTGAAGTGGATATTTTCTTGTTCCACAAAGTTTTTGTAACACTTTCATTCCAAAAACTCTTTTTCTGGGTGGAAAGAAGGGAGTAGCTATGATGCGTGTTTGACTGGAAAAAAAACAACTGCCACGTAGTCAGAAAAGAATTTGCATCACTTTTAAAAAGCAAACAAAGCCAAACTAAACAAAATCCAAAAACAATACAGATTTTCCAGCAGTAATTCTGCTAACAGTAATAATAAAAAAAATGCGTTTTAGAAGTTTTTGAATTGGTTCAGTCCACCTCAAAGATCTTTAAATAAGAGATGTTAATGGCATTCTGCTGCATGCAATTTTGATGGATAATGTTACTGTAATCAAGACTAAAGAGTACTTAAGTGGGATTAAGTACTTGCTTACTGCACTCTTACTTCAGCATTAGATTAAAATGGGAAAATCACTGCAAAGTATTTTATTTCTGTCTGGAGCAATAATTCTTTCATGAAACAAAGTTTTCCTGCAGGCATCTTGGAAAGCAACTAAAACACTATGATGATGCTTAGCTCCAGGAAAGACCGCAGGCCCATACATATAGGCAAAACAGAATGACGTGGAAAGAGCGAAGTCTTTCAATGCCTATTAAGTCCTGCGGAAGGAATCTGTTTTTCAAACATGCGAAGTGTTTGTATTGCAGATTCAAGTCTCCTGACCTGCATAGCTATTTTACCCACCAAAGATTTTAACAAAGATTCTGTAGGTAGAAAACTCATGTTGAAAAATTAAATAGAACATGTAGACCTGCTACTTCTCAAAACAGATGGGTTCTGAATAAGTTTAGATGGTTCCAAGCAATAGAGATCTTGCATCTTGGCAACTGTGTCAGTATGTGTGACTGCTATGAAGGTGGTTCTTCCTGTCAGGCTTGATTTCCTCCTCCCTTTTTTACATTATTCTTCATTATATCCCTGATTTCCCTGTTGTTTTGTTGGTGGTATTACTAAAAGTCAGTGCATGCTCTACGTGACTGAACCTAGCTTTAAAGTGTGTGTGTTGCGGGGGCTGAGGAAGACAGACGGAAGTGAATGATCAGGCCCATCTCTTTCACTCTTCATTTTTTCCCCTCAATATTTTCTAAAAAATATTCTACAAACATTATTTTCTAGTACTACATGATTATCATTTTGCACCTTTTTAAAGGTCTTCCAATTCTACCTGGCAGACTCTTACTAGGTTTTAGTCATATACATTTAGCTTAGCTTGAATTTTAGAAAGCTGTCCCTCAGCTTGGAATAGACCCATGCACATTTCATTTGTGCTGAGCAGGAGATTACTTACACAGTGACTTTAATTTTAATGACAGGACAGGTGCTACTAACTATGAATGAAAAGAGTAAATGATGAGCTAGTGCCCAACCCTTTGTTAATTTTGATTTCCTTGTAGTGCTACACAGCTTTCACTAACATGCACACTATCCACATTAACATACTACCTATAACTAATACATCAACTAGGGAACAACCATAGCTCAGTTCTTGGGCCAAGCAGTAATATGCAATAAGCCATGAAGTCACTCTCAGCAGTGTGTTGTTAATCATTTTAATCATTTTGTAAACCTATTCTACCGTCATAAAAGCCATTTCAAAGACATACTGTGTTCCATCACAACATTTGACAGAAGAGAAATAAGATATTGCAACTACTAAACTGGTTTCAGCACCTAAATTCACTGAGAAGGGGCTGGATCTGAACAGGAAATCATTCAAGGAAGTACTTGAGAAAGAAGGAAGCAAAAATCAAGCTGTTTCCCAATAAAAGCTCAAAGACAGAGCAGAGATTACATAAACAAAGAAAAAGACCCCCAAACCTCCAAACCAATAAAAACAGAACACACTTCCTCTTGGACACAGTTTTTGATCTGTATAAATAACATTTGCCACAGGGGCCATCCTAAAACCTTATGTGGGTCATATCTATATCGAGGAAGGAGTAAATAATGAACTAGTAAATTAGGATCTTCCCAATTGTTCATGTCCTATTTCTGTTCTTCACATTAGACTCACAAGTAAAAACCTTGCAGGCTGTTTTTTCTTTCCTACTCGTCTGTTCATGCAAAACCAGAAGGATCAGCTAGAAGAGCCCCTTTGCCACTCCACTCTGAAGACAGGTTTAGTTTCTTCTTTAATTGTCTGTTATTGAGCATGCTTGATCCTTCCCTTCATTTCCCCAATGTAGTCCTTAAACTTTTCAACCTTGCCTCCTCCTCCTCTTTTTCAAGTGTTTTCAAACCCAAAAGACACATTTTTATACAGTTTTTGTTAAGTCAGCTTGGCATCATTACATTTCATATCCTTTCCTTTCTTCTTTTTTTTTTTTTTTTTTCTGTACAGGAAATACTTGACAGACACTCATTGCTAGAGTGATTTTTGGGCTTAGATTCTGAACAGTCCATGTATCCAGTCTGTGTTTTCTAGCCTTACATAATAGATTGAATTTCTAGTGATGACCAAATTCCTAAGGAACAGCATTACTATTTCATACATAATGATTTTACAAACCTTAGTGTCTTTACCAAAAACCTTGGAATGGAAGCAAATCCAGTTTTCAGAAAGGAATAGCTTTCCTTGGTACAGAATTTCTTTCTGCAGAGCACAGGTAAAACCTAAAACACAAAGATATTCTATAACATTTAAGGTAGCCACAACCCACACTAAAACTCTGGCATCTTTTTTTTTCTCTCTTTTTTTTTTTTTTCAAGCCATAATTTGTTTGGCTATATGTCTTTTGATAAACATTGTCAAACCCTGAAATATTCAAAAAGTTTTAAGAATATAAAGAAGCTCAGAAGATTTCACAAACCTAAATTTAATTCAAAACATCTGAAAGAAGACTGAAATGCGTAACTTGGCTCCCATAAGCCAAGAATCTTTTCTGAAAGAGTACCAGCTAGGCTCCTACAAAATTTTAGACTAGCTTTCTGTAACTGTATTATGTAAATATAAAAAGCATAAATTAAATGTTTTAACTTTAAAATCTTGTAGGTCGTCAGCAGTTGTCTGGACCAGATGACCAACAGAGGTAGAACACATGAAAATAATCCTGCTTTTACTTCACAGCCACTGAGCAAAGCAATTCTCATTCATGAACTGCTATCCTTGTATTCCTTTCAAGAAACATTTGCTCTTCATCTCTATGTAGAATTCTCTTGTTAAAACTATCACAGGAAACAGCAGAATCTTTTAAGTCTTCCTCCTAACAGTGCTTTTAAATTTCAGAGCACCATCAACGAGAAAGGCCCAAGCACCTGACTGGTGCTGTCTCAATTAGGCAGTGCCTTTAGTGAGGGAGCTTCAGTACTAAAAAATGTTGCACTAGGTTACTCTGTGAAGAAGTGCAAAGTAAACTACAACTCCAAAACATGCCCAACACCTGAAGAATAAAGAAATTATGTTTTGCAAACACCCACTGCATTATGTTTTGGAAACGCCCACTGCATGCAGGTGAAGGCCTCGAAGCTACAGGCAGCTGTAGTTTAAGGATTTTAAAATGTAGGTAGTGCCTTTTATATGCTGCCACAGTTGGCAGGTAACAAGAGTATTTTGGTCCACAGCCGGCAGTGACAAGGGTCTTAATACTTACTTTGTTTCAGTGGCTCATCAATGGGAACATCCAGAAACAGCTTATGAAAGTGTGCATTTGCCTTCAGCTAAAAAACAAAAAGCCCCACCACCAAAGATACATGCCTTATTAGATATTCTTATGATCAAGTGACCCATTCCACTGCATATTCTCCCAGTACCTTCTCATTTTGCCCATTTGCTTTTAGTAAATCCTCACTTTCGCTATGTGGTTATAAAATCATTACCCTACACAGATGAATAAAGGAAGCTGTATTCTTATACAACTGTGAACTATAATACTAGTAAACAAGGGTGCTCTTGTGGCAGTTATGCATTTATTCTTACTAGTCATAAACAAAGAAGTCCATCCTCTGCCCTACCTGATTTGAGGCACGTTTTTTCCTTTCAATCTTGGAATCATTCTTGATATCTGTTGTCAGGACTGGACTATCCGAACTGCTTTTTGTCCTGAAAAAAAAAAGAAGGCATGTGAGATACTTGATTTCATTTCATGTGTCTTTGTAAGTTATCAACAGGACATGCTTGTCTACAAAACACATTAATCCTCCAGTAACAATTATCCAATTCTTCAAGGACTGTACAGCAATGAAGAGGAGTCTGTCTTAGTCTTAAACCATGACAGTCCTCACTGAAGGTCTTTTTTTAATTTGGAAGGAATATTCTAAATTACTAACTGTAACAAAAAAAAAAAAAAGAAAAAGGCATTTTTACAAACTTAATCAGAGTGTATAGCTCCACATTTGTTTGTTTCTGGTCAACACATAAAATACTAAGCATGTTACTTAGTAATGTAAGAAAAATAAGGCAAAACATAGTAGTAGAGCATGCAAGGCTAGAACTGAGGTCTCCAATAAATGGAGTTATGATTGACAGTTGGATACAAAATTGTTCCTGTACACCTTTAGCCACCCACACTGGAAAAAGAGAAAACAACTATTTCTGAGTTGTTGGGTTTTTAGAATGAATATAGAGGAAAATCTCCGAGGATGAATGTGAAAATACGTTCTGTTTGTTTTAAACAGGAGAAATTAATTACATGAACCGTTTAGAAAAACAAAACTAGAGGTGGGATAACACTGCAGAAATGAGAAAGAGAACATTATCCCTGAGCTACACTGCATGCAGAAGTGCATAAACAGGCTATAAAAGAAGTTAGATCTTTTTAGAGGCCTTCAGATGCAGACTGGTGAAGATCAGCAGGAAGGATAAAACACAATACAGCAACTTTGCTGAATGACTGGAAGAATGTGTTGTGCTGAGCAATGCTAATACCATCGGGAAAAAAAGGTGCTACAAGTTTCCACTACTGCACTGCATCTTGCATGGTAAATCTTCCATCTTCACTATTTCCTAAACCTGTGAGGTTCAGGGTTTCCAGTCAAAACTGTAAGGCTTTCTCCTGAAAAGGAGAGAATCCCCATAGGTACTAGAGGTATAGCTAGGTTTAGGAAAGATTACACAGCAGGACTGATTTAGTCAGCAGGAAAACTGGCTGCATTTATCAGCTGGTCCCTTACAGCAGAAACCTCCAACACACACGGATAGCCCCATACATGTTTCCATGCAATGTACCAGCCAAACTGAACAGCCAGCCTTACCCAAAAGCTGTGCCAGCCCCTCTGCAGCACACAGTTAAACTGAATGAGAGAGAGAAAACTAAGGAAGGTTTACATAACCAAGTAATCGTTAATTTCTTTGTAGGACTTCATATACCTTCTCCTTAAAGATGCTTGAGGAAATTAAGTGATGCTTTGTAACTATCTGACTTGTGACCAGAACCACAGTGTCAGCTTGATTGCTGGCTTTTGCACTGGCTGCTCAGTTGAGAGTGAAAGGGATGCAAAATCTGTATTTAAGTCCACCGTGTGGTGGACTTCTGCTTGTCAAACTGACTGTGAAAGTGATGTAACCAGCAGAGGCACTGAAGAATGCAATGTATTTGTTGTGGTTTAACCCGGCCGGCAGCTAAACACCACACAGCCATTCGCTCACCATCCCCCCTCGCTCTCTGGGATGGGGGAGAGAAATTGGAAAGTGAAGCCCGTGAATTGAGGTGAAGACAGTTTATTAAGACAGAAAAAAATAATAATAATAACAATAATAACAATAAAGATGATAATAGTACTACTTCTAATAATGTGTACAAACAAGTGATGCACAATGCAATTGCTCACCACCCATTGACTGATGCCCAGTCTAACACCGAGCAGTCCGGCCCTCCCACCCTGGCTATCCACCCCTATATATTGTTCATCATGACCCCATAAGGTATGGAATACTCCTTTGGCCAGTTTGGGTCAGCTGTCCAGGGTCTGTCCCCTCCCAGCTCCTGCTGCACCCCCAGCCTGCCCGTTGGCAGGACAGAGCAAGAAGCTGAAACGTCCTTGGCTTGGTGTAAGCACTGCTCTGCAACACTTAAAACATTGGGGTGTTATCAGCACTCTTCTCATCCTAAGCCAAAACGTAGCACTCTACCAGCTACTAGGAAGAAAGTTAACTCTGTCCTAACTGAAACCAGGACAGTATTTTTCCCTAGAACAGGAAAACTGAGACACAGCCCAAAAGTTCATATTCCCACTCTTCTGGCTGCTTCTGGGGAATGACGTATCAGACCCTGGACGTAGGCTCTGATCCCTGTTTACTCACGTCGTGTGCAAGGTAACCCACAACCGAGATGTCTGATGAATCTCGCCGTTCAGTTTAGCTTCTTGAATAGATGGTAAACATTCCGATTATCTCACTAGCAGAAACCTGACAATGCTCCTGACCATTACCTAGCAACATCAACTTTCTTCCGGTCATCAAAATGCTCCACTTCACCAGTAGGAGTCTGAAGCAACAGAGTAGGTGATTTTCCTGGCTTTCTTCTTTCATCTGTTCCATTTTCTCCATCTGAACTGCAGAGGGGGAAAAAAAAAGAAAGCAATGTGTTTTGCAGGATTCATAACAATGTCAAATGCCACTTCAACATGTTGACATTATTGCATATACTAAAGAACAAAATTATGACATATTTTGCACTGAGGTCCTGGAAAGTGTTCATCTACTGACTTGACAGTATTATACATCTGAACAGGTATGAGCTCCCGTACTGGAATTTCAGCAATGAGTAGAGACTCAAAAAACTGAAATACTGCCAAGGATATTTCAGTGCTTATAACATTTGCAGCTCTAGCTTCCTTTCCAAAGATAACGTGCCGTTTTGGAAAAATGCATTCCATGTTCAGTACTTAGAGTCAATGACTAATGGAAATTGATTTGATTGGCACTTTGGGAGAAAAACATCCTGCATAACAATACGCAGTGCTTAACAGAGAATTGGTGGTTCCATGTTCCAAGAGGAAGCTGGATCCTATTTTGCCTCTTTACCTTTTCCATGAGAATTGACTGGCATGGTTTTCACAAATGAAGGGTCCTCTCAAAGTGTCAAAAGCACTGACTTTACCAAGGCAAAACTTCTGTCACAGTGTGCTGTCCTTTCAGGGCACATGGCACTGCCTCACAAACACAGACTAAGCAACGAGAGTAAGTGCTAACAGATGTGTCATCAAAACACATCAAAGCACTTTCTCAGAATCCCCTTTTAATCATTTTCAAATACAATTTTTCCTCTAGATTTTCTTGAAATAAACATCATTAATAGCAGAGTATGAAGAACGGCAATACTTTAAAATAAGACATCACATGTATGGACATACAGACACACACACCCTCTTTTGGCAGATGAATGCCTCAGCAAGATTATAGGATGATATCCACATTAAAGACAGACAAACTATGTTGCCCATTAACTAAATGCCTGGTCTGAATGAGCCCATTTACAGAAGTCTTCCATTGCAGTTTTTAATTTCTGCAATTTTACAGCAACAACACAGCCACTGCCATTAAGGGACAATATCGTGACAACAAACAATTTATTCTTCCTACTAAGACAAAAGTTTTGCTGACACAGGTTTCCAGAGTAATTTAATTTGCTTTTAATAAGGGCATAATAAAATCCATTGCTTAGATTATACTTTGGTAAAAAAAAAAAAGATCAGAAGACACTCCTCGCATGGTCTTAGTGGAGATCTAGTGAGTTCAGTAGTATCTTACTTCACAGCTACACTGGGGTTAAAGCAACAGGACCAAAGCCAGGCAAATTTTGCCTTGCTGGTCCCGGGATTTGTTCTCAAGGGGTCTTAAACTTACATACAGCAATTATTCCCCTTCCTAATCCTTCCCCACCACTTACCCCTCCCCACAACAGGGGCACTGAATTGACACACACTAAGTCACATTTTTATATACTTGAAAAGGTTACAGCACTAATAAAAATCTATGAGGAAAAAAAGAAATAGTTTCCCTGTTGCTTCACTCCTGGATTGGCCCTGCCTGATCACCAGGCACCAGCTTTAGTCTCAGCCAATATAAACTAGAATTAAATGGGGTGATTTTAAGTGGAATGCAGTCTTTGGCCTGAAAAACCCAAATAAAGAGATTTTACATCATTTGAGATTTTAAATGGATGGACCTGTCAAGCCTACACAGCAAAAACTTGCAAATCCTACAAAATGTCTTAGCTAAGGTCTCGCTATCTGTTATTTTTCTGTTCCCCAAATTTGTAGGATTCAAGGAAGGCCAGAGAATACCAGTCATTAGTGCTACGAGGAACAAGGTGAGGCAAATTTGTCGGGTTCAATCCCACCTGTGTTTGAGAAGAGCAGTGCAGCATGGAAAATCCCATGTGAATAAGGCTATGACACAGTGATATTCTTAAGAGGTAGCTGCTTGAGCCTAGAGCCTGACCAGCATCCTTCATCACTGCCAAGGACAGCTGGCCTTTCTGACCTGGCAATGCTCCTGGCAGGTCAGAGCAGCCTGTGTCACACCCACAGTTGCCTCCAAAACATCTCGAAGGTGAGGAGACTCAACCTCCTAAACACATGTGGCTGGTAGTAGCAATTGGGTACATTCCTACCAGCCGACAGTCTTGCTGTATCAATCCTTCACCCCTCTCCCGTGTGCCCACTTCAAAAACTACGTAAGGATTTGTCCTCATATTTCTGATATTTGTAGCTCCACAAAGCAGCTGATTCCCTAATAGCTATTTTTAAAAGATCAGAAGAATCTTATTTTAGTTGACCTTCTGGAGAAGGCAAGATCATAGGTATGACCTAAAAACCAGCACACTATCTTTCGTCAAGTCACAAGCAAATTAAAGCACTCCTTACATTTTTCACGTCTAAGTCTGGATTCATAAATGCTCGCTGAAAAGACCATGGAAGTCAGCAATCCGTGCAAAAATGAAGATCAAGGGCACTTAAGAAATCATATGGTGCTTAATACAACTGTTGTTGTAAATGAATACATGCAAATATCAGAGCAAAGCATGTAAACTTTGAAACCCTGGACTTTGCTGATATGAAAATAAACATTTTTCAAATTGAACTTGTATCGTAGACTTGATACTACTACTAAACCTATTTAAAATAACAGCCGAAAGAAAAAAGTTGTCTCCAGCGTAAAGGAAGTTTGTCACAGGGAGTATTTTCAAACCCCAGGGCTTGTGCTTACTATGGGATCATAACTTTGCTTAGATATGAGGATAAAATAAACACTAGTTATAAGCAGTGTAGTTAAACTCCTTGTAAAAATGTCTCTTTTAAAAACATACACCAGTAACTGACATAGGTAGTTTAAGATTAAATCACATAAAAGGGAAAACGGGAAGAAATAAATTAACCAAGGCAAACAAAGTTTCATTCTACTGAAGCGCTCAGAGGTACGCTATCAGTCACTGTATTTCAAAAGTCAGAGGAACTTCACCTCGTCTGCTTTGAATTGTTTCTGTGAAACAAAAGCTTTCTGACAGACTGGTGTATCAAGCTCTTGGCACTACAGGAAGCTTTCTGAACTTCAAGTGCTTTTCTTGCTTGGAGCTAATCTTCCACAGCACCTGGAAAATTCAGAACTCCTACGAAAATGTGCTGTGTCCCATTAATTCAGTGGGAATTTTTCAAGAAATCAAGAATTAAAGATAGAATGTATTTTTTTCCCTGTTCTTTTCAAAACTCGTTAGAACAAGAAACACTCAACAGAGTAATATAAGAGATGTGGTAATAGGCCACAGTTTGGAAAGCAAGCCTTAAGGAATAACCCAGAACAATTGCTGTTTTTAAAAGCCAGATACAGTCTTACCAAACACTCCTCAGACATATGTAAAAGACCTCAAAAACTTGAGGACTGTTTAGTGGTTACTGTCTTCCAAATGCCCACATCCACACACACGTGTGCACAAAGCTTCCTCAGATCTGTCACAAAGACAACCCTGGGCTACTTGGTCTGTGTGATAACAGGTCTCAAAGAAGTTTGAAAGCCATGGAAAGTTATTACAAACCAGTCCCTCAGTCCACAGGTTACGCAGCAGCTATGGAAAAGAAAAAGGCCTCTTGAATACCCGGGGGTTGCAATTTCGATTGTCTGCAAAACCACAGACAAAACAGTATTTTCCTAGGGTTTAAGAGGAGTCAGTCAGCATTGCTCAACCTTGCCTCTGTGGACGAGGCATACATATTGGATTGTCATGTCACCCTGTTACCCTTCTCCATCTCTTTTATATGAAAAGGGTTAATTTTGTAGCAGCAGCTAGACTGCTGCATTGTTGCAAAAGGTCGACCAAAAGAGCATGGAGCAACTTCACCTCTATTGTCCGTGGCCAGGCTTGGTACAACATACGTGGAAATATTTACCATGAATACAAAGATATTCTGTATATTTCAGCTCATTTAGGTAGCTACTGGATTTACTGGGTAGATGTTAACAGATCAAAGGGACTTGGGACTTGTCAAAGAAATTGAAGCTGTGCAAAAGGCCAAAATAATAACAGTAGTGTTACCTAAGCCATTCTTACTGGCAGACATGAGTCTGTTCAGACAAAGGAACTGCTTATTCTTTCCGAAACTAAAAATTAAAGGGAGAGGCTAAAAATGTCCCAGCAACCTGCTTCAAGCAGAGGTGACTGCAAGTGGGCATGACAAAGCATGCTGATGTCTGGAAGGACACTGCTAAGCACGTCGCAGGCTGCCACCACTGCCTCAGCACAGACATCCCCGAAGGAGCAATCATCGCAGCCTTCCCTTCACCAGGCCTAACCATGCTGGGGTCTTAAATCTTCCTTCAGAAGCTATGTTCACTAAACATCTTTTCTACCCCAAGCAAGCCTGAACAAACCTTTTTTGGTCATGTAATCAGACGCTGGAGTGCTTCATCTGGTAAGTCTGCATTCACACCTTTTATAGTTGAATTATTTCACCCCTGGACAGAAGAAAATACCTTTTTTTTTTCTTTCTTTCTTTGTAAACTCTCCTGTTGTCCTCTTCATAGAACAGTACTGCACAAACCAACAGAGCTCAAGTCAAGGATTTTAGAGCCATTTATTCCTACAAAATTTGGTTGCTCAGAGCCGAAACACCTGCGTAGCCTGCAGTGGCTGTGCAGCCGTGCTCCAGCTCTACATGGCACGAGGCACTGTTAATGGGGGAAAGTACATCTCCTGGAGAAATATGGCTCACAGTAATAAGTTTTAACCTCTTTCTAAGACAAAGTATCACTTTTACTGTGCAACTAGAAAGCCAAACATTGTCACAGATCATCAAAATGGGAAGAAAATGAGCTACAGTTACCTTACTCACAAAGGAATAGCAATCTGCTTTAACAGTGCTGTAATAGATGTTAAGGATAGCCATAACGTATCCCAGCAGAGTATCTTTGGTATTTGTGTAATTTGACATCCTACTTAGTATATAGCCTGTACTCAAGGCTGAAAAGTAAATGGGTAAAGCAGCTGTATGGAGCTTCTTACTCAAGTATTTTTATGACAGATATACAGCCAGCAGAGGTATTTGCACCCAAGATGGAAAAGAGCAGGAAAGCATTAATGAAGAAGCAGAGGTGTGAAATCCTGCACAAGGGAAAGGGTCAATTTATTAATACAAATAAGCATGAACCAGGCTGAGATTCAGTTGCTTCAGGTTGTTTGAGGTGCAGGCTAATTCTCTTCTCATTAGATCATGGTCAAATACAGCATAATGGAGGCAAAATCATACAACAGCATGTTAGCCAAATATCATACACAAGTGGATGGAAGCACAGACCTATATACCACGTCCATGTGCTCCTCCATGCATTTATTTGATGAAACTGGTCTGTGAACACAGGTGGAATCTTGACATCAGCTAGCATTGCCTCTCAGTGGCTAACAGCTTTTTAATTATTATTGTCTTATTTTTATATAAGTTCTGAATTTCAGAATTATTGTTTCAGAACAATTTACTGTGTTCTATTTCACACTTACCTCTAAGAACAGAATTACCTGTGAGTGTTACAAGTGACTGTGAAACTATATTAAAAGGATGAATGAAATTTTTGAGTTAATACTGAGCAATAAAGCTTCCAACACTGTGAAGGATAGAGGAAGTATTTTTTTTTTTCCCCTCCACTGACCAGACATTTCACATAATAACCAGATCAGGTTTCACACCACCTTACCACTTGGACATCAGCAAGATCACTGTGACACCACAGACGTCATTAGCAAGTATGTAAATTCTCTGCTCTAAATACCATCTATTATTAACTGGCTGTATTCCCTGTCTAATCAAAACCAGACTGCTATCAAGTTCCCCAGAAAGAAAAAAAAAAAAAAGAAAAAGAATTCCCTGTGCTCTGAAACGTGATACACTATAACAAGATATTTTATTAGGTTAACACTAGCACAGGAACATAAGCCATTTAGCTCTCTTGTCTTGTCAGGAGTTTCCGTTTCAGATATCCACTTCAAAAAGCAAAAGCCTGCTCACACACATCTTCGCTCAACCCCACCAGATCCCCATGATGCAGTTTTTGTGGGAGTCTCAGCAGGGTGCCCAACAAATATTCATCTGAATGTAGGCAAAGACAAGTCAAACACAAGACACAAATCTTAATAGACACATTTCTGGGAAAAAAAAAAAAAAGGGGGTAAAAGGTCTCTGGGGAAGATACTCCTTCATTTCTACTTTGGACAGGAGCATGTGCTCTCTTCATTCTCCAGCTGACTGGCAGCCTTTAGGTGGGAAGTTTTTTTCTACTTCCTATCTCTAGCCTACCTTATCTTCTAACCCAGAAGAAGATAAAATGCAAAACCATAATTCCTATTGAAGTAGTGTGCAGCCTTTTATTAAACCACATTTTTGTCTTTAGCTGCCACAAGTGACAGGAAAAAGGGAAGAGAAAGAAGAAAAAATTCCTGATCTATGGTTTGTTCAGGGTGCAGAAAAAAAAAAAAAAAAGAGCAAAAGAGCACAAAGGCACTTACGCGCCTGGGCTACCAACTGTTCTACACCACATTAAATTAAAATAAATACTGCAACTGTACACAATCCTTGTGTTCAATATGACCGCACAGGGCTATATCAACTACATCTGCTACGTAACTCAGGCAAAGGTGATACAGATCTCTCTCTGTACCTGCACAATTGAGGCACAATCACCAGAGCATACACACAAAGGTTTGGCCTCACTACTTGAAGCTACATTTCTGTTTTGGAGTAAGAACTCCAGAGCAACATGCCTCCACATGATAAAAGACTTGGCTGACAGCAATAACTGTGTTTCTGAAAAAAAATAAGAATTAAGTAGTTATATCAGACTGCATTAGGATTAAAAAAAGAAAAAAAAAAAAAGCAGCACACACCAGCTACTGCAATTAACAATGCAGAACAATTAGAGATCACAGGAGGGGTTTGGGAGCATTCCTACTGACACCTTTGTGTTTCCTAAGTGGCAGGGGATGGAATAAAGCCATAAATCAGGAATCACTTGATCAGAACATTGTTTCATGGCTCTTTTAGAAATATTGACTCAATATCCTGCATACAAGCTATTTGAATCAATGTAAGGTGATAAAAAAAATCATTTTCTTTCTTTAATCAGGGTTGATCACGTAGCAGTTTCTTTCATACCTGGCACTGACAACAATAATCCACAATCATCAGTGAGATTTCTCTGTGAAAAAGGTAACACTATATTAGCACAGAAAGTGTAAAAAAGTTATTTCATGGGATGCCCATCTACAACTCGTTCCTCTAGGATTCCCAGCAAGAACCATACACAACAAAGCTTAGTGCCTAACTGAGATGAAAATGGTTATCTAATTGTGTCCATCTATCCTGTTTCATTACACTTTGATCAGTTTCCACCCTTGATGGAAGATGAAATAACTACTGGAGGCTCCCTGCTCGCCAAGGGTCTCGCAATGCTGAATTTCCCATAATTATCTCTGCAATCTATGATGATGATCATCATCATTATGATTTTTTACTTGGGTATATCTCTTCCTCTACTTTGTGGAGCACTTCCACAGTCCATACGCTATCCTCCACCACCATGCATTTGCTGGCCTTTGGCAAATTTACATGGATTCTAAAATTCCCCACAGATGAATGGACTTGTAATACAAAAGTCCAGTGTATAATGAAATTATAATATTCCTTCTTGTCCAGAAAAATGTTGAACAAACCTAAATGGTTCTTCTTGAACTACTGTAACATAAATGGTAACTGCAAAACTACTATCAAGATTGTAGGTGGTCTATCTTTAGAAATAGCCTAAACTAGAAGGAAAACAAAACAAAACAAAAACACACCACCTACCAGTAAGGAGAAAGGGTGTATTAGGAAACCTAGCAAGGGGGAGGGAAGCAGAAGGTAGATAGCCACTAGACAGTCTGATGGGACACACATTAATAGTCTGCAGGTTTACCTTTTAAAGGGAGTTAAAATCACCCTTTAACAAAGAAAAAAAAAAAAAAGCCAAAGTTAATGCAGCTCATTTTTCTGGGAGAAGACTTCATCATTTTACCAGGGTATCTAACTGCAGCATTTCATCTGCCAGTATCTCCCCAGCACTCAAACTTAGAGATTCTTCTATGGCAAGATTCCCAGAGGGCTAAATCAATGAAGTGGCCACAAGAACAGATCTTTGTAATGGACACACCTAGATAGGATTGATTCCTGGGGGGCATCAGGAACTGCTGTTTCATAGTAAAGTGTGCATGGAAGGCTTCCCCCATCCATGCACAGAGGAAGAAGGCTTCAGACTGCCTCTACCTCCTCTGTCCTGCTGAGTTTCTCTGCTGCCTATCTGCAACTTGCACATTTTTTCCTGCCACTATTTCAGGAAAGTTTATTAACATTTCTCACCTTGGTGTGATTATTTTTCAAGGATGTAGGCAGAAGCCTGTCAGTGCCAGGTAGAGGACTGAGTTAAAGGAAGCGAGTATTTTGGGGTAGAACTGACGGTCAGTTGCCGGGTAATTAAGAAGAGGAAAACGTGTTCTCTTCGTACATACACTACAGTCCTGGTTCTCCCTTTTATTCAGGTGTCCCACCTACCTGCACTTAATTCCATTACTGTAACAGGCAGCATGCTACACCGTTTTACAAAGAAGAGGCAAGGGCTCTGTGCAGAGGGCTGTGTGGGAACAGCTGCCCATGTCCTCCTGCAGTCTCCCACTGACCCTCCTTCCACTGTCAGGAAGGAAAAACAGATGTTTTAAATATTTGTTTGCAATTTTCTGGCAAGAAAACATAAAAATGTCTCTAATTTTGGGTAACTTGGAGATGATCTAGAAAAAGCAAGATATTTATTTCCAAATAAAAATGGAGGAACAGGAACGAACAGGTTGTCCTACTCTCCTGTTATGTTCAGAGAAGGAACTTTCTGTGTGATGACAGTTTTTGAAGAGACTGCTGCTAAGCATCCTAGCTGGATCCACACCTTCCTATCAATTTTGGTTAGAATAAAGAATATCTAAAGAATATCACCATGTGTCTCAGATGTAACAGTAACACAAGTCTAAAAAGGTATGCGAGGTACATACAAACAGCAGCAATAACAAAAACAGCAGAAATTTAGCTGCTGGAAAAAGGTTGATCTGTATCAGATGTTACAGCTTTTAATGAGTAATAAATAACCTACATTTACCTCTGTGCATATTCTATTTCTCTCAAGTAATATCGTTAAGGACAAAAGTTAGTGTGCTGTGATTACATGCAGGTCAGCCAAACAATTATCTTTTAACTTAACTCATAATTATTTGTCAACTGATATTACAGCATAACAAAAAGAAAAGAATGATAAAAATTGCATTCTGCCTTTTACCAGAAGTACATAATTTGCTTGTAAGCATTTTCTACTGCTTTCAGTAGCACATTTTCCCCAGGATCTACAACCTTTTTTAGCTCAAAAAAAAAAAAAGATTCTACTCCTTTCAAAGCCTCAGCCTGTCATTTCTTTGCTATACTCAGTAACTGGACATTACCTTGTGCCTGCAACTGTAAGAGGACAGAACACGCCACTTAATGTTAGCAATATCTTACCATTCAGTCACTCAGTGCCCTCACACAGACAGACTTAATGGTCTCAGGACAAATCCTGCCTGTAGTGGAAAACAGAAAATGCTACCCTAACTCAACAGAAACAAGTATGTGTGAGAGGAGAAGCATGCTGACGTTGAATACGAAGTGCTCTTTATTATATCTCTGCCACTTCTCTTTAATACGCAGCATTTTGTTTTCAGAGATACAACTTCTTTTCCACCAGCAGTCCCTGCAGTAGGGTTAACAGCTCCTTAGACAGGTTGAGCACCACCATAAATGTTCCAAATAACACACCACAAGTCAGAGAAATAAATGTCTTCTGAAGACAACACAATGGTTAAATCCCTTTTGGTGCCAGGCCATCCTCGTTGTCATTGAAGACCACTTGGAAAGTGCTATCTGACCAGGAACTTTTGGCTCACTTGGGAGGAACTCCATTTAATGATGAACTTTCCGCACACCACTATTTTGGATGTGGATAATGACAGCACACATCTTCCGTTCAGTGATACCTCTGGGATTGCTCAAGCCCCTGAGATGAACTGCAGGCTTTGCAAAGAAGACATGCCTGTCACCAAATATGCTAGAGAAGTCCATTTTCTAAATCTATACAAATGTATTTAACTCCATGTAAAGTTTCCTGAATCACTAGCAGATAATCTCCTCAGATTTAACCTTGAAATAAATTAAATAAATAAATAAATAAATAAATGGATACTTGTACAGCTTCAATCCGTCACAGGCACCTATCCCCCGAGGAACTGTTGTGCTGGCAGAAGGTTATGGAGCCATAAAGTCCATCTCTAAACTGAACATTTTAGGCATTCCTTCAGGAAGTACAGATTAGCATACACATAAATCTCTCTCCCCTGTGCAATGGAAAATGCTAAAAGATTCCATGAGCCTCTACAACTCTGCAAGGATTTTTTTTTTCCAAGCAGAAGATAGCACGAGCCCTGTTGGTTGCACACTGTTTCCAGAAAGTACATGGAGGGAAAGAACACCCCGTCCTCCCACCCTGAAATGCACACGCTTATTTAAGATATTAAAAAAAAAAAACAACAAAAAAACACACACACAAAAATTTCAATGATTCAACTTTTTGCTAGCTCAGCTCTGAGTGTATCAAAACCAAGTCACGGCCCTTGTTCTTCAGCTGAACAATCCCGCCTGCAGATTCACTTCAGCCAAACCGAAGTTACTTAGCCTCTGACGTTAAGTCACGGTCAAATAAGCACAATGCTTCTTCAGGGATCCACTTCTCGGTTAAGGCAGGATTGGCAAATAACTTCTAGCTTTGTTTCCAGCTATGAAATGTGTAAGTGATTCTCTAGCTTATGACAAAGCATTTCACAACATCTTCCGCTGTGTTCCGCAACACCCAGTCTTTTTACCCTCCTGCTGCCCAGGTTAGGATTGCTGAAAACTTTGTAGCCAAAGACCACCACGCTGCCCCCCACACGACACCTACCTTCCCCTGTGCAGCAAAAACTGAGGGCTAGGAAAAGGGCTGTAATTAAGGAGACTTTTCCATTTGTCACACTGGTTAGGACTAACCTCACTCCTGAAAGCACACTAGATCCAACTCTGAAGGATTAAACGCTCGGGGACAAAAGAGAGCATCGTGTAAAATCTCTCTGGTGATAAATTTTATCATCAGGCTCCCGGCCCCATTCTTAAGCATGCAATCAGATATGGATCTTGCATACCTGAAAAGCTTCGTTAGGTTCATCGGCACAGTTCTGTGGGGGGGATCAGGACCCAAGGCTGGAAGTCAGAGGGTTGTTTTTGGGGAGTTTAGGGAGCTACACCTCCCTTGTTTCGTGAACTCTCTGATGTGACTACATCAGATGGGACGAAGGACGTTTAGAAGAAACCTGGGTTATTGCTGTTCTCCAACCAGAAAGTTATTTCTGGCAACAGATTTCATCGTGATACTTATTTTGGGGATACAGCTGCTTGGGGATCAGGGCTACAAAAGAAAAAATAATGACCACAGACCCTCACAGACTTTCTTTACAGAAAAGGCGCCAGTGGCTGGTAAGTTGCTCTCCTGGAGCCTGCTTCAGATTAAATCTTTGTGCAGAGTTTTCCTCCGGGGAGGAAAGCCCCCGAAGAGAGGCAGAAAGCGACTCTCGGGGAAAAGCTGCGGGTTTTCCAGCGCCGTCCTTCCCCGGCGCCAAACTCCTCGCACATCGACGGCCACCACGGCGGGGTGGCAAATGGCCAGGGGCACTCGCCACCTCCCTCCCCGGCTAGCCAGGGACCCGACCCCCTTCCCCGACCTCTCCCGTCCCGAGCTGAGGCCGGGGCTCCCCGCTACTCACAGCCGCAGGGCGCCCCGGCATTCCCGCCTGCCGCCGGCCCGCCCAGCCTTCGGCTCCTCCGCCTCGCAGCGCTGCTCTGTCATGAGCACCATGGGCAAGGCGCTGCCTCACGGCCACCACACACCGCCGGGTGCCCGGGACAGGCCGGGCAGGGCCGGGCCGTGCTGCCCCCGCCCCGGGGCGGGCGGTGGGGAGGCGGATCCGGAGCTATGGAGGCTGAACGAGCAAATGGCCTCCGAGCGGCTTCGTAGGAGTGTGGAGGCGCTGAGGGGAGGTGCAGAGGGGCAGCCCCCCACATACACATCTCCGTCTCCCCCCCCCCCCGCCTGGATATTCCTTCCACCTGCCAGCTCCCCCCAGGATTTTCGTTTTCCTTTCTTTTCGGGCTGGTTTGTCAGCCCCGGTAAATCACAGAGTGTTGTGTAAAATCAGACAAAAAGTAACAGCCTCCCCCCCCCCCCCCCCCCCCCACGGTGCTCGTCAGGTCGAGGGGGCATTTGCTCGCAGCCCGGCAGAGTTTGGCGCAAGCCATCCTACCTGGCACGAAATGTGAGCACACACATATGGAGGAAAATGCTCTCCTTATCTGGTTAACACCTGACAAATAGTTCAGTTTGGGGAACTAGTGTTTTCACGAAGCACCGTAACACAGAAGGACAGAGTCTGTGGCTTTAGGGACGCAATCTAAAAAAGGCCAACCTTGGGATGAAAGTTCAAAATGAAGTCTCTAGGAAAAGGTCGATTTTCATGGCTTAATGCATTAGAATATATCAATGAAATTAATAGTAGTTTTATCACATTTTCTTCATCTACACTCATCTCAGCCACCAGACTCACGGGAGGTAAGGGGAAAACACATAGAAAACTCTTTGTGGATACCAGAGTAGGATATAGATGCTAATGTATCTTCCAGTGGCATTGATAAGATTCAGAGATGCTTGACACTTGCACAGTATCTTGAAAAGTGAAAGAACTAAGCATTAGGTAATGTTGCAATATATTCAGGAAATGGCTAAAGAGAAACAAGTGTCAAAGGTTAAAAGGATCAGGACTGCCAAAACTGGTTGGACATCCTGCAGAAAATGTGAGATTAATTTCTGGTCTTAACTAGACCGGATGGGTTTTGCTAGCTCCAGACCTATAAAATGTAAACTCCATGCACCAAGCTGGGTGGGAAGTAAGAATTTTTAAATAGCTGTACTTCTGGGAGAAACCATTAACTAATGTTTATGTATAAGAATGTGAAAACCAAGGCAAGCGCAGAAAAACAAATGAGCTGTAGTTTTAGGAAACATTACCCTAACCTGTTAGGTCCTGTATCTGTGAGACTTTGCTGCCTTATCCTCCCCTGTGCAGCACCTGAGCTGGTTTGGCATTCCCTCCATCACCACTGTATGCCAGACACAACCAGTGGCTGTACAGTGGTGTCCTGATTATGGAAAGGAAAACAGAATAGGCCCCACTTCAGGTGTATGGGCTGTGAGTAGAGCTGGAGCTGAAAGGCAGTGCTGTCTTCCTGTGTCTCTTAGGATCCAGGACCCTTGGCTAGGATGCAGCAACCTGTGTGAGGTTTTGGGTTCCCTGGGAGTTATTCTCACTGACAGTGTGCACTACCATGGCATGCACAGTATGTCTAGAACCAGCAGAAAAAGTAAAAGGCTTCCCTTTGTTCTGTTTTTGAAGGCCTTTCATTACTGGGATGCACTGAAAATGTATCAGTTACTATTTTAGTTTTCTTGTGTAGCGCTGCTCCCTCCAGCAGAATAATGCTGGTGAGAGTCTAGCATTTAGATATTTGAACAGATAAAATCATTTGCCTTTTGAACACTTTGGCTTTCAAGCTCTGACAGATCTAGCTACAGCAGAGAAATGCTACTGCTGTCTGTTTTGCTCACTCCTCTCCAGAGATTTCTGCCTCGACCACAGTGGTGAAAAAACTGGGAAGAAGCTGCTTGGCCCCTGGAGCTTAGTCTCTGCAGCTGTAGTTTCAGCCAGCTCCATTCTCAAGGTATGCAAAACATTCTGCACTGAATAGTCAAGGTATTTGCTGTAAAAAGAAAGTGACATTCAAATAAATTGATTCCTGCAGCATAGACACTAAAAGTGAATCCTTACTAGATACTTTATCCCATATCATGGTATCTTAACCCTTGTCAGAGACTTGGTTCTGGCAAGTTTTCGATAGTGATTCTTCCAAATTTTGTTATTTTCCTTTAATATCAGTGGAAGTAATAAGCCATGGCTCCAGCTTGTTGTTTTTGGAGGATTTGAAAAAGAAACTCTGTGGACAACCTTTGTCAAAATGTGCACAGTGCAGCAGCTCCAGAGCAAACGACAGATTCCAGAGTGATAAAAACTGTGAATGCCAGAATTCACAGTAGTAAAGAGAGAGAGAGTAGTAGTACAAGAGGTGTTATATTAAACTATCAAATGTACAGCTGGTCATGTGGGTGGAATATTCTCAAAAGCTTTATGCTTTTATTTTTATATGCTACAGCAAGTCTTAAATATGCAAAAAATCACAAAGGAGCCTTTACTGTACAGGTATAATTGCTGGTGTATAATAGATATGGTAAAGAGAATATGTCAAGATGAAGCCATCAACAACAGAGAGAGACCTGTTGTGTGAAAATCTGAACTGTATTTTTCTAGCTGGTGAAGTTCAGACTGGGGAGAGAAAAATAAATTAGTGTGTTAAAATTTCAGATTACTATTTAATACCTGCAGTACTAGTGATGCCAGGTAGGCAAAAATTGACATGCTTTCACTCTGAAGAGTCTCACCTAAAGGGTCAAAATTTCAAAGGAGGTTAGGAATACCTTTTTCAATAAGTAGGACCTTAAAATTATGTATAACACAGTGAATGAAGAAAAACTAGAGCTGAAATACTATGAAAAGCTTTTTTTTTTTTTTTTTTTTTTTTTAAAAAAAAAAAAAAAGATACATATGAAAACAGTAAAATTGAACAGGGAGAGACTCACCAAGTCATCAAGTTCATTCCCTATCCCTATTCCAGTGTTTGCTATCATCATCCAGGGGGAGTCCTTAATCTCCACTTGTCTTGAATAACATGAGGAAGGGAAGGGTAAAGGGGCCCAATGAGACACACCTAGAAGGTCAGTATAAAACAGCAGTAGGACTACCACTCATGCCTAGGGATTCTTGGATATAATATGGCCAATGAAAGATAAAAAAAAAAAAAAAGGCAATCTAGCTGGAAATAAACTGGGTCAGAAGAGATTGTGATAATCAGCATTATTTAACTTGTATTTTTATTTCAGTACAGTAATTAAGGATATTCATAAAGTATTTCTCAGTTTATATGGTGGATATCAGCATGCCTAATGTGAGCAAACTTCCTTGGGACAGAACAAAGCAGGAAGTGACTACAGTGACATACAGGGTTATATATACATGACTACAGTATATATTGAGCACATATCTATCTACTCAGTAGAGAATTATTCTGTAATTGTTTGTGCCATTCCTTCTCCTAAGTCCACAAGTTTTGCTCTGAAAGTAAAAGCCAGAAGTACTCTTCCATCTGTTCCTTTCAGTGTTACAGTTGATTTCCATGTTAAGAAAATTTTGAGTTTAAGACTGCGTAAAACAACTTTCTAGGAGATGGATGTCCCTATGTTGAAGATGAATTTGAGTACCTAAAGCTTGGTCTGGTGTCTTCTGCATAATTAATGAAGTCTGCTATCTGAAAGACCGTACTTTAATGTTTCATTTGCAATACTAGATGCAGAACAAAAGCTTTTCTACTTTAAACTGAAAGCAAATCTGATCTAAAAGAGAAGCCTCTACTACAGTAAGTGATGATTAAAATAAAGTCATTGAGTTTTATCTCTCACAGCATATATTATTCTTTCACATCCTTTGTCTGTTACAAATTTCAGTACAAAGTCAAATAGTAGAGAACTTGTAGGTAAATTTGGCTATTATATTCAGTACAATGAATTTCTAAACCATAGTGTTACAGTCTAAATGCTTTCCATGAATGAGGTGATTTTTATCAGAAATGTCAATTGGAACAGTTTCTCAAAAATGACAAAATCAGGTGCAATCAAAAAAAAAAAAAAAAACCAAAAAAAAAACAAAGATACAAAAAGATACAGCCTTTATAGTGCCTCAATACTATTACTTTTGAATGGCAGACCACATCTCAAGTTATATCTTTTCTTCAGTTTCCTATATGATATTCTGCATTGTTAGGATTCTGTAAAAGATACTCAAATGTCTTGGGAGCCATTAAGTGATGAAAGAACCATTAAATAAATCCTTATATTGCTCTGTGGAAATACAATAGGAAAGCAGATGTATGATAAATAGCATATGACTGGGAGCTGTGATAGTACCAGACACAAGTTAGACGCATTTGAGAAGATGTAAGTAAGTAAGAAAAATTAATTTCCAGAATGTATGTAAAGCACCCACAGGTCACAGTGAAATGACTTACAGCTTGGGAGGTGCAGACTGCAAAAGAGAAAAAAAAATATATGCTAAAAGAGTGGTGCAGCACTGTAGAAGGTTACCCAGAGAGTCTGTAGACTGTATCTTTGGAGGTTTCAAGTCTCAGCTATATAAAACCACACCTGACCTGATTTAGTGTTGGTGATACTCCTATCTCAAGCAGGAATGCTCAGAAACATCTGCAAATCACTCAGCATACTTGAAGTGTGCTCAAAACGAATGGAATAAATCAACATTGTAAACAGTCAGTAGAAGATAATTAGTGCCAGAACGCAGTGAGAGTTTTGTAAAGGCTAAAAGGCAGTTTTGGTTAGCTGATCCCCATTCCCTGCCTGGATTAATATTTTCATAATTTATTCCTTTCTAAAAGCGTGTGATATAGAGACCTATGGCAAGTGATAGGTTTCATCTGATCATTTTGCTAGAAGTCCTATCAACTTATCCATCCCTGTTTTGGTTTAAAGGAGCCTAGATTACTGTGTTGGTTGTATGACCCTTCAGACAGGGAAGTGCCTGGGGCACATGAACTAGGTTGGCTTTACAGCTAGCTGGAGCATTTCTCACCATAGACAGTGAGGGATGCTGAGGCTGTACGTAGTGGCTGAATACTGAAGGAAGTGGATGCAGCAGACCACACTGAAAGTACGCATTGTAGCAGCCAGCAGGAAAAAGCAGAAACATTTTCACAGAAAACTTATGGGGTATTAGTAATATGGTGTCAGCCTCCCTCATGGTGAATGTATAATAACATTGCACATGCATTCCATCAGCACATTCACTGTCATTTCAATACCAATGCCCTTCACACAACTTACTGTGTAAAGTCGTTGAAGACACACTGCATACTTACACAATGCATCAAAAGAAAAATATGAAAAAGGGGGGCTGCAATATGCAGCCTCAGCAAAGCACAGTGGAAGTGGTGAGGCAAAGGAACATTCTTCTCTCCCCAAATCATTCATGGCAATTTTCTCATATTCTGAACACAGCAGCCTTGGTACATGTAGTAGTTCATTCTTGCTCTCTACAAGATAGCATTCAGCCAGCTGGCACTGCTGAAAAGCACAAGTCACTGTCTCCTCATATTTCATGAGGAAAAAAAGCAGTCATAGCATATTTCCCAAGCAATACATTGCCCTGGATGCTTCATGGATGGCACTGTTAGAATGCGGTGATGCCTAGATCTTGTCACTTATAATGAAAGTACCAAATCCCATGGCAGTAAAATTCATTTATTTTCTGCATTTATGACCATCATTTAATGCTTTGCCCAGCTAGGCAAAGCATTAAGCATAAGTAAAGCATAAGTAAAGCATAAGTAAAAATATTGCTTGTTCTGCTGTGGTGGATCAGCTTAGCTTGATTTGTTTGTAAATGTCCAAAGGAAATCCTGGGTGTCATGCACGTGTCACTTTTCTTTGTGTAGATTATGTGGACAAAATTTTCAATCCAGGTGCACCAGTATGTTACGGCATCAAACAGATTACATGTCTAATGAATAATGATGAATAATGTGCATGCATGTATGCAGTTTTTCGATCTGTGTGTGGTACAGGAGTGTATATATACATACACCTTCTTGGACCACATATACATGCATTTACACATTCATTGTACATCTAAATTTGGTGATCACGTTGTGAAGAGAATCATTCAGTCTCTGAGGAGCAGCAGTATATTAAGTATGTAAGAAAGTGAAAGCTAGCACAGCTTCCTTGAGGATACACTGAATCTTCCCAAAAAATATATATGTATATAAATAATTATATATATATAATAATATATCTATTGTCCAGACTTTCCGGGAGCTTAGAAAGGTATTGCTCTTATCCTGAGGACAGCAAGCTTAAAGTGATGGGCACAAGAGAACAAGATGACATGAAAAAATTCATGATGCTGTGGGTTCTCACAGTCTACGCTGGAGGTGGTTGTGAATGATAAGCTGGATTATAATAATTACTGGATGGACTTGTGAATTATAAACTGGATGGATTTACTGTTTCATCTCACTCAGAAGCAGGAGTTATATTATTCTGAGGAAAATATTACCTAGGTACATCCTGGATAGGAAGGCCATACAGCATGAGCACCAAACCCCAGATACAAACCACTGAACTGTGAAGTGTTTGCTGGTGTTTCAAGTACTTGTAATTAAGCTATAAAGGCAACGTAATATGCCTTTTGGAGTGTGGTAGGTATGTACTTATCTCTTTAACTTTACTGCTTGGACTTGTCTGAACTAAGCCTCAGCCTCACAACAGTACATTGAATATGTTTCTGAGGTCTGTAATTTTAACATACAAGACATTTTGTTAAAAAAAAGTTCACAATCCCATATAAAAATTTTCAGCAAGAAAGCCTAAGTGTATGAATCCTTTGTTGTACCCAAACAAAAATGCAACTGCAATAAAACAGTCATTACAATTTATGTTACAAATTGTGTTACAAATATGTATATATATTTCTCTTATTTTGCTGTAGGAAAAATATTAGTGGCAGATCAGAGATAGAAAAAAACTAGTATTTAATTAACTGTTTTTTGGTGCATCACATTGAAAAATCTCTGAAGATGACAAGTCAAGAAGACCCTTTTGACTTCCATTCCCATGACTATGCCTTTAGAAAACATAATTCTATAATTCATTCATATTATATATATATATATATATTTTTTTTCTTTCTTTCTTTCTGATTTTTTAATGTTACCTAGTATCAATGAGTGCCAATGGCCAATGCTGAACCCCTGCTTCCCCTTCCTGCCCCCTCCCTCCACGCCTTTTTTTTAAGGTATCTGATATACTTAGATCTTTTATGCCTGCAGTTGATTGCTGCTAAGGTTGATCTTAACATATTTAGAAGTATGACATTGACAGAGCTTCTGGTATAGATCTGATCTAGTCACTAGTTCTGAATCTAAATTGCTGAAAAAACATATTTCCTCGTGTTCAAAGTATTTTTTTTTTTTTCAGATTTGTTCTGGAGGTTGGTCAAAACCAGAAGGCTTGAAGTTTATCTAAAGTTTAGGAGATCTGGATGCAGGATATTGACTCACATTATAAAGATGAGTTCCAGTGGGGGAGTTGAAATCCTCATTTTCTGGCCAATATTTTGAGACTACTGGAAAATATTTCATTTTAATGTCAGAGTAACTCAATACATTCATACTGATAAAATGCTTAATATACATGTGTCCACATCTCTCTCTGATCTATTATGCATGGGTGACACCTCAGCTATAGCTTCAGAATCATAATTTGCTTCTGAAATCAGTTCTGCTCTGTGTCAGGAATAACATGCTGCCATGGTGATAAACTGTGAGCTCCCTAGTCTGAAATGTTAATAACCCCATGGATGCTGGAAAATTTGTGCTCATCTGCATGGTGCCAATTACAGTGAGGTGCAAACGGAAGTGTATAAAAACTTGGGTATATTGGCAGTTTTGGGCCTCAGGCATGAATAATTAGGATGAACAGGAGCAATCGTTAATATAGTTAAATTGTCTCTGTGGATACATCTTCATTAATGGGAAATATCCTTTCAGAAAATAGGATGGTATTGAAAACAGCATGTGAAACCGCAGAGTCTGCATTTCTTTTTCCCAAGAGTTGTTCCCTTGATTTTTCACGTGCCTCATTTTAGATAAGCATATCATGACTGCATCAAACACATGAAAAGCAAGTTCAGTGAAAACAAGCCCAGTCCAACTGCTAAGCTCACCGTGTGCAATCATGCATGCTTCTTATTAGATTGCCTTGTATTTACAGCCTGTTATTCTGTATTTTCTGCTGATGGAGGTATAGTTTCATGCAGAGCTTTATGATCATACGGTTCCTTCTTACTGGAGAAACAGTTGAATAAATTCTATTTCTGGAAGGCCTGCCCCCTGCCACTTGCTACTTGGCAGGGAGGTTGATTATTGAGAAACACAAGGCAAAGGACTCTGTTCTTTGTAAGGGTTGATCATGTTGCTATCAGAGTGTATATGGTAGCTTTTTGTGTACAGGTTATCTAGTGGTAAATAAAAAGTGGGTAAATCTGTCTGCTCAGAGTTCCAGGCTGGAGAGAGAAAAGAGGGCAAACTTCTTGTTGCCCAAATTACAAGTGGTTAAACATAACCTACTTGCGTTGAACCCTCTGTCCACCACTGTATTTACTCTGTACTTACTTGCCTAACTGGAAAAGATTAAGAGAAGCACAAAAATACATGTGTGGATGCTGTTTTAAAAAACAAGCTCTGACTAACTACTTCTAGGTAAAAGCCCCTGAGAGTTCTAATTAAAACTTTACATTTGTGGTTCCTTATTGTGTTCAGACTGTTGGACATTAACTCTCTGACATTTGAGTTGTAAGAAAATACATTATACAGGTATAGTATTAAAAAGCCCAAATAACATTTCACAAGGGGAAAAATGAGGCCAGCAGACTTATTTATACTCGTGACCCAATTAGTGATACAAGCCATCACCCAGCTACAAAGAAATTTAATTTAGTCACACAGAGAATAAATAGAGGTGCTCCCTGCAAATCAGTCTTCAAGGTGGACATGAGCAGATATGAAAGACAGAGCTTACTAACGAATTTTCATGTTGGTTAAGGAACAATAAATATTTAATGTTACTTTGAATAGCTTTTTAAAGATAATTTATTCATAATGGGTTGACATAGATAGTGGTGATGTTTACCTGTCCCTCTCCTGCAGTAGATGGGAAGGAATAAATGCGGAGTGCCAGCAACCCTCTGACTCTGCATTTCCTCATTTATCCATGCTGTCTAAAATGTGCACAATTTGTCCAGAACTCTTCCTTACAATGAATTCTACCTCATTATAACTTCACAACCCAACAAGTCCACACTTCTAAAGTAAGAAAAGAGATTTCACCTTGACAATCATTTGCAATTGCTCTATCAGAAAAGCCATTAAATATCTCAACTTGCATGAATACTCCTTTTTCTGATGGTAGAATTTCTCTTGAAACATAACTTAATAAGCATTGTAAAGTTTCCTATAGGCCAAAACATACATCAAAATATTTTGTCAAATTCCCTGTTCTATCCCAGTTTAAATTTGTTTTGTACAAAGATAGTAGATAGCATTTGATGACCTTGCAGAGGTCATTTAAAGACTTGAGTTTATATACTAGCATACACACTCAAAGACCTGCTTCAGTCTAAAAGTTACACGAAAAGAGAACAATGCCCTCCTGTCCCCCCTCCAACAAATTCCTCCTTTACACTCCCTTTCCCAGTGCAATCAGTAATGTAAGATAAATTATCAGCTCTGTGTGCATTGCCTTCAAAAATTAAGCTTCCCCATCAGGGTATTTCCACCATTGTGTTTGTACCGGTGCCCTCCTACATTGCTCCCCTGTCCCTCCCTGCATCAAGTATGTACAGAGCACCCAAACGCCCCTGAATTTACCTTATAAATACTGATCCGGAACTCTCTGTAGGGCTGACTGGAGGAGGGTCATTACTTGACTTTCTGAAGCTGCTCTGACTTTCAAAATGAAAAACCGAGTCTTCCAAGGAATTCCCTTTTCTCATCATGTTAATGGTGCTAACTGCAGAGTTAGGTAAGTTTGGGTCTGGAGCGATCCTTCAAGCGCGCAGCCTTTCACTGCTGTAGGAAATGCATTCTTGGTGTGACTCCAGCTCGGGCTGGTTTTAAAATCAGTTAATCAGTAACACATTGATGTGACATCACAAGTTTTTTTTTTTTTTTTTTTTCTTTTATACCTGCAGCACTTCATAGATACACTTTGAAACAAATTTCATCAAATTTATGTCTTTGGAAAGTTGGTACAAATAGCAATAAATTGTTTGGATGAATTTAAGAAAAAAAAAAGCCAAGAACTCTTAATTCAAATGACGTTGCATTGCCAGCCTTGTGCTGAAAGTAGTAACATGATCTGTCAGAAATTCTACTTTGTGAATTATCTGCTGGTCTCTAATTTTCCAAGTTTGAACAACATGAGTATATGTTTCAGAAGTGACTATATCCACCTGTTCTGACATGCCAAAGTCATTATATTGCATTTCTGCAGTAACATATTTGTGCACATGCATGCAGGTAGTTGCCATGAAATAAAGTCATCACAGTTCATCCTAACCATGGAAAATCTTTTTAAATCTCAGTGCACCAAACACCAACTGAACAAAGCCAGTTTGCCTAATCATTTTTATTTATTCATTTTCCATAGGAATTGGCAAACATTAACTACAAAATTGCTTGGTTTTCTGTTTGTTGAAGATGACTATAATGATTAGGTTAGTAAAAGAAATGTTAAGGAGCATTTCTTTAAATTGTGAACCCTCCTATAAAACTGAAGCAACACCCCAAGATCTCCAGAACTTCAGCTAATCTTCATTTAGGGTCTGCATGATAATAAGCCCTAGTCTGTGAGACTGAACAAACATGCGGAGTGTAGCTCTCTCTTTCTCTTGTCAGTATCTATAAATAGATTGTGAAACAATACAAATGCATTTGGACTGTTCTCATATTTTGCTGCTCAGCTGAATGAAATCTAATCAAACTATTCTGTCTTTCTGAATGTGTCATTCCCTGTTCAACCCTCCCTCCCCCCAAGTCACACCTTCCTAAATACTTAAAACCTGGTCTTTGCATTTTTAAAGATAAAATTCATTTTGCAGACAGTACTAGACAAACTGTAATGAACTCTGCAAATGACAGAAACAACAGGAAGAACAGTAACTATTAAAATACAGGATTAGCATAACAGTCAAGAAGTAAAGATGAAACAACCATTTTCTTGGAAGTGAAAATTCCAAATAGATGCGACTCTTTCTTTTCTTGAAAGGAAAAAAAAAAAAAAAAGAAGAAATACACACTCTTGATCCTCTTAGATATTCCCTGTGAAACAGAACAAATGAAACAATCTGTATTTAGGAGCAATGTTCAAGCTGCTCAAAATTTTCCTAAGTTAATTTTTCAGAATGAATGCATCTTTCAGTAGCTATGCTATACGTCTTTGGTTCCTGCCATCTGAGCCTTTCTGTTACTTTGGTTCTGCTTGGTTCTGTGTGATCATAGACTACAGACACAGGGATGGTAAGCTATGCAGTCTTTCTTTACTCTATTCCTATTCCATAAAACAAGTAATATAACCTTCAACACATACAACAAAGAAAAGCTGTCTTCTTCCTCTAGTCATAGGGAGAATTTGCCTTGGCTCTCTTGTTTTGTTGACATCTACCCACTTGTGATACTAAGTCCTTATTCTTTTTAAAGAAACAAATGTCCTTGTAACTGATGAGAAAACTTAAGTGACATAGGAGAGGCTGAGAGAACTGCGGTTACTTAGTCTGGAGAAGAAGAGACTCAGGGGAGACCTTATTGCTCTCTGCAACTACCTGAAAGGAAGGTGTGGGGAGCTGGGGGTCAGCTTCTTCTTGCAGATGACAACTGATAGGACCAGAGGGAATGGCCTCAAGTTGTTCTAGGGGAGGTTCAGGTTGGAAATTAAGAGGCATTTGTTCTCAGAAAGAGCAGTCAGGCACTGGGATGGGTTGCCCAGGGAGGTGATGGAGTCACTGTCCCTGGGGGTGTTCAAGGAAAGGTTAGACTTGGTGCTTAGGGACATGACTTAGTGGGTGGCATTGGTGGTAGGGGGGTGGTTGGACCAGATGATCTTGGAGGTCCTTATTGATTCTATGATTCTATGATACAGAGCTTGTAAATTATTAGTATGAAATATTTATCTTTGAAAACACAGTATTAGTATATCAAAAAGTAATGAAAACCTTTCATGACAACTCTATTCCCTCTGGACATTAAAGAGCAAGTATAAGAGAGAGAGCAGTTGAATTTTTTTCCTGAATGGGTAACAGCAGGAACTTTTTCAGCAAGGAGCAACTATTACATAGTTTCCTTCCTTAAAGTTTATGTATCCATGTGTTTGTCCACAAAACAGTTAAGTTCTCTTATTGAGCACCCTGACCCTCTCTAAATTACCATATTTTGTCATATGCTAACACATGTTAAGTGTATGCTTTCCAGCCTGCAATAACATGACCATGTTGAGTATGCTTATAGAACCACAGGATCATAGCATGGTTTGGGTTGGAAGGCACCTTAAAGACCACCCAGTTCCAACCCCCTGCCATGGGCAGGGACACCTCCCACCAGACCAGGCTGCCCCAAGCCCCATCCAGCCTGGCCTTGAACACCTCCAGGGATGGGGCATCCACAGCTTCTCTGGGCAGCCTGTGCCAGTGCCTCACCACCCTCTGAGTGAAGAATTTCTTCTTGTGCTTGTACTGAAGAGCTTCCAGGTTTCCCAATGTTGGTGCTAAACTAGCCAGATCATGTACTTGCCTAGTGAGTTAAATGCTCTTGTGGCTACAGAGCTGATATTATCTGACTATGTGAACTTTGTTGCAGCAACACTGGCATTATCCACAGCCATGAGAAACAAAACTAGAGAGTGGGATGGTGACCTCAAATGTGTTGCTGCTGCTTGTTAAGAATGCTCTCATTTGTTGGATGTTGACAGCACTAGCAGTAGCTGCCACTAGAAGGAAGGGAAGCAGGCCCTAAAGGATTTTTTTTCTGGTGGAAAGAATGAAGGTGCAGTGGTGGTACTGTTGTATGCCCAAGACATGGAGCTTTCCTCTCCTTACTATTAGTGTCAGACAAACTGAACTTATGATGGATTTTTAATGCCTCTGCACGACTGTGAGTGTGGTATGTTTTGCAGATTGTATTGGGGCTGGGAAAGAAGAAGATGGTAGTTTATAGTTAGGAGTCCACACAGCTGTATAAGAATCTTGAATGGCTTGAATTCATGCTGTTTTTACAGGAAGAGATTCTCAACAGTATGATCTGCCTGGGGATTGTCCTGTTCTGATGCATGTATGTGCAAGCATTTTAGTTTGTGATTAGTCTGCCAATTTTTAAGACAGACACTCTCTTTTGGATATTGGTATCCATAAAATTTTCTATGCTCAGATAAACTTCATCTATAGAGGCATGTGGCAGAGACAGTGCTTACTTTTCTCTCTGCTTGTTTCAGATCTCTTAGCAGTAGTTAAAAGAAACCATTTTTGTCAGTATATCTTTTCTCGTTCTGATGTGGTGGATCAGGTGTGGAGAGAAGCTGATACTCCTGATGGTGTAGCTATCTGCTGTACACTGACTTCTCCCCAGAGAATTGTTCACCATGTTCTGCAGAAATTGGTAGCTCAGTGATGTGTAAGCTTAAATGCATTTTTCTGACTGTTTCTCGGTGGCTGTTATGACAAAAACAGGTTTCCCCCTTTTACTTACTGTTTCTCTTCCTCTCTTCTATTTTTCTCCAACACCATATTCATATCTGGCTGCTTATTTTCCTCAGTTATTGAACTACACCCTTTAATTCTTACCTTTGGCCCTGACATTTTATCGCTCACCTGCTAGGCTATATCTTCTGGAGTCTAGCGCTGTTGCAACTGTTTCTGATAGGCAGGTAGAGGAAATTAAAGAAATGATTGGTGCCCTTGAACTTCATACAACTTTATTCTCAGGCACAGCCACCACTAAGAGGTTAGAATTTATTCTGAAAAAATTACAGTTCTCTCTCTCTCTTTTTTTCTTGTTTTGTTTTGTTTTGTTTTGTTTAGTTTTAATCCTCATGACTGCTGGGAATTTTTTTCAAAGCAAGTTACTCCAGTAAAAGAAATGGTGGTTTGTTTTCACTTTCTCCTGAAGAATTTGTTCTGGGGAAAGAGGTACCATGACATATATTAACAACACATGGAATTGTGTTGCATTTGTTTTAACTCACTGTATCCTGATGAAGTGATCCCATGTTATCAGATAAGAAGAAAAAAGTGGAAAATTCTGGGTATTAGAGTAAGATCTTTGGTTGCTGAGAAATCATTTGTGCCTTCCAATAGGTGGCTGATAAACTGCATAAAGATTGTAAGTTGAAGTGATGATAAAGAGAGACTACTAAAAAAAAAAAGTAAAGAGATGACTGGAAATACATTCTGAAGGAAACATTCATTCTTGTTACTCACCCAAGAATAAATCCAATCAACACTAAACCAGCTGTTGTACTCATGGCAGAATGTAATACTTATGATTTGAGATCATAGTGAGTATTTTTACATACAGCTTCAAAACAGTTTCCATCTTGTCTGGAATTTAGCCACAAAACCTTACAGATTTTATAAAAAAGAGGAGGGAGGTGCATGACTGAGTGTTTCATCAGTTTGTTCTGAGTCTAAAAAGTTACAGTCTTGTAAGATTATGGAATAAGCCTGCGCATAATTAGTATGTTATAAGCCCTAAAATAATGGGGAACGGGGACAGAGCAACACTTATCAAATAGCCTAAAGCACTGGGTTCTTGCTTTGTTGATTTGGCTCAAATCATTTTCATTTTCTGTGTTACCTAAAACAGCAGCTGCTCTGATTCAGATCTGACATTGTCCTTGATGGTTAGGGATGCCTTTATTTATTTATTTTTCTTTCACTGCCTTGTGCAAGCCTGTGCATTTTCTCTCCATTGTTTTCTGTTCATAAAGTGCACCTTTCTTGTCTTTCTGTGGTCACTGTGAGGATTACAGCCAAGGCCTGCAGTAAAATGTTGCTAAGAATGAGAATTGGCATTAGCTTACCATGCTGGTGATGTGAAAGGCAGTGTAAGTTCAGTAAGCAGCACTGTGATATGCTGAAAAATTTTGCTTACTTGTAGAATTATCATCATCTCTGAGGTGAGCTTGTGCTAGCTGTCTTCCATCTAGACTCTGCTGTATCAAACACTCCACTTTGTAAATGAGGTACTGGTTTCCACAGCGTGGAGTACCAACACTGGCTATGCATTGGCACCCCTTCTTGAGGGTAGTATGGCTGAAGACATTAGTGAATAAAAAAAGAAATTCCAGTAGCATTTATCTAGTGTAACAGTGCCAGAAAGACATGTGAGCCAATAATAACATGTGGGACATACAGCGAGATAACAGCTAGTAATGCAGTTATCAGAAAAATCAGCAACAAGGTCAAAATAGGAATAGTAGTCCAGCAAGGCCGGCTGTAATATGTCAGTACACTAAATCGTTAAACGGGATGAGCATTTAAGGTATTATGTAAAACACCACTGAAATGAATAAAAGCTTCATATACTTTGTCAGACTTACAGTGAGATCACTGTCAGACAACCCTGTACTGCAACACTGAACTTAATTTATAGATAAGAGTTATGGAAAAAACTCACTTGATAGAAGCTTGCCGACGGTAATCAAATCAACACTCTGAACAAATCATGGATGTGATTGCTCTGATTTTCTCTGAAAGTTGTTAGACTAGCCCATGAGGAATATAAACATGTCCAGGAAATGTAACCATATTTTCAAACCTGTTTTTCTGTTCTTTATCAGGAAGGTGGCAAATTACTGCTCTGATGCCTAGCAGTCCTGTCAGAATACAGGTTCAACAGTTACATTCCCATCCTACCTCCTATCATATATATTTTGCTGTGCTTAAAACAAACAATATGAGGAAGAATCAGACAGACTGATTTAATCTTATATGATTGTACAGGAGGTAGTTTCCTGAAAGCAAAATAAAGTACATTTAAAAAACAAAACAAACCTTTTCCTTTTGACTGCCTTTCCAGAAATAAACTGCAGCCCCTGCAAGTAAAAATCTATTTTAATCTGCTGTATTTCTCTGTGCAAGTATGTTAAAAGAAAAGCTTTATTTATTTATCTATTTATTTATTTTACCAGAGTAGGATAATTAGAAAGAGACATGTTGGGGCAAAAGAGAAACTAAAGTTCAGGTGTGGCTCTTTGTCCTTGAACATTACGTTATGTTTAGCTATGTACAGGATTTAAATTATATAAGCCTACAGTCCTTTTTTTTTTTTTTTTTTTTTTTTTTTTTTTTTTTTCCTTGAGGTGCAAAGGAGATAGGAATACCAGTACCAGTATTTATCACTTAAGAGAATTTGCCCCACTTTAGTTGCTAGTAAAGACAATGGAATTATGCAGTGATAGGTTATAACAACAGGGCCTCATTGGTCAAAAATACCTCTGTGGGTGTTCTAATGAGGAGGTTAAACCATTGTACAAACACCACCCTGAATAGCATTAGACCACTTTTTACAATGACATTACGTGAATCTTGAAGATATGAAGGTATTTGAGGAAGGCTAAGGGCTAAAGCTGAGGCTAAAGGCTGATTTTGATCTAGTCTCTGTTACCAATCAATGCTGAGTGAAATGTTACTTAAAGGAGATGATCCATGGTAATTCTGGTTTGTTTGTCTCTGTATAAATTCCTCCAGTGGCGGTGACTGGGGTCAATTTTTAAGCAACCTTTTTTACATATACATTTTAATGTTCTAGTAGCATTTTTTTTTTTTTTTTTGGATGAGACTAGACAAAGCATATGTATAAAAAATAACAAAGCTGGCAAGACTTGCAAGAAAAATGTTAGCATAAATCTTGATTAAATTAAAAAGATGTGTTTGAAAGTACAAGGAAAAGCTTCAAAAATCTTTGTACTAAGATCTGGCTTTATGCATCAAGCATTCTGTACTTTCCAGGGTTTACATAGGTTATAACTTAGAATTCTATGACTTAGAATTTCAGTACAGGCCATTATGCTGTGTGGAAAAATACCTTCTGTGGTGAACGAAACACATAAGAAACTATCTAGTAAGCTAATAGCAGACGAAGCACCATAAGAAGACTATATCCTTACAAACACTGTTCAAACTTACCATTTTATACATGGTTCTTTGGTGTGGTGGTAATTTTGCATGTGCAATAGCAGTTTTCATCAACATATTTCTTTCAGAATAACACAGGATTTGTTCTTTGCCCAATATATTTTCAACCTAACTTTTGGTTTCAGCCTTGTTTCTGAACTTTCTGTTTGGAACTAGGAAGGATAGATGGTAACGTGCTTCTTGCAATCACTGTCTTGAATTCTCCTCTAACTTTATGCAGGCCTTCAGCAACAAGGTGCCTATTTTCTGAACTCTATTGAAAGTAAAACTGGATAATTCTCCACTTTTTGTTGTTGTTGTTTTGTTATGACTTTTTTTCCTGCTTGTTTAATGGCTTAGTATTTTTCACACCTTTCTTCCCATCCCCTTTAGAAAAGTTTCCCTACAACTATATATGATACCCTTCATAATCTTTTAAAACTTTTTTCCTTAACAAAGTTATTAACTCATGTTGCTCAAGTCACACTTTTACACCATTTTTTTCTGAAAATTCTATCTTTTATTATAATTTACTCGTTTCTCCATATGGCCAGGACATCATTTGCCCCCTCTGATCAGTGAATTTATTTTCCTGGTATGCCCTCAGGAGGTATGGAAGGCCATAGACTATTACTTTGAAATGAAGACAAAATGAAATAGGTCATCTAGAAAAAAGAGTCTTTGTGTGCACTGAACGTGTGACATATACATATAAAACTGCAAAAAAATCAGGTTATATTACCTGCAATTTAATTTAAACTCTTTTTTTTTTTTTTTTTTTACTTACAAAGGAAATTTGTACTTTCCACATACATTATTTTCTAACGTTGACTATTTCTTTGAGTTAGTAAAGTAAGAAGACTCCCTCATGGTATAATTTAGGATTTGGTTGAATAATAGAAAACATCACTAGAGTAGTCTAAGTAATAAATTGTTGTAGACCACAACTGTTTAAAAAAATAGGAAAAAAGAAAACTTCCTAATAGCAGGGCAAATTGTAATTTTCTGATCCAACATTGCCTCAAGCAAAAGATGTGATATAGATACATTAAGAGAGGAAGCTGATAAAATATTCTTCCGGAGCTTTCTCCACTTTTCTCCTTAAAAAATAAACAAACAAATACCACCCCACAATTAAAAAAAAAAAAAAAGAAAAAAGAAAAAAAAAGAAAAAAGAAAAAAAAAAAAAAAGAAACCTACAGCACGCCCCCTAGTGAATATTTTCCTATTCTTGCTTTTTTGTTGAAACGCACAGTTCTTAAATCTGTGGGAGAACAGCTCCATCTGCTGGATCCTGGCACCGCGAGGGCTGGCAGGAGGCGTTTGCTCTCCTCCTCCACCTGAGCCATGGTCAAGGGCCACCGTGAACGGTAGCTAACAGCAGTGAGACAAAGTGTAGGTCCTGAAGTCAACATGGAACAGTACTGCAATTTTTTTTTTTTTTTTTCTTTTCTCCTTCCTCACAGACTGGGGGGCATTTAGCATATTCCATTTATCGTGCAAAAACTATTATCACATCATTTCAGTTAAAGAGCATCCCCTACAAATATTTCCTGCTTGACTAATCAATGGTCTAGGAACTTCTTGACTACCTCAGCAATGAACTTATTAAAAGTTAATCTAGCACTTCATCGGTAGCCTTTCTTCCAAAGTAAACTTTTTGCAGTATGATCCATCAGTCCTTCTGACTCATAAAATGATGTGCAAGGGATGTTTATTTTTGTAAGACGATAAATAAAAGCTACTTTAAGGGGTTGATTCAGGAATCATAGAACAAATGAGGAAGTTCTGTTCTGAAAGCAGCCAGATATCAAGACAAGTTCTTAGTAATTTTTTGTTGTATTTGCTATTTTTAATGGAAAATGATAGAAAGTAAGAATTTTTTTAATAGAAGAAAGTCATATATTTTCTCTATGAGAAAAAAAAAAGTTTTTTTTATGCTGTTTTTTACTCAACATTGTCTAGCCTCTGTGACAATATTGCATTTTATGCACCAGAGATTACCAAAGAACAGAGTAGAAGGTGTCCACCTGATATAAGCGAGTACCAGTGAGGTCCTGCTGCCTCATCTGTAGCTCGCTTGTGATATGGATGTTTGTAGTTTGTTAATTATAAGAGAAGCTATAAAAATTATGGTGAATAAATCAAGCATTGCAGAATGATTGTGATGAATGATAACTAGCTTTTGTGAATTAATATCTCAAGCCTTCAATAAAAGAAAAGGAAAAGAGGGTGCTATGTGTAGTTCTGAGAAGGCTAGTTAGCTGCAGAACTGCTGAGTCTGTTCTCTGCATTAGCTTTATCTGTTTAATATTGTTTGTTGTTGGATTTTATTTATTTATTTATTTATTTTTTGTTGTTGTTTTCTCCACTGACCTGCAGGTGGGAATTTCTCAGCATCTAATTTTTATGCAAGAGCTTTAAAATATCAGGTCTCAGGTATTTTAAATGATATATCTGAAATGAGTTATGGAGAGTGGCAAATACCAGATCCTAATTGATCTGACTGTCAAATGCAAACCTTGAATATATCCTGAAAATGATGGGGCAAAAGTATTATCCAAGGAGGTTTAGCTATGGAATCTAGATTTAGAAAGATGAATTGTTTTTGTGTTTGCTGGTAAATTTATGCTTAGTCAGAAACTGTTGTAGATACCTGTGTAATCCATAGTTTGTCTGCTCTCAGGAATACACTTGTTAAAATGATGAACACTAATCCAGACTGCCTATTGTACAATATAAGCTTGCAGATGCAGATAATGTAGTAATCTGACAGGGGATCAAAGCTGGTGTGAAAGCTGTTGCCAAGCTAGTGCTGGAGAGGTTGTGCTGATGACAGTGCTTCATTTGATAGGACAGGGCACAGAAATGTGAACAGGACATGATACTTCTGTAGCTGAGAGGTCTCTGGGAACAGTTCAGTGATCTTCTGACTTGTGCTGTTTTTTTTTTTTCCCTGTAGCAATATACCTATCTGTGTGAAGCTCTTCATCTGTTTCACATGGAATGTCCACCTCCTATGCCTTATCCTCAAACGCACTCGTTGTGGTTATTGCTTATTTCCTTCCTAGTTCCCCACACTGCTAAAAGATATAGGAGTGCCATGGTGGTAGAACATGCTCACAGACTGAATCTCTGGCTCTAGGCCTGGGTGGCAATCTTGTAACAATATTCTGATGGAAATATTGAGCTTCCTGGGATGAATTATAAGTGGTGGTATAGTCCTGAGCCTGATACAGAAGTGCATGCAGTGCTGGTTGGCCAATTCGTGAGGAGGGCTCACCACTGAAATTATTTGTGGACTTGAGCATTCATCTTCAGTTCTAAAAAAAAACCACAGTGGAAAGTAGAACTGGAATTATTATTATTATTATTATTATTATTTTGGGAAAAATGAGTCTTTGTGATTTGCTTGTTTGATATCTGTGGTTTTAAAACACAAACTCCCACCCCTGGAGAAAAGCAAAAAACAACCCAAATTTGTTTTTGTCACCTTTGTACAAAAAGGTCTCTGAAAAAAAACATTTTGTAGATTATACTCGCTAAAAGAAGATGGGTAGAAGATGAATCAGGAATATCAATTTTACCATGAAATGCGCTGACATATTTTAGCACACCTTTAGTTCATCTACATCTAACTATTTATGAATCTGAGGCTTTTGAAGACTTTTGCAGTGTCTGGTTTTCCTGACCTGGGAGACTGAATTTTTCTGCCCAGTTGTTAGTATCTCTGCCTGTTGCACACAGGTATCTGCACAGTTTGTGGGCAACGTTGTCTGTGGGCAATGGTCTAGGTAGCTAGAATTGCTAACCCCCTGTATCTGTTTTATTATTTTATATTATTACCCCCTGTATTTTTGATTTTAATTGCTACCCCCTTGTATTTAGTATTATATTTACATAAAACCTTTTATAGTTTTGCTCTTACTGCACAAGCTACACTATGTACTCAAGCTCTATTATATCATAAGCACGAAATTTCCTAGTTGGTTGCACAGATATGGGACCAAGCATCACTGTAGACACGTTATGTGTGTCCTGACATTATTTATTTGACTGCATCCACAGCAAGAGGCTTGTGAGTGCAGGCAACTTTGCTGAATATTTTCCTAATATATATTCCTATTCCATTAACACATTTTTTTCTCTTGGTTAAACTGAATCCTCATTCTTGTACGTTTATTTTTCTGAGGTGTTTGTTTTGTTTTGTTTTGTTTTGTTTTGCTTTCCCTTATGTTGTGTTGGAAAGCATAATGTGATGAGAGACCTGTACTTACGAATGTGCTTAAAGTATTGAGACAAGCAAGTACTGTGCTGATCAAGAAAACCATACATGTGTGTCAGTGAATTATAACAGCAATTTGAAAGAGTAAAAAGGAGAATTCTTCTGTCCTCAGCACATCCATATATAACTTCTGTGGAAGGTGAAGAAGCTCTAAAATCATTCTAAACTGCTTCTGTGGACATTTTTTTCTTTTAAACTATCTAGTTGATGAAATATTCTATCAGCCGGATACTCATCCTAGTTTGCTTTGGAAATTGACTTGGTCTTGAGTATTACATTAGAGATATAAGTAATGTGTTCTGTTTGTTAATGCACTAAAATGAATATCTGGAGTTCCTGGCTTGCACTTTGGCTAAGTTTTAATAACAAATTAATTTTCTGGTTGGATTACATTGAAAAAATTGTTTATTTAATAGCTTACCCCCTGAAAGCTTGTACAGCACTTAATTTGACAGCTGTTTGTTACAAGTGCCTGAGGAAAAAACAAACAAACCAAAAAAACAAGTGAAGAACAATTCAGGTGTTGTATCAAGTAAACTTAGACAGCTTTAATTGTTTTAATTCTTTAGGATTATGATTTATTTACTTATTGTCTTTCTGTCTGAGCTAGCTAAAACTACACAGGAACACTTTGAAAGCATGTTTTTAGCTTGCAGGAGCTTGTAATCTTTATACAATTGAAGAAGAGGGTATTTAGTGCCTTTTGATTATTTTCCTGAAGAACACAGTTCTTCAGATATTCCAGGTTGAGAATAACTTCTCATCCACTGCATCTTTTGTTGTTGTTATGGTAACAAGTGAATGAGCTGTTGCACACTAAGAAAGATCCAGGGGTGTTTTGATTTCATAGTATGCTTGATTTTATTGTACAAAGACTCTGTGTGCAGGAAAGCAGAAGGGTGTCAGCACACTCTGCAACAATCAACAACCCTGGCAAGAAGGGACTATTGATTTAGTAATGCTTCCCATGTTACTTATTGAACCGACTACATTCTAATAAATACAAAGCTCTTCCCTCAGTTGGTTATCAATCAAAGTGTAGGCATTTGTGTACTATTGGAAAATTAGCCTTTCATCTCATCCCAAACCATGGGAAGTAAATCTGAAGTGTGCATTTGGTGATATGTAATCTCCAAGGCCTGTTATAAAGCCACATAAAGCTGCTAGCTGAATATCTCTGTATGTATTTCTTCTCAGAGGAACTTCAGCTGGATATTAAATTTGTGATACCTTGTTTTCCTTCCAGGATTCAGACTACCTGGTTTATAAAAGGATAAAGAGGCTGTTGATGAAATGACAAAGAGTACAGCAACCCAAGAAAAGTCATCCTGACCTGCCCTGCTTTTACTGAGAGTATATGGTGGAAATTGTATTGGGTCCCATGTTGCCTTTAGGGACTACATCATCAGAACGCGTGCGTGCTCTGTGGGCCTTCAGCTTTTATGCTTAACATCTCATTCAGACTCTGCATAGCTGTTTCAGTTCCTTTTGAGAAAAAATCTTTTGCTCTTGTTGTATTTTTCAGAACAACTGTCTTTGCAGCTTCACATGAATAGCTTCAAATAACATCCCAATTATACATAAACCAATCAAACAAATTGGGAGCTATTTGGCACTTCTTTGACACAGGAGTGGAAAATGTCAAACAAAACAAAAGCTATCGCTGTGTAGATTAAAATTTAGGGCTGACGTGATCAGACAGTGATGGTATCAGGATTTAATGAATCGCTGCTTTTCATTGGTAATTGTTGATTTCTGAAATCAGCTCAGCCTCTAGTTGAAGTACCAGGAGCTCCCAAAATGCAGATCACTTGTGAACAGGTGTTAGGGCGTAGAGCAAGGGAATGGATGATTTGAGTACCTGGAACCTGACTGCAGCTAATGCTCATTGAAACAAAAACTAGAGGAGTAATGGCCCATGTGAAGCAAATTCTTGATTCTGCTCAAGAATTGTCTTACCCGACTCTTTTAGTGCTATAGCCTGAAAGCAGTAAGAACTCTTTTTTTTTTTTTTTTTTTTTTTTTTTTTTTTTTTTTTAACTGTGTAAATGTGGTCCATAATGAAAGACAGAAGCACTATGAATTAGTGGGCAGAAAGTGGGCTGTTCATCAGCTGGGGTTGTCTCTGTCCACCTTTCCTGCATCTTGCCCCAGTGTGCAGGTCCCAGGCTGAGAAGCTGGATGTTGATAATGGTATCTCCAGGACTTGGCTATGCATGCCATTTTTTCAGTGTATGCTGTTAAAGGATTTCAGCTATAGCATTGGTAATTAGTAGCTGTAGCTAAGATTATGTTTGTTTATTAAGTAGTTACATACTTCCAGTATTTGAAACTTTTGGGTTGGACTGTTGCTCTTTTCTGAACTTCTGACACTTTTTTTTTTTTTTTTTAAACCCATTTCCTTGCTGCAACTTTCTTCAGGATTATGATCCAATTGCACTGAAAACACTCATGTCTGTCAGTTTTAACTGTCTGACCTCCACTTATAACACTACTGTGAATTTAAGTAGACAGACTTATGAAAAATGAGTTGCCTGCTGAGGTAAACAAATTTTTCTTTTGAAAAGCAATTACTTTCTCATTCATTGTTAAAAGGTCACCTTCACTTTGAAGGGATACCTTAAGTCTGTTTATTTTTCTGAGAATGTCTGCTAGGCACCATACTACTGGTGTTCATTTGACTTCACATTGCAAGTCAGTAAAATTGGAAGGCTCTTCTTTTTGTAAAAGGAAAATGCATAATTCCTTTTTAATTTTGACATTTTGTTAAAGCCCTTTGCCATGAGGTAACCAGCAAATCTCTGTGAGGAACATAAGATTTTCATGGTCATTCCTCATCTCATTACAGAATATTGTGAAGGTTGTACTGTTTAAAGGTCTTGTTTTTAAAAAATGAACTACGTCAATGACATCTCGTAGCTCCTCTGGCTCCAGCTTCCTTGCTGCCATAGGTTGTCTATGGACAATGCAGTGAATGTGCATGCAGTAATGAGTGGTGTTAAACCTGGCAACACTGTAGGTCTCTTTTGATACCAGTTGACGTAGCTGCTTGAGCAGTGGTTATGCTGACAGAGTTTTGCCATAAAATATGAATATATATATATGTATACATATATGTTTTTATTAACAAAATCAGGCACTGTTAAGATGGAGAAATGATGATCTGGGATTCTAAAGGGGTTAGTGTGATCTGATAGAGATGCTGATATCCCTAGATGCTATGTCATGTTACAGGAGTTTGAGGATACCTTCCTTGTTCTTTTTTTACTTCTCAAAGCCTGCAGTACAATCCAGTGAATGAGAATCATTTGAACAAGTAATGCTGATATATGTTGGAGAGTTTGTTCTGCAGTCTATAAAGATCAAAGTACATTGCAAGACAACATGCTTCTTGAAACATTCTTATGTCCAAAGGAAAAAAGCACCAGGCAATTCAGTTTTCTTTAAGGTATTGGTGACTCCTGCTGGTAGGGAAGCTTAGTTTTACTGCTGCCTGTACTTCTGAAGTTGTTATATTATATTCTTTATGGCAATTTATTTATTTATTTTATTTATTTATTTTACAGCGAAATGTTTTAATATCCATTCATCACTTTGACATCATTATCTGAAAGGCACTGAGGGCTTTTACTGATAATTTAAAACAACTTCAGGTGAAATTTCTGAAGACCTATGATAGCTGAGATAGTAAAGGGAAAAATTCTGATATACACTTATTTATTATTATGACATTGATTCCTTAAAACAACAACAGAAAAACAAAGCAAAGGCAAAACTGTAGCATTTAAGTAAATCAACCTTACACAATCACAGAATAGGCGGGTTGGAAGGGACCTCTGAAGATCACGCAATCCAACCCCCTTGGTGAGGAGGATCACCTACAGCATGTTGCACAGGATGGCATCCAGGCGGGGTTTCAATATCTCCAGAGAAGGAGACTCCATAACCTCTCTGGGCAGCCTATCCCAGTGCTTTGTCACCTTCACAGTACTCAAGTACCCCCTCATATTGAGCCGGAACCTCCTGTGCTTCAGTTTCTGCCTGTTGCCACTCATCCTGTCACTGGATGCAACTGAAAAGAGACTGGCTCCATCCTCTTGACACTCTCCCCTCAGATATTTATACAGATTGATGAAGTCTCCCCTCAACCTTCTCTTTTCCAGGCTAAATAGGCCCAGCTCTCTCAGCCTGTCTTCGTACGACTGGTGCTCCAGGCCTCTCATTGTCTTTGTAGCCCTCCTCTGGACTTGCTCCAGTAGCTCTATGTCCCTCTTGTACTGGGGAGCCCAGAAAAGCACTCCAGGTGTGGCCTCACCAGGGCTGATCACCCTGGCCTGCTGGCAGCACTCTTCCTAATGCAGTCAGGATCTTGTTGGCCTTCGTGGCCACAAGGGCATAATGCTGGCTCATGGTCAGCCTGCTGTCCTCCAGGACTCCCAAGTCCCTCCCTGCAGAGCTGCTCTCCAGCAGGTCAGCCCCCAGTCTGTACTGGTGCTTGGGGTTATTCCTCCCTAGGTGCAGGACTCTGCATTTGCCTTTATTGAATTTCATGAGGTTGATCACGGCCCAACCCTCCAGCCTGTTGAGGTCCCTCTGAATGGCAGCATGGCCCTCTGTGGTATCAGCCACTCCTCCCAGCTTTGTGTCATCAGCAAACTTGCTAAGGGTGCTCTCTGTTCCATTATTCAGGTTGTTGAGTAAGTTAAATGCTGGACCCAGTACTGACCCCTGGGGGACACCACTAGCTACCAGCCTCCAACTAGACTTCACCACACTGAACTTACTATAAAACCTGCATGGAAAAAAAAATAAAAAATCTAAAGCAATGGTTAGTAACATTAATGATATCTATATATCTGCAGAAGAACACAATGAGTATCTTTTCTGAAAGTTTTGTAAAGTAAAATTGCAAGTAGTAAATTTAAACACTGAGTTCCAGTTTGGTTCTGGCTCCTGTTACAAAAAACTGGGGTTGGAACACAACTTTCTCCAACATGAAAACAGATGTATATTTTCCCTTACATTGTTTCTGCTTTTACAGTACATCAGTGAGCTTCATCCTTCCTCAGTTTTGAGGAAAATGTTAGATAGAGGCACTTATTTATTTATTTATGTATTTTAAATTAATCATTTAAGCAAAAGAGATTTTTGAGCAAAGTGGACCTAGAATTTCCAGTAGATCACAGTGTAATTATGCCATCTACTGCTGCGTTTCTGGTATCACATTTGAGTTGTCTGCCCAGGTAACAAATACCACAGTAGGCAATATATAATCTCACTAGACATGGTGGTTTGGTGTGAGAAAATGTTCTATGGTTTAAGTGATGAATACCTTTCAATGAGACACTGAATATCAATCAGTTGTTTTTTGTTTCTTTAATCCCATGAGGATTAATCCCATTTGCAAAGTTTACAGATGCTAATGTAGAATGAGATCATTACTTTCTACCTTTTCACGATTCAGCTCCTGAAATAATATCAGATTTGCAAATAATATGTATCATAAATTGACAATCTAGACAGATTTAAAGGCAATACAATGTGAAGTTTGGATGCAGTAGTCACTGATATTTGGAAGAAAAGTAAGGGGATACCTACTTGAAGTACAATATCCTTAATGTAATTCAAATAATTCAGAAGCATACCGTCTATAGGACAGTCACTCACCTCTATAGGACAGTCACTCACCTCTTTCCACAACTCCAGCCTTTTTTACTTGAATATTTGAATTCATCTTGAAGTTCATTAGAGATTTAAAACATTTAGTATGTTTCTACTGTCTGTCATAATGATTTGTCTAGCCTGATCTCAAAAGAGTAATGATAAGTGCTCTCTTCCTTTTCTAAAAGACCTGGATGCTAAGATTTTTTATTTTATTTTTATTTATTTATTTTTTCCATGGGATGTAGTGTAAAACTTTCAACCTTTAAGATCACTGAGGTTTACAGGGGACCTTAAGAATTTATTCCAATATATGTTTTTCAGATAACTCTTCCTCAATGGAAGATTTTTACCACATCCCTCAAGACTGAACAACCCTAGTTCTTTCAGCTCTTCCAGTTTTCCAAACCCCTGATTATTCTTACTGCTCTTTCCAGATTGCTCACATCTTTTTTTGAATGAGTGCCAAAAACCAGGCATAATATTCAAGCTGAGGGCAATTCCATTGCTTAAATGTGTGAAGAAATTCTCATGGGTGATAAAGCCTGTTCTATTATGCTTTTTCCCTTGTATCACAAACAACCCAGTTAACTCCTGGATCTCTTTCTACAGCACAGCTGCATGTGCAGTCATCTGTTACCCTCTGACTGTGCAACTGATTATCTCTAACCATGAAAATTTGCATTTGTTCTTACTGAGTACTGCCTAACCTCTGCTGTAGTGAGTTAGAATTCAGTTAATCGGGATTTTGATACTAATACATTCTTTCAGCTTGGTCTCTTCCAGGTTGGTATTGTCTATAAATTTACTAAACATACGTCTTATTTCTTTCATCCAAGCTAGCAATGAAGTACCAAATAGATCTGGACATGGGAAAGACTTCTACAAAAAGTCAGTCTGTATCCTGTTATAATTTGTCACTAAACTGCTGATAAATTTGCTGTTTAGCTTGTCTTACATGTTTATCTCTCTTGATATTGTATTTCTTACAAGAATGTAATCTGAAACAGCTTTGTAATCAAGGCTTAAAGATGAGAAGTTGAGCTACTAATGCTTCCTATGTCTCCCCTGTCTGGAAGGGTCTATACCCTGTTAGAAGAAGGGAGGAAGTGAGATTAATTTGGTACTGCTCTATGGGCTACTTTTGTGGTACAGAAATTTTCTTGTTCTACTGTTTTTTTTGTTTTTTTTTTTTTTTTTTTTTTTTTTATGAAGTGGAGGTAAGCTGACAGACAGACCTCTGACTCCCAAGTTCTTTTTCCGTTTTCAATGGCAGACACCATTATTGTTATTGTTGTTGTTGTACTATTCGCAGTTGTCTGGGCTCCTCCAGGTCATTTATGAATTGTGAGAGATAGCTGCTAACAGTTCTGGAGTTGCTTCCTTTGGCTCTTTGAAGGCACTGTCCTCTTCCCTGCTCAGACCTAGTGCACTGTTAGACTGTCTCCATTGTTCATGGGGACTCTCGTCTCAGTACATTCAAAGATGGATTTCAAAACACTGCCAGCTTGAAAACATCCAACATGCTCTTTAACCTGTGATAGCTGGAGATCTTACCTCTCTGTTACTAGGGCTGGTCACACAAACTGTCTGATGACATACTGGGTAAAGAAAGAGGCAAATTGATACTGAATGTGGCAGTCACTGAGGACTGCAAAGCAGCACTTCCTCTCCATTGTGTATCAAACCAACCTGTTTGGTGGTTGTCTTCTCATTAAGTTATTTACAAAATAACTTTACTTTCTCCTTAACTCTTCAAGAATTGGTCTTTCTAGACTTAGTTCTCCTGTGTGTTTAAATTACAAATGGCATTAAAAAATAATCTAACCTAATTTCTAAATATAAATTTCTTTTTGAATTCATGGAAAAACTGAATTAACCAAGTTGGTGTCTTCCAAGCCTTCCTTATCTTTTCATTGCGCTGTGAGAACTTGCACTTGTGCCCTTACCATTGTTCCCTTTAAAGGTTACAAGATCTTATTCCCTTCTCTTCTTTTAGACATTCATCCCATGAGACCTCTGTGACCACATCTGTAAGGTTATAAAAGTCTACTTTCCTGAAAGCTATTTATTTTTTCCTCACCCCCCCCCCCCTCAGTTTCCTTCCTAAGAACCAGGAGTGTTATTTTTTTATTGCTGTTCTCACCTCAGTTACTTTATGCCTTTACTTTCTATCACTTCCAAATTGTGCTGCTGTCTTGTATTTGTAATTAAATGATGCCACTATGTGTAAAAGAACTAGTTTTTATCCTGCTCTGTTTCAGTGTTAAACATGCCCATTATCATAAACTTCTGGTGCCTAGATGACCCTGGTACCTAGTGCCCCAGAAAAGGGACGTGCAGACTGATCTCGCCATCTGAATTTATGTTAGTTTTGTGCTCTGCCACCTTTCTTGTTTTTCTATTCTGTTATTTAGCAGTTTCCAGTTGCCTTATGCCTCCGTATAATTTGGATGTAACAGCAAGTATGTTTGAGACATTTTTTCTTAGTTGACTTTCTGCAACAGGATATATTGTTCTAGATTTCCTGTTAAACTTATACAAACTATTTTCCAGCAAGTAAGAAATCATAATTTAAATTATGAATAATATGCTCTATGTCACTGTGCTTCTTCCCCACTATTCTTGCAACATAACATTGTAAGTAGAGTTGCCCTTTAATTCTTTTAGGGCCTAACAGCAGATTTTTTTGTTAACAGTGATATATGAATGCGAACAAAAGTTGCACTGGAAAAGTGGAAATATATTACTGATTTTTTTCTTTGTGTTTGTTTGCAAAGAGTGTTACAAGTGTTGTCTGTCCTGTACTGACTAAACATATAGGAATGGTAGTGATCAGAAGGGCAGAAAAATAAATATTCATGTCCTTTGTAAATTCCACTGGAGAAGTAAGAAAGAAGTAATGGAATTTTCAACTCTTATACCTTCTTCATAGTTTAACTTAAGCTAATTATTTTAGAAAAGTAAGATTTATAGAAAGAATTTGGAAATCTTAATTCATTGCCAGAACAAAAATGAAGTAAACCAAGCTCTGTGGGTGCCAAAGTCACAACGAAGATACAGGGATGAAAAAAGTATTAAAACATTATAATTACACAAGATCTCTGATGGGCTGTCTAATAAATGGCAAACCAGTAGATATAAATCAAAGTCAATACTTTACAATGCAGTTGAGTTGTATACAGCTGTGGGTATAAGTGTATATATATAAATAAATACAGACCTATCTCAACTACATTAGAATATAGTATTGTATTTGTTATATATCAGCTGATTTTCCATATCTATGAAGGGCCTGGATTCAAAGAATAAGTGAATATCCACTCCTTTGCTCTACAGATACCAGTACAATCTTAAAAAGGAAACAAACAAACAAACAAAAGGTGTTACAAGCAGAAAGAATGTTTATTTCTTAGGAACACTTCCTCTTAAAGCTCTCCTATTTTGAAAATATTTTAATTTATTGAAAAATCCTAGGAGTATTTTTATATGGGAATACCGTTAGATAAATTGTACTAGAGCAAAGGAGTGGATATTCACTTGTGTAGCATGGCAGAAAAGGAAGAGTCAATCAATGAACACTGGAGCTTTACTTAAATATTATGTGTGAATGCGTTTGTGCATTATGTTTGTATGTATGTTAAATGCTTCTGTAGCTGCTGGGACCTGTCATCTCAGAATCCCTAAGACACAGGAAGAAATCTGAAGTCTTAAGAGTGGAGAGGTATGTTCTCATTTTAATATGTTAAATTCATATTAATTTTAACTGTAACTCCTGTAAATACATAACCGTAGAAAATCATCAAGACACATACACATAGGAAAAAAAATAAAAACATGGAAGAAAAAGTTTCTTTAAACTTTTGATCTAAGTTTTTCTGTAGCCTTGAATTGCTTTTTCCCCTTTCTCCTGAAATACTATGCTTTATTGTTGTTTCCACTGACAACCAGGATATGTATTGAAGTAGAGAAAATCTGGAAGAGGCTCATTTGAATGTATCTAATAAACTCTTAGTGGCTTTGGCAGATATGGAATTTATTATTACTATTATTATTATTCATGTAGGTAAAATAAAACTAGTACATTTTCTGTCCAACATAAAACAAACTTGGAAACCCACTGCATATGAAGACATGAGCATCTTTCTTCTAACTGGTGCTAGAAACTATTTTTTAAATGAGCCATTAAATTTTTATTTATTTATTTATTTATTTATTTATTTATTTAAGTAGAAAAGGTTTGGGCTGCTATTATAAAGAGCCACTTATTAGGGTTTATTTTAATTCTTGTTTATGTTTACCTAATTGTTAATTTCATTCCTTTTTAACGTGGTGAAGTTTGGATAATGTGAGCTTAGTTTCTTTTAACACTTACTCTACATGATGTTTAGTTCCTCAGTCTGTTCTCTCCTAACCACCTCCTTCATTTCAAAGAAATACATCAGAAAGTATATGATAGTACGCTTTCAAAATAGTGAAGAATGTACCTATTTCCCATGCCTCCTTTTCAAATGAATGTTTTTTGCCGAGGCGATCGGCTCCGGGGCAGACGCGTTCTGCAGCGGAGCGGGGGATCGGGCCAGGCAGGGCTAATTTTGTCCGGCATCGAGCCTACTTGAGGGAGCCGCCAGGACCCGGCAGCCCTCGTGAGGGAGGCTGACGAGGCGAAGGCGGAGCCAGCAGCGCCCCCTCCCCAGCCGTTCAAAAGCTGCCCCTAGGGAGCGCGAGCGACCAGGAGCGCGGCGAACAGGGCGGGCAAACAGGGCGTGGCGCGTCAGAAGGGAGTGGCGCGGCAGTTAGCGCGGCAGTGCACGCAGGAAGGGCAGAGCGCTCCCCCTACACACAAACAACACCTCGTTAACAACAGCCGTAACTAGGCGATAATGGTGGCCACCAGGCACGGCGCGCTCTCCAGAAAGTCGGTGCACACGCAGACCGACTACCCTTCCAAAAATGCCGCAGTTCAGGTCACCGGATGCAAGGAGTGTCTGAGCCTCTTGCTGCCATCGGCGGGAGGCAGAGAAACTGCGTGCGTGAGGTGCGAGCAGGTGGATGACCTGGTCCGCATGGTGGCGGAGCTCAAGGAGGAGGTGGAGAGGTTGAGGGCCATCAGGGAGTGTGAGCGGGAGATAGACTTCTGCAGGGCCTCAAGGGGAGGTGCCGAGGTGAGACTCCTCAAATGGGGGTGGACCCCCTGCCCTGTCCCCGTCAGGCAGAGGGAGGGGATCTGGGAGCTGAGGAGGAATGGAAACAGGTCCCTGCTCGACATCACAGGCGATGCCCTCCCCTTCCGGCCCCACCTTCCCAGGTGCCCTTACACAACAGGTTTGAGGCCCTAGAGATTGAGAGGCCGGTGTGTGAGGAAGAGGTAGCAAATGTTCCCAGGAGGATGCCTGGAGCGAGGAGGTCGACTCCGCGCCTCAGGACTGCCTCCACCAAGAAAGACAGGAGGGTTATTGTTGTTGGTGACTCGATTCTTAGGGGAACAGAGGGCCCTATTTGTCGGCCGGACCCTACCCGTAGGGAAGTCTGCAGCCTCCCTGGGGCCAGGGTCAGGGACGTTGCCAGGAAGCTTCCCAACCTGGTACGCCCCTCTGACTATTACCCCCTTTTGATAGTCCAGGCGGGCAGTGATAACATCGAAGAGAGAAGCCTCAAGGCTATCAAAAGGGACTTTAGGGGGCTGGGTCGGTTAGTGGATGGAGCGGGAGTGCAGGTGGTGTTTTCGTCCATCCCTATGGTGGCAGGGAGGAGTTCAGAAAGGACACGGAAAGCCCACCTGTTAAACACGTGGCTCCGGGGCTGGTGCCAACGCAGAAATCTTGGGTTTTTTGATCATGGGGCACTTTACTCAGCACCTGGCCTGATGGCCGCAGACGGGTCCCTATCTTTTAGGGGAAAAAGGATCCTGGGCCAGGAGCTGGCAGGGCTCATTGCGAGGGCTTTAAACTAGGTAGGAAGGGGGATGGGGCTGAGGCTAGGATTGTTGGGGCTGTGCCAGGAGGAACAATGGCAAGGCCGGAGGATAAGGCAATGGCCCAGCTGAAGTGCATCTACACCAATGCACGCAGCATGGGTAACAAACAGGAGGAGCTGGAAGCCATCGTGCAGCAGGCAGGCTACGACTTGGTTGCCATCACGGAGACGTGGTGGGACCAGTCTCATGACTGGAGTGCTGCAATGCCTGGCTATAAGCTCTATAGAAGGGACAGGCAGCATAGAAGGGGTGGTGGTGTGGCTCTCTATATTAGAGAGTCTTTCGAGGTTGTAGAACTCGAGGTTGGGAATGACAAGGTCGAGTCCCTTTGGGTTAGGATCGGCAGGGACAACAAGGCTAGTGTCCTGGTCGGGGTCTGCTATAGACCGCCGAACCAGGATGAGGAGACGGATGAGGAATTCTACAGGCAGCTGACAGAGGTTGCAAAATCATCAGCTCTTGTACTCGTGGGGGACTTCAACTTCCCTGACATATCCTGGAAGCACAACACAGCCCTGAGAAAGCAGTCTAGGAGGTTTCTGGAGAGCGTGGAAGATAGCTTCCTGACGCAGCTGGTTAGTGAGCCTACCAGGGGAGGTGCCCCGCTAGACCTTCTCTTCACAAACAGAGAAGGAATGGTGGAGGACGTGATCGTCGGGAGCTGTCTAGGGCAGAGTGACCACGCAATGGTGGAGTTCACTATTCTTGGCGAGGCCAGGAAGGGGACCAGTAAAACCGCTGTATTGGACTTTCGGAGGGCTGACTTTGAGCTGCTCAGGACACTGGTTGGTGGAGTCCCTTGGGAGGCGGTTCTGAAGGGCAGAGGAGTCCAGGAAGGCTGGGCGCTCTTCAAGAGGGAAGTCTTAATGGCGCAGGAACGGTCTGTTCCCACGTGCCCAAAGATGAGCTGGCGGGGAAGAAGACCGGCCTGGCTCAACAGAGAATTGTGGCTTGATCTTAGGAGGAAAAAGAGGGTTTATAAGCTTTGGAAAAGTGGGCAGGCCACTAAGGAGGACTTTAAAGAAGTAGCGAGGCTGTGCAGGGACAAAATTAGGAAGGCCAAAGCTCATCTGGAGCTCAATCTGGCTACTGCCGTTAAAGATAACAAAAAACGTTTCTATAAATACATCAACACAAAAAGGAGGACTAAGGAGAATCTCCATCCTTTACTGGATGCGGGGGGAAACTTAGTTACAAGAGATGAGGAAAAGGCGGAGGTGCTCAATGCCTTCTTTGCCTCAGTCTTTAGCGGCAATACCGGATGTTCTCTGGATACCCAGTACCCTGAGCTGGTGGAAGGGGATGGGGAGCAGGATGTGGCCCTCATTATCCATGAAGAACTGGTTGGTGACCTACTACGGCACTTAGATGTGCACAAGTCGATGGGGCCAGATGGGATCCACCCAAGGGTACTGAGGGAACTGGCAGAGGAGCTGGCCAAGCCACTGTCCATCATTTATCAACAGTCCTGGCTATCGGGGGAGGTCCCAATCGACTGGCGGCTAGCAAACGTGACGCCCATCTACAAGAAGGGCCAGAGGGCAGACCCAGGAAACTACAGGCCTGTCAGTTTGACCTCAGTGCCAGGAAAGCTCATGGAGCAGATCCTCCTGAGAGTCATCATGCAGCACTTGAAGGGGAAGCAGGCGATCAGGCCCAGTCAGCATGGCTTTATGAAAGGCAGGTCATGCCTGACGAACCTGATCTCCTTCTATGACAGAGTGACGCGCTGGGTGGATGAGGGAAAGGCTGTGGATGTGGTCTACCTTGACTTCAGCAAGGCTTTGGACACCGTCTCCCACAGCATTCTCCTCAAGAAACTGGCTGCTCTTGGCTTGGACTGGCGCACGCTTCGTTGGGTTAGAAACTGGCTGGATAGCCGGGCCCAAAGAGTCGTGGTGAATGGAGCCAAGTCCAGTTGGAGGCCAGTCACTAGTGGCGTCCCCCAGGGCTCGGTGCTGGGGCCGGTCCTCTTTAATATCTTCATCGATGATCTGGACGAGGGCATCGAGTGCACCCTCAGTAAGTTCGCAGATGACACCAAGTTAGGTGCGTGTGTCGATCTGCTTGAGGGTAGGAAAGCTCTGCAGGAGGATCTGGATAGGCTGGACCGATGGGCTGAGGTCAACTGCATGAAGTTTAACAAGGCCAAGTGCCGGGTCCTGCACCTGGGGCGCAATAACCCCAAGCAGAGCTACAGGCTGGGAGAGGAATGGTTGGAAAGCTGCCAGGCAGAGAAGGACCTGGGAGTGATGGTGGACAGTCGGCTGAATATGAGCCAGCAGTGTGCTCAGGTGGCCAAGAAGGCCAACGGCATCCTGGCTTGTATTAGGAACAGCGTGACCAGCAGGGCTAGGGAGGTGATCGTCCCCCTGTACTCAGCTCTGGTGAGGCCGCACCTCGAGTACTGTGTTCAGTTTTGGGCCCCTCGCTACAAGAAGGACATCGAGGTGCTTGAGCGGGTGCAGAGAAGGGCGACGAAGCTGGTGAGGGGCCTGGAGAACAAGTCCTACGAGGAGCGGCTGAGGGAGCTGGGCTTGTTCAGCCTGGAGAAGAGGAGGCTCAGGGGCGACCTTATCGCTCTTTTTAGGTACCTCAAGGGAGGCTGTAGCGAGGTGGGGGTTGGCCTGTTCTCCCACGTGCCTGGTGACAGGACGAGGGGGAATGGGTTTAAGTTGAGCCAGGGGAGTTTTAGGCTAGATGTTAGGAAGAACTTCTTCACTGAAAGGGTTGTGAGGCACTGGAACAGGCTGCCCAGGGAAGTGGTGGAGTCACCATCCTTGGAAGTCTTCAAAAGACGTTTAGATGTAGAGCTTAGGGATATGGTTTAGTGGAGGGCTGTTAGCGTTAGGTTGGAGGTTGGACTCGATGACCTTGAGGTCTCTTCCAACCTAGAAAATTCTGTGATTCTGTGATTCTGTATATATGTGTTTCTGGATGCAGCTTTCAGTGAGAATTGAAGTCTACAGTTTATAAAACGCTCCAGGCAGCTGCTGGTACTAGTAGTTACTACTAGTAGCTACTAGTACTGGATACAGTTAGTACCTACTAGTAGCTACTAGTACTGTTAATACTCAGATATAGAGAATCTATTGCTCTTGAATGGTTTTGATAAATACAGTCTGTGTTTCTCTTGCATGGGAGTTTAATTTGGTGTATCTAGCTAATCCTCTCATTATCTTCAGTTCAGTCCCATGCTAAAGAGACATTCTCTAAGAACACAAAGCAGTTACTAACTAGCTTTTATGAAGCAACTGACATATCATGAAGAGCAGGTCACTGACTTCAAGATACAAGATCAAGATACAAGAACTTCAATAAATACAGTAAGGTGGTAGGTGTGTGGTTGAAGACAATGTACTTTTCTTTTGTTTAAGCAATAGTTTCTTACACCATCAGCCTAGTGCTGGAAGGCTAGGAATTGAGAAATGCTTTGTCTGATCTGTTGGTCAAGCTGCCCTCCAATCATGTGGGAATTAATCTAGTTGGTCTATGAGCTGAAAACAGTTTACAAGTCCAAAGACAAGTGGTACTGTGATATAAACATTAAACCACTTAAAGATAAAGCTATTATTATTATTACTATTTATTTACTTATTTTTTATTATTTTTTTTATTTTTTGAGTTTCATATGTTAAGATTTTAAAATCCAACTTGTCACTTACCTATACGCAAATCTTTTCAGCTGCCCTCAGGAATTTTGGTGGGTCTTTGTTGATGCAGCAGGATTCACAGCAGCATGAACAGCCCTGGCTTAAAAGAAATTTTCAGAGCTGGTCTCCAGTAAGCTGTTTTGGGATCTGTTTCATGGGAAAGGTTGGTCTTGAAGGGAAAGGCACTATTTCTTTGCATTTTCAAAAAATTCAGATGAAATTTTGCTCTAGTTTACACTGTGCTGGAAACTTTGAAAGTAAAATAGTCATCCAGTTGTGTTTTGCATCTCTTGTTTATAACAAACTGCATCTTATTAGAAAGCAGGGAAGTGTCAGATATAAATGGCAGAAGACTGAGGTAGTAGGGTTGAGTGCTTTAAAGAACAGAGGTGGAGAACTTGTGTATAAGGAACAGGAGAGAATTAGAAACATTGATAAGGGTCTCCTGTGAACTGAGGGGCTGTACCTAGCCCACTCTGAGGGCAGTGACACTGTTCAGCACATTAGTGCTGCTTAAATTGAGCCAGTGGTTGTAGGTCATGGCAGAAGGGGAAAGAATCTAACTCACTGAGCCAGTACCTCCCCAAGGAGAAGACTACAAATGCAATTCTTGCATAGTTCTGTAATTAATTATCTACCATGTTAGAGCTTTCTTTTTCATGCTGATAGATATGGTTAAGCCAGTTGATTGTTGTTTGTGGGTGTTAGGGGAAATGTAGCTACAGACGACAGTAGCACACCTTGTTTTCTGGATGTTCAACTGACCTAATTATTTTATTCTTAGATGCTGGTTATTTTTATATCTGAGTCTGGCTTCTGTTGCTGACAGTCAAAGACTGACAGGATCAAATCCTGAGATATTAAGCCAAATGTTCTGTCAAAGCTGGTAGACTTCTGAGCAGGGTATGAGTGCTGTCCACTTACTGTCTGTTTACTTATCTGATCTGTCTCCAATTCAGTTAAAAAGCAGCTTAGCTGAACACCTGTATATCAGCTAGTTGTTCACATAATCTCTTCTGATCATGCCCGGAGATGAAACCAGGGTAGAGATGGAGAAAGTCATATGTATTAAAGGCACCATAATAACTAATTGAAGTTGACTGAGTTTAGAAGAAAGTACTCTTTTAATTAAAGTAATTGTACTGGCTTTTTTAAACAGTCAGTTTAAATAAAACTCCCCTTTTACATCCCGAATAGGGAAAAATAGAGTACGTCCTTTTGTTTGTTTTTATAAAGTATATTTATTTTTATAAAGTATGTTTATTTTATTTTATTATTTATTTATTTTATATTGTTTTATTTTATTTTATTTGTAGTATGAAAAAAGGAAATGAAATTCCACTGGTAGGAAAGTGAGATGTTGTTCTCCATATGGTAAAAGTGGCCAGAGCACAGAAAAACTTGGAAAAGAAATAAGGGAAAGAGGGCATGGCCATGCAAATTAGCTGCTATATTATTCTAAACTTATTTAAGCACTGTGGAGTATTAACAGACAATTTGCACTCCATCTAAAACAGCCTGATGACCTGTAATGACTAGGTTTTGAATCCTGTAATCTGAATTTACTTAACAAGGTAATTAAATATTTAAAGTCAGTTCATTTAGAGGCTAGAATGAATTATCTTTCCACATTTGCAAATTTCTGCCTTTCTATTAGTATGCATGGCTGTACATTCTCAAATTTTTTGTTATAGCTTTTCTTTCAAATCTGTATCTTAGCTTTTGCCATAGCAATTAGGACTGTGAAGAGCTTTTTGTTGTCCTAGGAATTGAGGGAAAAGAAATTACGAAATGCTGAATAAGACAAAATGGGTTTTGTCCTCCTTTTAGCATAGAAAAGCACTAAGGAAAGTTAATTAAGTTCAGGAAATAGACAGCAAGATAATTAAGATTAGGCCTAATTCTACACGGCAGGCATTCTGTGCTGTTTTTGAAGAGACTAAAGGGACATCATGTAGAGAAACTCCAGGCTTTCAGTCAGACTCTTGAAAGATCATTACAGCTGATGTTAAACAGTAAGACAGACTAATGTGATAGGGCATATGTTTTCTTTTACCTTTCTTTAAAAGCAAAATTGTGCCATAAATGTAAACAAGGACTAAATAGGCAGTTTATTATTACTGGCAGTGAGATATGTAAGCAAATCTGCTGCTGAAAAACAATAGGTGTTGCTATTTTTGCAACTTCTTCCACCAGACCACAGTGCCACGCTGTACTGCGGTTTATTATGTTCTAGAAAACCACTGAGAAGGATCTTTTGTTTAAATCAGGCATACGGTGTTTGTTTTCCTACTACTGGAGACCTCCAACATTCCTTGTATGCTACTATGCACTACCAATGTAGCTTCCTATAACTGTAAGAAAAAGAAAATCCACACAGAGGCTGACATGAAACCTAATTACACTCTTATCCACTTCAAATTTTTATTACTAGGTACATCTTGGAATTGAAAATGATAAATAAATTAAATGGAAATGTGGATTCTAGTTATTTGTTCTTTGAAATGCTTCAGCATTTGCAATGGCAAATCAGTCTCTATTCTTATTAAGCAAATTCAGGTACCAACACTTTATTCTGTATGCTTGTTTTCATACACCAAAACCATCAAAACTTTCTGGGCAATCAGTCCTAGGAAATATTCTATGCTTTCTTGAACATTTTTCAGTCACTATTATTTGATAGTTTTGATTTTATGCTTTCCTGTGTAAATGGAATTTAAGGTTTATTTTGTATTTATGAGCTGTTAGAAAATGTTGTGTGGTTGTTGCTGTTATTCTACTACCTAATTTCTCTAAAGCCTCCATATAAAGCTCTGTTGGTTGAGAAGTAAAAGAGCTGGAAAACACTGTATGCTATAAGGTATTTTCCCCCGTATCTCCACATTTAGTAACAATAAAAGAGCAAATAAGGTATATAAAAATTAGTTTTGTTAATACATTTAAATACATATGAGGTTAAAGAAATTGTAAGATGAGGATGAAAAATAAGCACATGAAATATCTGGTGCATCTGTGTCAAAAACCCAACCCAAACCAACCAAAGAAAAAAATACCGCCCAAACCAAACTAACCCGCAGGCTAATGAAATCATCTCTGTGGTGCTACTATTGTGGTGTGGATTTAGATTAAATAATAAAATAATCTAATATATTTTGAGTGTGCATCACATATCTCAAAAGTGGCAATTTCATATTCTTTTTCTTATATATCATGTGCCTGGACTCATAGCTATATTTAAGTTTTAGCTGTCATCCTAAAAGTGTTTATAGTCATCAATCTGTAGAGAAAACTGATACTATTTCTTAAAGGAAACAAGTGCTTCTTTGGAAAAATGTAACCACATATTTAAAATCTTCTTACTCCAACTTAATTTCAATATATTTTTTAAAAACACTCAGTTCTACTCTACTTTATTTAAGATTGACTACTCTATTTAAGATTGGTGATACAAAAACACAGTGATTACTTGGGAGTAATTGAATTTCATATGCAGATAAGTAAATGGAGAGTTGTAGCACATAGTTTGTTCATTGTGGGTGATCAACTAAGTAAAACTGGAAAAGATTGGGGAAAGATTGAGGAATTACTGGAAATGAGTTGAAACAGTGGTTTATTTTGAAAACTACTTACCTTAATGACGCTGCAACATACCCAGTTGCTGAAACTTTGTGCAGAGGCTGTCCATTGATTATAATTAAAAACTGTTTTCTTTCAATATTACAGTAGATTGTATTTAGTTTCATTCTAATACAGAATGTTTGAAGAACTCTGTTCTTCTCAGCCTGTCTGATAGTCATCAGACAGAATCTGATAGTCATCAGATTCTCTATTTCTAAAAGAACCCAAACCTTAAGCTATTTTAACCTGTAAAACAAAAACTTGTACCAGCAAGCTCACTAAAAATTCTTTTGCTGCCTTGAGTGTCAGTGCTGCCATTTTTTATAGGATGAACTATAGTGTTAATATAAAATGAAATTAATGGACTTCATTATTAGAAACTGAACCTTAAGTGTGCTACTGAACCAGTGTCTCAATAAAAGAATTTTTTTGTATGTTACCAGCTGTGCATCGAAGAATACAAACCTCTCTTCTTGCTATCTGCCTTGACATCCTGATGAAGCCTTGGATTCTTTTCCTCACTCCTGCCATTTGTAACATTCACCATTCTCCTTGACACCCTCTGTACTTTGGATATTATAAGTAGACTCTTTTACGAAGGGACATTATGATTCTCTGGAGAAGTGGTGTTGAAAGCCAAAACATCTTTGTCTTCAGAAAAGGGGCTCCTAAGGTAAAAGTGCACACTGTTAAAGTGAGAAATCAGTGTATAAAGTTTGTGCAGTGGTTCTAATACTTTAAGGTCCTTTATACATTCATATTACACACCTTCTCATCAGATATCTTAATATCTCTACTGTCCTATGTAACAGGACACAAATAAATTCAGCTAATGTAGCTTGTTTGCATACATTGTGTTTTCTCTTTATGGTGAAACTTACATTGTTGTCATCACTATCGTTATTTTAAAGTCAGAATTCAACCTCCCCTCTCTGCTTGGAAATTAATTTATTCCCTTCTGAATTTGAAAGTGTTTCTTTTTAGCACTGTAGTTTGTGGAAAATTTGAATTTGGACTCTTCTTTCAGTTTAATAGTTTGTCTTGCTCTTTTGTGTGTGTCTGTGTGTAAGTAGTGTTTCATAGAATCATAGAATGGTTTGGGTTTGAAGGGACTTCAGAGATCATCAAAGATTTCTGAGGATGTCTCCAAAGATATTTGTTACTTTCAGTAGCGCAAGTTGTTTCCTTGGGTTTCTGATCAAATCTTGGACTCTCACATATTTAATGAATGCTTATGTTCACACTGGGTAGATATATTTCTGGTTTTGAAGAAATATGTATCCATTTACTTAAACTCAAACCACCCCCAAAATAGAATGAAACAACCTCCTGCCTCCCCCCCCCCCCCCCAAAAAAAAAAAAAAGAACAAGAAAAAGAAAATCCAACCAACCAACAAAAGCAAAAATAACAACAAGAAACAACCAAACAACCATACAACAACAGCAAACATAGATTTTTCTATTTTGTAAATGCATTTTTTTTTTTCCCCAGGACATGATTTATCCTGAGAAGATGTTTTGCTGCCCGCAGGGTCCCTGGCAGATTCTGTATCATCATTATGGTGCATTCTCTATGCCTGACAGATTTTGTTTGGTGTTGCAGATATCAAGGCCTGCATCTCAGACCTGAATGTTTTATTGAGACATTGTTAATGAGATTTCTTGTGGAGTTATTTCTTTCAAGGGTGACTTGACATATTTATTTGCTTCATGCAGTTGTTGGAAAGCTAAAATTTTAGCTGCTGACCCAGCTTTGGCTTTTGATTGGCTGTTGTCCCTTAATAGAGTGATGGAAATGAATTCCTGCCTAGGTGGTGTAAAGATTCTGCTAGTGAACCACAGAATCACAGAATATCCTGAATTGGAAGGGACCCACAAAGATCATTGGATCAAGCTCCAGACTCCACTCAGGACCACCCAAAGCTCAGACCGTATGTCTAGGAGTGTTGTTCAAATGCTTTTTGAACTCTGGCAGGCTAAGTACCAAGACAACTGCCCTGGGGAGCCTGTCCAAGTGCCCGACCACGTCTGGGTGCAGAACCTTTCCCTAACCCCCAGCCTGACCCTTCCCTGTCCCAGCTCCATGCCATTCCCTCGGGTCCTGTCGCTGTCCCCAGAGAGCAGAGCTCAGCGCCTGCCCCTCCACTCCCCTTGTGAGGGAGCTGCAGGCCACCATGAGGCCTCCCCTCAGCCTGCTCTGCTCTGGGCCAACAAAGAAAGGGACTTCAGCTGCTCTTCCTATATCTTGCCCTAAAGGTTTATGTCCTTTTTGTACTGTGGTGCCCAGAACTGCACACAGTGCTCGAGGTGAGGTTGCAGAGCAGGGCTGGACAATCCCTTCTCTCACTGGTCTGGCAGTGCAGTGCCTGATGCACCCCAGTGTATGTATGGCCCTTCTGTCTGCCAGGACACCTTGCTGGCTCATATTCAACTAGTTGTCAACCAGAACCCCCAGATCCCTTTCTGTGGAGCTGATCTCCAGCCTCTTGTCCCCCAGTCCATGCATACAGCCTGGGTTGCCTAATCAGAGCTGTAGAATCGCCCATCCCTCTAATTTGTCAAGATCTCTCTGCAAGGCCACTAACCACTCTTGAGTAAGACAACAGTAAGTCTTATTTTAGTATCATCCACAAACTCATTTAGTATGCATTTGAGTACTGCATCCAGATCATTTATAAAAACATTGATGAGAACTGGCCCTAAAATGGAGCCCTGGGGAACCCCACCTGAGCCTGACTGCCAGACAGATGTAAACCTTTGAGCCTGACCCATCTGCCAAATGTTCACCCATTTTATTATGTACTTGTCCAGCTATATGATAGGCATTTTCTCCAGAAGGATACTGTGAGAAACAGTACTGAGAGCTTTGCTGAAATCCAAAAGATCATGTCTACTGGTTTCCAGTTGTCAACTAGGTTGGTGACCTCATCTTAAAAGAAAATTAAATTAGTTAAACAGAACAGTCAACTGTTGTCAAAAACACCCTGTTTCTGAAGTGTTGAAAAGACTTGTATTTGATTTGTGCAGAGAACATTTGCAGGACATTCTCATTCTCAAAGTCTGAATGAAGCCTGCAGCATGGTGTCCTGCATGCTTTTGCTATGGTGGTGATAAATGTGGTCATGGTGAACTTTGATTAATCTTCTCTGACAGACGCTGTTATCCTCACAACAGAGTCATTACAGGGAAATATTTTCATTTCAGTTATGTCAGTGCCTCTGAGACAGTGGCATACAGCATTCTGTTAGTGATGGTGAGGGCAGCAATCACACATCCTGCACTTGTCTTGATCCTGCCTCAGGGTTGGTTGAACATGAATCAGTTCATGAATGCAATGGGTTCCTCTTTCAGATTAAATCTGAGGTCTTATTAGAGCTGGTTTATTTTAGCATGCTGGGTTGGTTCCTATTTACATTCATATTTTGACCAAATAGGTTACAATGTAAAGTATGGGATGGTGTGTTTAATGACTGAGAAGCAGAGTTGTGTTTCTTTGTGTTTTATTCATCTGACATACTGTTCTTGCATAAGCAGTAATAGCAAGGTCTGTCAGCCGATGAATTACTTTCCCTCCTTCTCCCCCAAACTAGAAGTACTCTCAATTTCCAAAAAGCATTTGGATTTTGCTGCTATCATTGTGTTTCACGGAATGCATCACCAGCTGCTCACTGTGTGCTCGGTATCTTTGGTCATGTGTGGCAAATGTGTAGTAGGCTTGATTTGAAAGTCAAACCCAGCCAGAGCTGGATTGCTATTCCTAAGTAGCTTTGAAGAATTTAACGTAGAATTTTGTGTCTCAGCAACTTCAATGCTAAAATGCACTGTGACTGTTTTCCCATTTCGTAATCTTAATAGATCTGGATGCTCAATATCTAATCCTTATTAGAATATCAGATGTGAATAATCTTATACTCTTAGTTTGTCTTCAGTCTTCTCATTTTTTTCCTTGTTCTCTCTGAAGTCATGGAAAAAAAAATCAGTTGATATACTTTTTGTTTTCCTTTTCAGATCTTCTTGGTCTGCTGTTTTAGATACAAAGTCAACAACTTTCATCTCTCATGCTTTTTACTGTAGTGATCCTTGAGAAATGGGAATGTTACTTCCTCAGGCAATTACCAAAAGGTTCCTTAGGGTTCTCTGTTGTGACTTTCAAAATCTTACTTAAAATTGGTGTGACTGGTACCTCCTGTTACCGAATCTTGGTAATACATTCAGTATAACCAACACCACTTTATAAGGCAAACATCCATAATATGTAAGTGGGCTGATCACATATCATCCCCCTTCTCTCCCCTTTTTTCCATACTGTGATAAAACTATGTGCCCACTGGCATTGCCACCAGGATTTGGTGGTTTATGTTAAAGAATAGGTAAGCCTTCTGTCAGCATTGCAATAAGACCATCAACAATGTGAAAATCCAGGATGTGCAGGCATCCATCATGAAACAGGGAAGTATAACAGCACATGAGATATGGCCTGTAAAATCAGGCAGGAGCAAATCCTGAGTGGGAGTTGAAGCAGAACTGGTGCTGGATAGCAAAAGTGGTGATGGCCAGAGACACCTCCACCTTCATTTTCTTCCTCAGAGACTTGAGCGATTATTGTATTGTGTTCTGATTATTAAGAATTTGTCCCAAGCTGCAGAGAGTCCTGATGACTAAACATCTAGGTAACGACAGGTTCTAGATAATAAGAAAGCCATGCTACTTTCTAGAAATTTTGTGTAATTCTAAGCTATGGTAATTGCTAAAGGTTCTGTGTAACAAAAAGCTATGCTAATAATAGAAATTATGGATTACAATAAGCTACACTGATTGCTAAAGCTTTTATGTAGTAATACATCTCTGAGTACAACTACAGGCCTGTGACCAGTCCTCATCCTACCAAGGATCCCCAAAAGAACCTGTCCATCCTCTGTAGTGTTGAGTGACATTCACATATTTTTTAACTTTGCAAACAATAACTAATCTGTTCATGACTCTCTTCTCTCTTTTGGTATGAATGACCTATAGAAATTGCTCACAATGACTTCTTTTTCCATTTGCTCTATTACTTCCATAATTCTAATAAAACAAAAATATTCAATAAACTGGGTGCTGTTTTGATTAAGCTGTTTCATCTGCTTTAGTGCACAATATGGAGAGGATATGCTGGTCCTGTAATAGGATCTGTAAATGTATTAATGTGTAACACATTAATACTAGAGATGCCAGAAGGTATTATGAACTCTGGCTGAGTGTTGTTAGTGTTGGTGACTTTGTTTGCTTGCCTTTCATGTATTGTGTGACTTAAGTGCTTTTTCTTCTGCCTAAAATTCTAGAAGGTCTATTTTTTTTTTTTTTTCTCCAGAATTTTGCTCATTATTTGCATTGTCCTTGTGGTTTATTTTTTTTGCAGGCAGCTAAGTATTATGCAGCCACTTGCTTGGCTTTCCCAGGTGGGATGGGGGAGACAGCTGGAAAGATGAAAGTGTGAGAACTCGTGGTTTGAGATGAAGACTGTATGCAGGGTAAAGCAAAAGCCACAAGCACAAATGAAGCAAACCAAGGAATTCATTTGCTGCTTCCTATCTGCAGGCAGGTATTCAGTGACTTCCAGGAAAACAGGGTTCAGCACATGGGACGGTTCCTTGGGAAGACAAATGCCATCACTCTGACTGTCCCCCGTTTCCTCTGTCTTTACCTCAGCTTTTATGGCTGAACATGATGACACATGACATGGGACATCCCTCTGGCCAGTCTGTGGCAGCAGTCCTGGTTTTGTCCCCTCTCAGCTACTGGTGCACCCCCAGCCTCCTCACTGGCAGGGCAGCAGCAGAAGCTGAAATATCCCTGGCTCTGTGCAAGCACTTCTATACAACAACTAAATCATCAGTGTGTTATCAGCATTATTCTCATCCTAAATTGAAAACAGCATTGTACGAGCTCATATGTAGAAAAATAATTCTATCTCTGCCAAAACCATGACAGTCCTAATGTTGCATTTGTAAGACTGAATAATTTTGTCTTTGGCAGCAATTTTTTCCATATTACTTAGCTTTTTGTAGCTTCATGGGTTTACTGGTGCCACACTGTGTATTTGGCATTTAGTTTATTGTTTGCCTGCTGCTGCCTTGTCTTTGCATCTGGTGTTAGTCCGAGTTTTAGAAAACATTTATTAATGCTATTTTGCATTGCATTAATGTTATAAAGTGCAAAATATTTCCTCCAAGACATTTTTAAACTTTCATAGTATGTAACTTTTTCTTCTCTATTAGCTGTAGCACAGTCATTTCCCTTGACAGTGACCATGTGGCCCATTAGGCAGGGCATTTTTCATTTTCTTTAAACAGCTCAAGCTGTTCATTTTGTTCATGTCTGTAGGTTTGCATTTATGCTTTTCCTTTTGCATACCTTCTGCATTACTTTTTTGCCTCTACTGTGTGATTAACACATCTCCTCTCTTTGTGTGTTTTATGTAGTAAAGAAATCTTTTTCTTTCAATTCATAACAATACATGCTTAAGGGGAAAAATGCTATTCACACAAACCTTTTTGTCGGCCAGAAGTTTTGTTGGTACAGTCATAGTCTGTGCATGTCTTTCAGGTCTCATACTAGTATTTTTTTTTTTTTTCCGTTCCACTTCAGCATTAAATGATTGCAGGGTGTAGTGGGTTTACGTGGCAAGGTTTTGGTAGCAGGGGGCCATAGGGGTGGTTTCTGTGAGAAGGATCTAGAAGCTGCCCCATGTTTGGTAAGGGCCACATTGCTGACTAGAGTTGAGCCAATAAGCAATGTTGTTTTGCGCCTCTGTGTAGTTAAAAGGGAGTGATCTTAAAATAATGTCCTTAATTTACAATGAGATGACAGAAATATACTAATTTGCTTGATTATTAGAGAAAGAGTTGGATAAAGAATTGCTTACTGGATGAACCTGAACCCAAACTATGAAATCAGTTCTAAGAAGCTTACATTGAGAGGCTAGGTACAAGAGAGCAAAAAAAGTGTGACCAAGTTGCCCAGTAAAGTCATAGAGATCAAATATTATTTCACATTTATTTATTTATAAACTCACCTTAATCTTCCTAAGTGAGGTTGCTTCTGCATTATAAAGGTCAAATCAACAGAAAAAGTATAAGAGGTTATATAGGTAGTTATAATTAGGCTATAATTAAAACGTATATAGTAAGAGAGCTCCTCTTCAGTCATTTTTCCCTTCCTTGAAAATAACATAAATTTGGCTCCTGTTGTAGGACTAAAATGACTAAGGTTAAGGGCACAGAACCATAGATTGCTGGGAGACAGAACATATAAGAAAGTGTCTTTCCCACCTACAAATAATTTACATTCCTCTCCTTTCATAGTTCTGGATGACTGCATTTATTACCTTCTTAGGGTAAAAATTTTGGAAAAAATGTCTTTTCTGTGCTGTGTAAATATGGATAATTTTTCCTAATGACTAAGAATGCACTTAACTTACAATGCAGAAGATAAAAATAATACACCCTCTCTACAATTCACAAGAATATAAGTATCAACATTCTTATTCTCTGATATATCCCCATTGTATGCCAAAGGTAATTCTTAGATAGTCAACAGACTGCACAAACATAAAGCTTTTATAGTTCAGGCTCAGTACCCTTATAGCTTCACTAGCTCCCAAGCAATGGAATTTACTCGGTAACAGAAAGCAAGCTGTTTTTTAAGAAGGTCCCCCTAGGCCCAGATTAGGTCCATACAAAGAGTGCCAATGGAGGTCTTACAACTGTGGGAGTCCTAAAGTAATTTTTGAAGGAGCTGAGGACACAGATGTTGAAAAGCAGACAGAAGCTCAGACAGGATATGAATAATTACTATGCTTTTAAATGATGGTTAAGGAAAATCTCTATTCAATTTACAAAGCCAGTGGCTCTTAAAGGCAGTGTGAAAACAATGAGAAAGGATGTCCAGCTTTGGAAAGACTTGATCTTGCTGGTAGCTATTGGTTCAAACCAAAATACACAAGTCTGTTTGAGACCAATTATCCTTCCAAACATCATTCTATGAAAATAATATGGAACAGCAGTTCCCACTGATGGTAAACTGCAGCATTTGAAACCATTACCATCTGACACTGGGATGGGAATCTTATTCATGTTCTCTTATTTTAACAGAGTGTAAAGTGGAAGTAATGATATAACCTTATCTACCTACTGTATCATAATATTCCTTTCATTTTCAGTAACAAGATGTAAATGCAAAAATGCTTAAATATAATCTTGCTTTCAACTGAGATCCCAAGTCAACTTTCTGAAAAGCAGTAGAGAACACTATAAATGTAAGATATGCAAGAACTAGAAACAGTAGGTGTGCTTTGTTTTCTATCAAAGGTTGTACTGAAACATGTCACAACCAACATATCATCCTGAGGCTAACCTCAAATGAAACCAAGTAATGTTTTGCATTATCCAAGTGGTAATTTTTGATCACCAAATGGTGTGTTTATATAGAATTCCTGATCTTCTACATTAACATTTTAACACTGTTTGGCAGTGAGAAAGAGCCCCCTTCCTCACACTGGATAAAACCAGGTGATAAGGATTTAGTCAAGCACAAGAATCGTCACTAGTGGATACTGTTTATTTTTATAGACAGTAATTAACAAAGGATATTAGTATCTCATCAGGTCAGAGTTGTGAAAAACAATTAATAAAGTAAAATAAGATATGGACAGAATGACTTTAACTGAACTAAGGATCAAAAAATCATGGAAGGCAGATAAAAAACTTGCTTTCGTTCTCAATACAGTTTTCTTTTTTGAAATTGTAGGCCACATATGTATGCAAGAGCCCAACCTCTAACTAGACAGAGCAGGAAAACATCTATATTTTCCTGCTATAATTTGTTCAGTAGATACAGGGACAGAGAAAAGCAACAGCCTTTAGAAACTTGAGTTCTGACAAGCAAGCAGCAAGAGAATCACAATTACTCTGAGTAATCTGAGTCTTTAAAGACAGGTTGTGAGGCTGGAAGGATTTGTAAGTGAATGAATTAAACATTTTTCTTAGTTTTACCTTGCCCTGAAATCACCTGAAACATGGTTGCATTAAACTAGTGTAGTGGGTTTATGTGGCAAGGTTTTGGTAGCAGGGAGCCATAGGGGTGGTTTCTGTGAGAAAGATCTAGAAGCTGCCCCATGTTTGGGAAGGGCTCCATTGTTTTCCAGATCTGAGCCAATAAGCAATGTTGTTTTGCGCCTCTGTGAGAGCATACTTAAGACAGGGAAAAAAATGCTGTGCCACAAAGCAGCTGGGAGAGTGAGAGGAGTGAGGAACAGCCTTGCAGGTGCCAAGGTCAGTGAAGAAGGAGGGGGAGAGGTACTCCAGGCGCCGGAGCAGAAGTCCCCTGCGGCCTGTGGTGAGGACCATGGTGAAGCAGGATGTCCCCCTGCAGCCCATGGAGTACCACGGTGGAGCAGGGTTCCACGCTGCAGCCCGTGGAGGAGACCACGGTGGAGCAGGTGGCCCTGCACCGACGGAGGCTGCCGCCTGTGGAAGACCCCTGCCGGAGCAGATTCCAGGCCGGACCTGTAGCCCGTGGTGAGGAGACCACGCAGGAGCAGGTGACCTGGCAGGAGCTGCTGCCCGTAGGGGAGCCAGGTTGGAGCAGTTTGCTCCTCAGGGATGGACCCCGTGGTACGGACCCATATCTGGAGCAGTTCTGGAAGAGCTGCTGCCTGTGGGAAGCCCATGCTGGATCAGTTCATCAAGGACTGCATCCCGTGGGTGGGACCCCACAGCACAGGGGACGAGAGTGACCGAGAAGGAGTGGCAGAGAAGAAGCGCTGTAGACTGACCATAACCCCCATTCCCCCGTTCCCCTGCACCGCTTGGGGGGAGGAGGTGGAAGAGGGTGGATGGGGGGGAACGTGCTTTTGTTGTTTTTTTCCTTTGTTTTCTCACTTCTCTAGCTTGTTAGTAATGAGTAATAAATCTTACTATCTTCTTATGCCGAGTCTGTTTTGCCCGTTACAATAATTATTGCGTGATTTTCTCATCCTTATCTCAACCCTTGAGCCCTTTTCACATATCTTCTCCCCATTCCTCTTTGAGGAGGGGGAGTGAGAGAGCGGCTGTGGTGGAGCTCGGCTGCCCACTTGAGCAGAATCACCACACAGGGCTATAATGAAACATGATCTGACCATTCAGAGGTAAAGAAAGCTCTGCCAGAACTGTGCCATGCTCTGGAACCAGGAGGTGGGTTTCTGATGATGAGTAACAATGAAAGACCAGATGGATGGGCCCATCTCAGGTGCTCTTAAATACCCACATTGCCATCAAATGTGAAAGACTTCCCTGCTGGGTGCATGCATCTCTTTGTAAGAAGGGACTACTGCCTCCCAACACAACACAGAGATAGCTGTCTGCTGCAGAAAACTCAGAACAGACCCTGAATCTTGCCTTTGTCATCGGACTATGTTCACAAGGATGCATAACCATGACACAGTCTCCATCTGTGCTATTTAGATGAATCTTGAACTCTTTCTTTAATCTATGGAGTTATTCTGCTACTATTTAGCCATACTGTTACAAATAATTTGTAATGGTTTTACTTTCTTCTGAGGCAAAAGTCACTATACATTAAAATGAAACACTTAAAATGAGGCTCCAAACTCTAAAAAAAATATTTTTAGGCTACATTCTGCAAGGACTAGGATCCTATGGAATATGGAGAGGTAACTCTCCTCTTAACTTTACAGCTTGGGTAGCTTTTGAAGCAAATCCTTCAGACTGTTGGATTAGAACATATATTCCCTACAAACACAATTTTGAAATTCTTATGGTTGGTGTTCCTTCTTCATGGCTAAAAGGTTGGGCAAAGAGGTAGGCATGAGCTAACTTTACTCATGTCAACACTTTAAGGCAGCCTGAATAGATCCAGTCACAACCTATCCCTTCTAACAACTTCCCTTGCTTCTCAGAAAAACTTAGGCCCACAATTAATATTATTTCATCTGCGATAGTTGGGAAATAGTCTCACCAACTAAATTTGGTGAGTTAAATTTGGATCCACCACTTTTGACACAGATCTAGCTTTTCCAACCATTCTTTCTATTCCGTGACCTTACTGGTTATATGGAACTGTGGCCTGGAAAACATTGACTCCCAGGTGGGCTAGTCAATGTACTTTAGGCATCTATTACACTATATTGCAATACACTGAACCTTAATTCAGAGAAGACCTTTACCATACAGAAGGCAACCCCTTAGCAATCAGCAGTACTGAGTTTCACAAGGTTCTGTGGATCCTAATATCTGGGCTGTGATTCAGTGAGTTAGAAAAGGCTATAGTCAACATCTCTGCAACCCTAGAATACATGATGACACAGCTGATTAAAGTGACTGAAATTAAACAGACTTCCCATGCAACTTTGCAAAACAGAATGGTCTTTGACTACTTAGTGCACAGGGCAGAGATTCTGTTGTTATTAACACCACTTGTACTTATGTTGATCATAGTCAAAGGATTGAAACTGACAAGATACAGAAAATCCTAGTTCTTCTTGTTACATACAGAAGCATTAGAAGACACAGTGGGCCTTCAGAAACATCTGGGTTTGGTTAACTTCTTGGCTATCTGTCCTGTTTTCAGCGAGGATAGAGTTAATTTTCCTCCTAGTAGCTGGCAGGGTTCTGTGCTTTGGATTTAGGATGAGAATAATGTCAATAACACACTGATTTTTGAATTGTTGCATCCAAATGGGATGCCTTCCATCCGGAATATTTTCAGGCCAGGCTGCTGAACCAAGGGGTCGCCCAGTTCCACACCTAGGTCCCTTGCCACTCCGTGGTTCTCAGAGAATTGTAAGTTGTAAGAAGCAGAGTACCCAGAGGAGAGGAGAGGAACAACAGCCAGTTCTCTCAGGACCCTGGGATTCATGTCATCAGGTACCATAGACCTGTACCTGTTTAGATTCATCAGGTGGCCTCGAACCTGCTCTTCACTTACAGTGGGTGGGACTTTGCTCCTCCAGCCTCCATCTATGGGTTGAGGGAAATGAAAGACTCGGGGAGCCTGTCTACCAGTGCAGATGGAGGCAAAGAAGTTGTAGAGTACCTCAGCCTTCTCCATGTCTGTCATTACCAATTACTCAGCTATAGACATTCACTCCTCGTATAAGAAATTAGCCACCTATATTCGCTTACACACTACTATTTTCACCCCTCAGTCTATTTGCACAAATGTTAAAGGTGCATGGTGGCCCGTGGGGTCTCCTCCTGCCACCCCAGCACAACAGCCCGAAGGAGGCTGGATCCTCTCTTGTGCTCTTCCTCGAGGCTCTGTGCAGAAGGGATGCCGCCTCTTGCACAAGGGCTGCTGGATGGGAAAGAAGCACTCACACAACCTCTGAGAATTGGCAACAGAGTGGTTTATTGCCAGGACATCTTGCAGGTAGGCCTGTGGGATGTCCATGGTGTTTGGTGGCTCCAAGCTAATGCTTGGGATGGAGCCAGCGTGACAAGGAGTAAGGAGCTGGCTGGGCACTCCTGCGACGCTGTTGTTGCTCTCTGATGGCAGAGAGCAAAGACATGTCGTGGGAGTCCCAGCTGTATTCTGGCGGAGGTGGATCCACTTCCATCGGTTCCTCCATGTCTTCTGGTGGATCCAGCTCCATGGGCTCCACGGTGTTTGGCACAAGGCTAAGCCAGTCCTTGCCCAGGACTGCCCAAACGGGATGCCTTCCATCCAGCATGTTTTCAGGCCAGGGTGCCACACCAGGGGGTTGACCAGTTGTACGCCTTGGTCCCATGCCACTGTCAGGTTTATTTTCATGCATGCGTCTGATGCTGCTGTCTTGTTTATGGTCATGGCTGGGTCCCGCATTGTGTTGCAGACTATGGGCACACCTCTGTTCCCTGTGGCTGTCTTCCTGAGACTCATGCCTTTGCCTCACACTGCCGTTGTGACTATGGGAAGGCCCAGCCCCCCGTCTCTGGGTGTTTGAGGGGCTGGCCTGTTCCCTGCATCATTGCAGTGCCAATGGTACCACTTGTATGTGTCTGGGCTTGCCCAATTGGCATGCCTCTGCTCTGCAAGGCTGTCTGGACGATGCTCCTGCCTTCGCCCCATGCCTTCATTGCGACAATTGCAAGGCCCATGCCGCAAGTCACTGTGTGGTTTAGGGGAAGGACTGTGCATGGCTTAGAGTTGCTGATGATCAAGCTGGTCCCTGCTGGGGACTGGCCGCACAGGGTGCTTTTGGTCAGGAGACTTTTTTGGCTGGGGTGCCAAACCATGGGGTTGTTCCCTTCCACTCCTAGGTCCCATGCCGCTGTGTGGTGGATTTCCGTTTGTGGGCCCGACACTGCTGTGAGCTTTATGGCCATGCTTGGGTCCCACACTGTGTTGTGGGCTCTGGGCGTGCCTCTGCTCCATGCAGCTGTCTGGACGATGCTCCTGCCTTTGTCCCACGCCATCATTGCGACAATTGTAAGGCCTATGCCGTGAGTTGCTGTCTGGCTTACGGGAAGGACTGTGCATGCCTTTGAGTTGCCGATGATCAAGCCGGTCCCTGCTGGGGACTGGCTACATAGGATGCTTTTGGTCCGGATACTTTTCCGGCTGGGGTGCCGAACCATGGGGTTGTCCTCTTTCCCGCCTGCTTCCCGTGCTGCTGTGCAGCTGACCTAGCAGATTGCAGCCTTATCTACCTTGTTCCACATGTTCCACAAGACATTTTCCATCTCAGGCTCTAGCCTCTGATCAGTGCAACATAGAATCATAGAAATGTGAAGGTTAGAAAAGACCTTCAAGATCATCTGGTCCAACCATCCTGCTACCACCAATGTCACCCCCTAAACCATGTCCCTGCATGCCAGGTCCAACGTTTCCTTGAACATCCCCAGGGATGGTGATGCCACCACTTCCCTGGGCAACCTGTTCCAATGCCTGACCACTCTCTCAGAAGAAATGTTTCCTATTTGTTTTAATTGCTGCAGAGCAGTGCTTACACTGAGGGAAGGACTTTTCAGCTTCTCATGCTGCCCTGCCAGTGAGGAGGCTGGGGGTGCAGGAGGGGACAGAAGCAGTACAGGTGACCCCAACTGGCCAAAGGGATATTCCATACCATGTGCTGTGGTGTGTTCTGGTTTCAGCTAGGATAGAATTAATTTTCCTCCTCGTAGAATTGTTGCAGAGCAGTGCTTACACTAAGCCAAGGACTTTTCAGCTTCTCGCTCTGTCCTGCCAGCAGACAGGCTGGGGGTGCAGCAGAAACTGGGAGGGGACAGAAGCAGGACAGCTGACCCCAACTGGCCAAAGGGGTATTCCATACCATGCGGCGTCATGCTGGACAAGTAATGTGGGGTGGCTGGCTGGGGGATGGCAGAGGTACGGGCTGTTGGGGATAGGCTGGGCATTGGTCAGTGGGTGGTGAGCAGTTCCATTGTACATCACTTGTTTTGTAGACATTAGTAGTAGTAGTAGTATTATCATTATCATTATTATTAGCTTCCTTTTTTAATTTTTTTTTACATTTTTAATTTTTATTTATTTATTTTTTATTCTTTCCCCCATACCAAGGGGTTCAGGGATGTAAGTGAATAGCTGCATAGTGCTTAGCTGCCCAGCCAGGTTAAACCACAACACTATCTGAATTAGGGACTTTCACTAGAATGATACTATATAAAATATAATATTTGGCTTCGTCGCCCTTCTCAGGACTCGCTTGAGCACCTCAATGTCCTTCTTGTAGCGAGGGGCCCAAAACTGAACACAGTACTCGAGGTGCAGCCTCACCAGGGCTGAGTACAGGGGGACAATCACTTCACTAGACCTGCTGGCCACACTGCTTCTTATACAAGCCAGGATGCTGTTGGCCTTTTGGCCACCTGAGCACACTGCTGGCTCATATTCAGCTGACTATCAACCAATACTCCCAGGTCCTTCTCTGCCAGGCAGCTTTCCAACCACTCATCTCCCAGCTTATAGTGCTGCTTGGGGTTGTTGTGCCCCAGGCACTTGGCCTTGTTAAACTTCATACAGTTAGCCTCAGCCCATTGGTCCAGCCTACCCAGATCCTCCTGCAGAGCCTTCCTACTCTTGAGCAGATCAACAAATGCACCTAACTTGGTGTTGTTTGCAAACTTACTGAGGGTGCACTCGATCCCCTCATCCAGATCATCGATAAAGATATTAAAGAGGACTGGCCCCAGTACTGAGCCCTGGGGGACTCCACTACTGACCAGCCTCCAGCTGGATTTGACTCCATTCACCGCAAATGTTTGGGCCCGGCTATCCAGCCAGTTTTTAACCCGACAAAGCGTATGCTAGTCCAAGCCATGAGCAGCCAGTTTCTTAAGGAGAATGCTGTGGGAAACAGTGTCAAAGGCCTTACTGAAGTCAAGGTAGACAACATCCACAGCTTTTCCCTCATCCACTATGTGCTACACTTTGTCATAGAAAGAGATTAGGTTCATCAAGCAGGACCTGCCTTTCATAAATCCATGCTGCCTGGGCATGATCACCTCCTTGTCCTGCAGGTGCTGCATGATGATACTCAAGATAATCTGCTCCATGAGTTTCCCTGGCACTTGAGGTCAAACTAACAGGCTTACAGTTTCCCAGGTCTACCTTCTGGCCCTTCTTGTAGATGGGCATCATGTTTGCTAGCTGCCAGTCGACTGGGACCTCCCCTGATAGCCTGGACTGCTCATAAATGATGGAAAGTGGCTTCTTCCACCCATTCTCTCAGTATCCTCGGGTGTACCTCATATGGCCCCATCGACTCGAGTACATCTAAGTGCTGTAGCAGGTCCCCAACCATTTCCTGGTGGATTATGAGGGCCACATTCTGCTCCCCATCCCCTTCCACCAGCTCAGGGTGCTGGGTATCCAGAGAACAACCACTCTTGCCACTGAAGACTGAGGCAAATGTGGCATTAAGCACCTCAGCCTTTTCCTCATCTCCTGTCAATAAGTTTCCCCCCACATCCAGTAAAGGATGGAGATTCTCCTTAGTCCTTCTGTTAATGTTTATGTATTTATAAAAATATTTTCTTTTGTCTTTAACAGCAGTAGCCAGATTTGACCTTTCTAATTTTGTCCCTGCACAGCCTTACGACATCCTTTAATCCTCCTCTTTTCCAAAGGTCATAAACCGTCTTTTTTTTTTTATTTTTCCTAATCTCTAGCCAAAATTCTCTGTTCATCCAGGCTGGTCTTCTGTGCCAGCTCATCTTTTGGCACATGGGGACAGACTGCTCCTGAGACATTAAGATTTCCGTCTTGAGGAGTGCCCAGCCTTCCTGGACTCCTTTGCCTTTCAGAACTGCTTCCGAAGAGACTCCGCCAACCTGAACAGCTCAAAGTCTGCCCTCCAGAAGTCCAAGAGAGCAGTTTTACTGATCCCTCCCCCAACTTTACCAAGAATGATTGTCTAGAGTCCATCCCTCCTAAGGATGGACACCTGGCTCCTTTATCATGGAAATAATTTTTTCCTTACCTCTTCTTTTCTGAAACAGTATATAGGTTAGGTCTCTGCAATCACTTGGCAGAGAGCAGGGAAGCACAGGGGAAGCTGCTGTCCAAATGTTTTCTTAATATTATTATAGTTTAGAAAACTCTCTGACGTCCTACATTGTACTTAAATTACTATGCACTTGCAGTCCCTCTGTTCTCTGACAGACTATTAATTAATCAATTAATTAATTATTTTTGTGGGTCAAACCGCAGACACAAAATGTTGTGGACTTTGAATGACTTCCATGGAGTTCCTCTAAAATGGTGACCTTTCTGCTCTAGTTGTATTTCTAGCAAAGAAACAATGCAGTTTAGCAATGCTCTTGAGGACTGTTTTTAGGCAGAAAAACAATTGTTATGGAAAAAGAAATTGATATGGGGCTCAACTCCTAGACTGATTTCCTGAAACAAGAAGCATATTCCAATAAGAGTACATGTATATCCGTTCTCGAGAATTTGTTTATATGCATTTATGCTTAAAAAAATAAAACAAAACCCAAAACAATTTTCTTGAAAGCTCTTATGTATAGTAAAAAAATAAAGCTGAAGAAATAAAAATGTACACCCAAACGTCAACAACCTTTTTTTTCTGGAGTTCAATAAGCACTTTATAATACATTACACTTAGTAATAATTTTTTGCTTGATTTCCATCCTGAAGCTGAAGGTTGGAAGGAACACCAGTGTTATCAAAGTGGTTTTTTTTTTGTTTTTTTTTTTTTTTTTTAATATTCTCTGTTGTGACTGTATTTTTCAATCTTTAAATAAAAGCATGGAAATGTGAATGGTGTTTAAAAAGCAAAAACAACAACAAACAAACAAAATCTGAAAGCCTACAGCAAAAACATGTGCCCTTTTTCTGAGTACTTGAAGCACTGTGATTCTTTTCACTGATTTGTTATGCAAGATCACACCTTTGGTTAATGAAATTTATAATTTTTCAGTTATTTTTCCTACAGGTGCATAAATTTATTGTCTGTGAAATACTGGCTTCTATGTTGGTGTATGGGATTTTTTTAAGATCTCTGAGTACAATGTCGGCATAGTATCACATCTTAATATTTAGCATTATGAGTGGCTGCAAAAAGTTATTCTACCTCTGAGCAGGTAGAATCAAATGATTTTCACATGATTTTTGTAGTTAAATATTGACAATGTATTGTCTTATCTTTCTAAAACATCTATTTACCACTGTGCTGATTTCTTAAGTTGTAAAATGGAAATGTGCAATTGCAACTGAATACTCCATTAGAATAATAACTGAAATCCAGAATCAGTATTCTTATCAGAGATGGCCAATTTCTTCTGAAGTCTATAAAAACACATGCCCTGTTTCCTTCCTTGCTTGCTGGTGCTTGGTCTTGAGCTCCATTGAGAAAATATAATAATTTCTCTCTGTATATGTGTGTATTTTACCATCCCATAAATACATTATAACATATAAAAGGGTTTGTAATTTAGATTAGACCTTGATCCTGGACACAGTCATGCTTATGCTTAACATGACATCCATTAATAGTTGAACTAAACAGGGTTACTTGCCTGTGGCAAATTGAGTATGTGAGTTAACGCTTGGAGTATTTGTACTTTAATGTTTTGTGTAACGCAGTTCTAGTTCAGTAGAACTTAACTGTGTGTAAAAGAAATTGCATTTGAAATCAGTATAAATTGACTCAGTTCAGATGATGTTCTGAAAGTACCAGGAATTTCAGGAAAAACATTGCTAAGTAGAAAGAGGAGTTATTTATTTATTTTTTTAAAATCAAATTAAATTAAATTATTTATTTATTTTAGTTTTTGTTCCCCTTTTTCTGGAAATGCCTGTTTCAGTGCCTTTTTTTGGAAAAGCAGACCTTTCTAATATTTGGCTTCAGGCTGGATCTAATAGGCTGCTCAGGAGCATCAGGATCCATGGACCTTGTTTTTTATGCAGGCGGATACTTGACTGCAGGATCCAAAGTGTCCAGAGTGTGAAGATGAGAATAACCCAATTATATGTAGGTTGTTGCTGCCAAGATTACAGTGGCCCTGAGCACATTGACAGCTACAGATTTGGATAGTCATGGTTCCTCTTGCTAGTGCATTTATGTGTCCTGAAATGAGACCTCCTAGTATTTCTAAGGTCTGTTCTTTGCACTAGGGGACCTCCTTGAGTACTGGCATCTCAGGGAATATTAAATGTATTTCATTTGCTAAATATGACTAAAACAATTTAGAAGGGATGTTAAGAGACAATATAACAACCTAGTTTTTTATTCCACCTCTTTTTTGGAAAGCACTTCAACTTTCAGAATGCCAGAAAATGAGTTGTGAGTAGCTTCAATAACAGCAATTCAGGTTTCTGCTCCAGCTCAGAAACCTCCCGTATATTTTGATTTTAATTCCATTTTGCTTGCTCCATTGAAAAAACCTGGATAAACTACGAGAAACATTAATGTTAATCAGGTTTCTTGAACTGTTTGCATCAAATTCTGTGGCAGTATTGAAGTGTACTTTTGGCAGAATTGGTCTCTGACAGATTCCAAAAGAGTAGCATAAAGTACACAGAAATAAGCAGATATTGCGGCATGGTCCTTGGATAATCCACTGCGGCCAGGATCTTGTCTTCCATGGAAAGGATATTGACCATTTACTCAGTCTATGAAGGCTTTGATTACCAGGCCCAAAGCTATTTTAACAGGAAAATAAGAATGTACTCCAAAATTCCTAGTTAGAGCTGTGGATGTCACTCTGGATATTGTTGCTTTCTGGCTGTAAAGTATTGCCATGTCTGGAGGGATAACGTTCCATGTGGTTTTGCTAGTTGTCGTGGTTCTGCTCGAGTGGGCAGCCGAGCTCCACCACAGCCGCTCTCTCACTCCCCCTCCTCAAAGAGGAATGGGGAGAAGATATGTGAAAAGGGCTCAAGGGTTGAGATAAGGATGAGAAAATCACGCAATAATTATTGTAACGGGCAAAACAGACTCGGCATAAGAAGATAGTAAGATTTATTACTCATTACTAACAAGCTAGAGAAGTGAGAAAACAAAGGAAAAAAACAACAAAAGCACGTTCCCCCCCATCCACCCTCTTCCACCTCCTCCCCCCAAGCGGTGCAGGGGAACGGGGGAATGGGGGTTATGGTCAGTCTACAGCGCTTCTTCTCTGCCACTCCTTCTCGGTCACTCTCGTCCCCTGTGCTGTGGGGTCCCACCCACGGGATGCAGTCCTTGATGAACTGATCCAGCATGGGCTTCCCACAGGCAGCAGCTCTTCCAGAACTGCTCCAGATATGGGTCCGTACCACGGGGTCCATCCCTGAGGAGCAAACTGCTCCAACCTGGCTCCCCTACGGGCAGCAGCTCCTGCCAGGTCACCTGCTCCTGCGTGGTCTCCTCACCACGGGCTACAGGTCCGGCCTGGAATCTGCTCCGGCAGGGGTCTTCCACAGGCGGCAGCCTCCGTCGGTGCAGGGCCACCTGCTCCACCGTGGTCTCCTCCACGGGCTGCAGCGTGGAACCCTGCTCCACCGTGGTACTCCATGGGCTGCAGGGGGACATCCTGCTTCACCATGGTCCTCACCACAGGCCGCAGGGGACTTCTGCTCCGGCGCCTGGAGTACCTCTCCCCCTCCTTCTTCACTGACCTTGGCACCTGCAAGGCTGTTCCTCACTCCTCTCACTCTCCCAGCTGCTTTGTGGCACAGCATTTTTTTCCCTGTCTTAAGTATGCTCTCACAGAGGCGCAAAACAACATTGCTTATTGGCTCAGATCTGGAAAACAATGGAGCCCTTCCCAAACATGGGGCAGCTTCTAGATCTTTCTCACAGAAACCACCCCTATGGCTCCCTGCTACCAAAACCTTGCCACATAAACCCACTACACTAGTTTAATGCAACCATGTTTCAGGTGATTTCAGGGCAAGGTAAAACTAAGAAAAATGTTTAATTCATTCACTTACAAATCCTTCCAGCCTCACAACCTGTCTTTAAAGACTCAGATTACTCAGAGTAATTGTGATTCTCTTGCTGCTTGCTTGTCAGAACTCAAGTTTCTAAAGGCTGTTGCTTTTCTCTGTCCCTGTATCTACTGAACAAATTATAGCAGGAAAATATAGATGTTTTCCTGCTCTGTCTAGTTAGAGGTTGGGCTCTTGCATACATATGTGGCCTACAATTTCAAAAAAGAAAACTGTATTGAGAACGAAAGCAAGTTTTTTATCTGCCTTCCATGATTTTTTGATCCTTAGTTCAGTTAAAGTCATTCTGTCCATATCTTATTTTACTTTATTAATTGTTTTTCACAACTCTGACCTGATGAGATACTAATATCCTTTGTTAATTACTGTCTATAAAAATAAACAGTATCCACTAGTGACGATTCTTGTGCTTGACTAAATCCTTATCACCTGGTTTTATCCAGTGTGAGGAAGGGGGCTCTTTCTCACTGCCAAACAGTGTTAAAATGTTAATGTAGAAGATCAGGAATTCTATATAAACACACCATTTGGTGATCAAAAATTACCACTTGGATAATGCAAAACATTACTTGGTTTCATTTGAGGTTAGCCTCAGGATGATATGTTGGTTGTGACATGTTTCAGTACAACCTTTGATAGAAAACAAAGCACACCTACTGTTTCTAGTTCTTGCATATCTTACATTTATAGTGTTCTCTACTGCTTTTCAGAAAGTTGACTTGGGATCTCAGTTGAAAGCAAGATTATATTTAAGCATTTTTGCATTTACATCTTGTTACTGAAAATGAAAGGAATATTATGATACAGTAGGTAGATAAGGTTATATCATTACTTCCACTTTACACTCTGTTAAAATAAGAGAACATGAATAAGATTCCCATCCCAGTGTCAGATGGTAATGGTTTCAAATGCTGCAGTTTACCATCAGTGGGAACTGCTGTTCCATATTATTTTCATAGAATGATGTTTGGAAGGATAATTGGTCTCAAACAGACTTGTGTATTTTGGTTTGAACCAATAGCTACCAGCAAGATCAAGTCTTTCCAAAGCTGGACATCCTTTCTCATTGTTTTCACACTGCCTTTAAGAGCCACTGGCTTTGTAAATTGAATAGAGATTTTCCTTAACCATCATTTAAAAGCATAGTAATTATTCATATCCTGTCTGAGCTTCTGTCTGCTTTTCAACATCTGTGTCCTCAGCTCCTTCAAAAATTACTTTAGGACTCCCACAGTTGTAAGACCTCCATTGGCACTCTTTGTATGGACCTAATCTGGGCCTAGGGGGACCTTCTTAAAAAACAGCTTGCTTTCTGTTACCGAGTAAATTCCATTGCTTGGGAGCTAGTGAAGCTATAAGGGTACTGAGCCTGAACTATAAAAGCTTTATGTTTGTGCAGTCTGTTGACTATCTAAGAATTACCTTTGGCATACAATGGGGATATATCAGAGAATAAGAATGTTGATACTTATATTCTTGTGAATTGTAGAGAGGGTGTATTATTTTTATCTTCTGCATTGTAAGTTAAGTGCATTCTTAGTCATTAGGAAAAATTATCCATATTTACACAGCACAGAAAAGACATTTTTTCCAAAATTTTTACCCTAAGAAGGTAATAAATGCAGTCATCCAGAACTATGAAAGGAGAGGAATGTAAATTATTTGTAGGTGGGAAAGACACTTTCTTATATGTTCTGTCTCCCAGCAATCTATGGTTCTGTGCCCTTAACCTTAGTCATTTTAGTCCTACAACAGGAGCCAAATTTATGTTATTTTCAAGGAAGGGAAAAATGACTGAAGAGGAGCTCTCTTACTATATACGTTTTAATTATAGCCTAATTATAACTACCTATATAACCTCTTATACTTTTTCTGTTGATTTGACCTTTATAATGCAGAAGCAACCTCACTTAGGAAGATTAAGGTGAGTTTATAAATAAATAAATGTGAAATAATATTTGATCTCTATGACTTTACTGGGCAACTTGGTCACACTTTTTTTGCTCTCTTGTACCTAGCCTCTCAATGTAAGCTTCTTAGAACTGATTTCATAGTTTGGGTTCAGGTTCATCCAGTAAGCAATTCTTTATCCAACTCTTTCTCTAATAATCAAGCAAATTAGTATATTTCTGTCATCTCATTGTAAATTAAGGACATTATTTTAAGATCACTCCTTTTTAACTACTGCATACCCCCTAGATACCATAGGAGGGAATGATTCTTTCTTCAAGTATTTGTGATTTAGTGTTACTTTTGGCATTAATGTCAATGTCTTCCATGAGTATGTTTCTTGCATTTGGCCCTGAAGAAATTGTCCTCACTGCAGTGATAGCTTTGCACAGGACAGAATTATTGTCACAGTAACACACAACTCACACTAACATACAAACCCAGTAACGTGCTTTTTTAATGATCTGTACAAAAATAAAGATCCAAATGGATAATGTAGCAATGTGTTAAAAGTCAATCTGTAAGATTGATTAGAACCTTTTCAAATAAACAGATAATTGCAATCATCCTTTCATATGTTTACAAGAGTCTGTGCACCTCAGGAGTCATTACCGCTTTCAGAGAAGGGCCCTCTAGAAGCTGAATATCAGTTACAGCCATTTGTTACATATTGAGCAATAAATTGAAAGAAAAGGCTGGAAATTAGGAGATATCTAAGTATCCATGAGTATTAGGTGTATGATTAGATGCGTATGTTTAAACTGAAGTATCATTCTTCTGTTTAAGATCTTCCTAAGATTTCTTATTATTAGAAAGTATTATTAGGTGTGATACTTTCTAATAATGAGAAATCTCAGGAAGAACCTAGAAGAAATATAGGCAGAAAGGTAATTTCCATATGTTGATGAACTGATGCTGATTTAGCATGGATACATGAGCAGATACTAAATATAATCAGTTTTTATGTAAATCAAGACCCTGGAGCAACACTTCAGTGACAGCTGAAAATAACTCATTCTCATCCAAATAACACTTCCAAGTGCAGCATGCTCTCCTCAAACCAGCTAAGGTCTGCATTATACAAAAGAGAAACTGTCAACAAGAGCATTGAATCATGCATCCAGCTATCATGGCACTTTTTTCTACTATTACATTTAGTTAAATGGAAGTCACTGGGACTTGTATATCTTCACTTGAATGGATGAAGCATTTCTGTTGGGAAGAAATATAAATGAAACAGCAAATGAAGGTCACTTGTGAGTGTGTTGAGCACAGTATGGTGCTAGGCGACTGGGTATCTTAAAATTGACAGGAAATGTTAACTATAATTTACTACTGAGAAAATTTAAATAGCATTTTATTCTGCTGATTCTTTTCTCTGTCATAAGTATTTCAGTAAAGGAGCTGTACAACTGATGTTAAATGAAAACTAGAGAGTGTCATGTGGGATGTTGGGAGTGCATCAGGCAGTGTTCATTTGAAATCCTTTGGAGGCTCTGAATAGGAGCTTCCTTTGAATGACAGGAAAAAAACAACCTACCAACCAAACAAAAACATGTTAGTCCTTTTGGCAGAGATTAGGCTGTTGTCCTAATTTTGTTTAAATGTGTTCTTCCACTAGAAGTTATTTTGTTAATGAAATCCATTCATTGATGAAACAAGAGGGAAATACTTTGTTACCATAATGTGGTTAACAGAAGAGAAAAAAACACTCAACAAATTCACCCAAGAGAAATTCACTAGCTCTGGTCCTATATCATTTACACTAAGTAATAACTTAAGTGTAGTCCATAGGAAAACCCCTGTTTTAACGACAACACAGTGTCATTTATTTTTAACAAAAAAGTTCATTAAAAGAAAAGAAAGCTGTTAGGAAATATATCAGAATGACATTCATAACCTCAATGAACTTCATGAAGGTGCTGCTATAGGCTGCAGTAGTTAAAAATTCATTTCAGAGAAGCTTATTATAGCTTGATTCACAGTTACTGTGTCTTTCAAGAGCCTCCTGGATTCAGGCATTATGAAAACGTGATGCTTCCATTACTTCTTGAACTTCTAACTTAAACCTTCAAAGGACCTGTAAAACTTTTCCAGACCATGCTGGTAAAAATTATGAACAGAAAGACTTGGAGAGCATTTTAAATTAAAATGATTTTGCCAATTAGGATATGCTAAAAAATTTAGCAGGTATACCAGTATAAAAGAACATTCGTTATTAACTTATGTGCCAGGTTTTCCAACTCCAGTATTTAGTTAACCAGTCATTTCTACAATCATATTATGAACACTGAGGAGAGAAGTTAACCATGTTTGAAAAAAAAAAAAATAATGTGTTTTTCTATTGGGAGATATTGAGAAATAAAAACAAACAAACAAACAAAAAACACAAACCAAACCAAACCAACCAACCAACAAACGAAAAACCACAAGCAACCAAACCAAACAAACACAATTGGATAAATTTTGTATGGTTCCATGGTAGATGGTACTACCAAAGTAAATGGAAATAGAGTCAGACAGAAAAAGGCAAAATTCTTACATTAATATGCAGTTCATATTCTTAAGGAATGCATGGTGGATTATAGCAGTATAACTGTTGTCTTCCTATCAGTCATTCCTGCTTGTTTGTTTTTGTTTTTGCTTTTGCTTTTGCTTTTGCTTTTGTTTTTCTTTGAGCACTGAGGACAGTGTTAATAACAGTGAATTTATTTCAGCTGCAGTTTGCTGCAGTTGAGGAGTGTGCTTTGGTCATTAAAAAGCAACTAAACTGATGTCCCAGTATAAACTGAAATGATCTCATGTCTCATTTAAACAGTGCTGCTTTGGACATCCCCAAGATGCAGTGTGAACTTGCTATTCTTGTTTTCTAATAGCTAAACATAGATCAATTTTGCCTTTCATGATGTTTAAGCTTCAGTGTGTGGGAAGAAGTGGTATCCCCAAAGCTTTACCAGTGTAGAGTCTACAATCATATTAGAAAAGAAGATATAGAGGAATATTAGAGCAATTTTTATTTTCTTCCAAGTCTGTATCAGTGGTTATCTGAATTAACATATAAAACAACTTGTATGAGGTGAAGAGAAAATGGCTTATCCTTTCTTCTTGTGCACTTCAGTGCAGTGGCAGGAATCTTTTATTTGCTATGTAAAATGAAGAAGCTGCAACGAATGTCTACATTTATACAGGCCCTTAAAAAACATCTTTGTGCTAATTCAGGTTCCTGGGTTGCCTATGGCTGTGGCTGTTCTGGTTCACCTTTGTTTTATTGAAGGTGCATCTAAGGTCAACTGCCACTAACTATGCTGTTAAATATTGATTTAACAATTTGAATTAATGCAATTTGCAGTTGTTCCTTCCTACTTAGTGTACAGCAGCACTTCAGTGACCCAGTCAATAAGATCAATAGCACTCGTGAAGTTCAGGCTATGGTTGTCACTGACTTGCTCTGCCCTTCTCCTTGCTTTCTTCACCCAGGGTCAGGCAGGTTTTAGTTAATGCACAATCTATGTTCCTGCTAATAGGCTGTGGGACTTCCCTAGCTAGGCGTACTCTGTGCACACCAATTACTTGTGAAGCAGATTGTTTGCTGCCTTATGCTGTTGTTGTCAGTGTTTTCTTTCTTTCTTTCTTTCTTTCTTTCTTTCTTTCTTTCTTTCTTTCTTTCTTTCTTTCTTTCTTTCTTTCTTTCTTTCTTTCTTTCTTTCTTTCTTTCTTTCTTTCTTTCTTTCGTTCTTTCTTTCTTTCTTTCTTTCTTTCTTTCTTTCTTTCTTTCTTTCTTTCTTTCTCTCTTTCCTTCTTTCTTTCCTTCTTTCTTTCCTTCTTTCTTTCCTTCTTTCTTTCTTTCTTTCTTTCTTTCTTTCTTTCTTTCTTTCTTTCTTTCTTTCTTTCTTTCTTTCGTTCTTTCTTTCTTTCTTTCTTTCTTTCTTTCTTTCTTTCTCTTCTCTCTCTTTCTCTCTTTCTCTCTTTCTCTCTTTCTCTCTTTCTCTCTTTCTCTCTTTCTCTCTCTCTTTCTCTCTCTCTTTCCTTCTTTCTTTCCTTCTTTCTTTCCTTCTTTCCTTTTTTTCCTTCTTTCTTTCCATCTTTCTTTCCTTCTTTCTCTTTCTCTCTTTCTTTCTCTTTCTTTCTCTCTTTCGCTTTCCCTCTTTCTCTCTTTCATTCTCTCTTTCCCTCTTTCTCTCCCTGTCTCTCTCGCCCTGTCTCTCTGTCTTTCTGTCTCTCTCTCTCTCTCTCTTTAATAGGGTTTGTCATTCCCCAACCCCCTGCTTTCCTTACCTAATTCAGAATGAAGTATAGATTCACATGATGGTCACCTTGTGCTGCCACACACCTTCCTTATGCTCCTTCCACAGTTCAGTGTTCTTCACCCACTTTCACCCACCCATGGCGTGAAAAACAAACAAAAAACATCCTGCGATGCCCTGTTTCTTCTTGAGTCACCTCTGGTCAGGTATAACAAAAATAAGATGGCAAAGAGGCATCAGGAATGATGCGAAACTGCAGAAGCCACATGCTTTAAAGGCACAATCCTTGTCCCTGCCCCTTGCTTTGCAGATCTCAGAGAAAGGGATTAGAAAACTGTAGTTTAACCTGGGAAAGAGCTGAATTAACTGGAGCAATCACAATAGAAAGAAGATTTTTGTTCTAGCCCCAGATAGCAGAACAAAGTATGGAACAGAACAAACTGTACGGTATCAACAGTGAAAGCTGCATGTCTTTCTTCACTGTCTATCATTGAGGATATACTTCATGAATTTGACTGTTCATGGCTTTGCCCATCTATTTCCATGTGAATCTGTTTCCTCAAAGCTGCATCTCACAGATCCATTTAGATGACATGAAAGAAGATGTCTAAGAGGAAGAATAGGAGGTTGATACTTACTAGCATATGCAATTCAGGTATGTCTATGAACTTGAGAAAGTTAAAGGATAACTTTAGATTTTAATTTATGGTTTCAGCAATTTACAAATGTATTTTGGGAAGATCAAACTCTGAAACCACTTTTCTCTCAGAAAAAAAAAAAAAAAAAACAAAAAACCAAAAAAACGTGTGTCTTTGTTAAAAAAAGAAAGCTGCCTTTGTACTTTTTGACCATTCTCTTTCATTTTGTAACCTTTTAAAAAGCCCTTTTAGCTTTATGGAATATAACATTAAAAACACCTCAGGGGATCTTTGTTCCGAAATGCTTCTTTTCTTATTATATATTTTTTTAAGCTATTCTTGAAGAAACTAGGAACCATCTTGTTCTTACAAATATATTTTTTTCTCTCCAATGTTTCCTCCTCTTTTTCACTGTTCTGTAAGCTGAGAGACGTAATGATTAAAAATTCTCATCATGCCCATCTGCCTGTGCGTCCTGTTCTTTGTCATTTGGCAGCTGAGTATCAAAGCAGTATCATCAATGTTCTTTGAAAGCTAAGCAGGCTGGACATGCAATTTAGATGAAAAACAATTACGCTGTGTTAGCTTGCTTTTGGCAAGAGTATTAGGGCTCATCTTAGAGACAGGAAACAAAAGCAGCACTTCATCTTCATGAATTTTAAATGAGGGAAAGTGTGTGTGTGTGAGAGAGAGAGAGAGTTGTGTGGCAAGAGCTTTTCCATATAATCTTTCTCTTAGTTCTTTTCTCTCTAGAATATGTCCAAGTCTGTGCTACTGGCAGTGGTTAGAATACTATTTCCCTCAAAACCAGATAGTGTTAATGACTGTCTTAGTGGAATTTCTTTTAGATCACCTTTTTGATCTTCATTAAAAACAAAAGGCTGGGCCTCAGTAACAAGCTGACAAACTTTACAAACATAGAGTATTAAAAGAGTTAATAGATATCGTATGAACTCATTTTCAATCAGATAACTTCTCTTCTTCTCTTCTCTTCTCTTCTCTTCTCTTCTCTTCTCTTCTCTTCTCTTCTCTTCTCTTCTCTTCTCTTCTCTTCTCTTCTCTTCTCTTCTCTTCTCTTCTCTTCTCTTCTCTTCTCTTCTCTTCTCTTCTCTTCTCTTCTCTTCTCTTCTCTTCTCTTCTCTTCTCTTCTCTTCTCTTCTCTTCTCTTCTCTTCTCTTCTCTTCTCTTCTCTTCTCTTCTCTTCTCTTCTTTCGTCATATTATATGGACCTACTATAGTGTGTTTTTAAGCACTTCAAAGTGGTTATTCTTAGATTTTTATAAGCAGAGTTCAAGTTCATGAAAGCATGAATTTCTGTTTACAACACTGAGCTTAATGTCACCTTAATGTCACTTTTTTTTTTTTTTTTTTTACCCCCCAAACATCTAAGCAAATAACATCATATATTACTAGGTTCTAAAGTCCTACAGGGTAGGAACAAGTATGTGACAGAAAGCACTGACTCCAGAAAAATAGCCCTTTTAGGGAATATATATAAATGCAAGTTCCATGATAAGCATTTAATTAATTAATTAATTAATTAATTTATTTATTTATTCTGAGTGAGGACCTTGATCTCCTGCAGGGATTTTAAAGAAAATTTAAACAATGTCAAAAAGAAATTAACAATATAAGTCTGTATCCTTCTTCAGAAAGATCATTGCTCTGAACTTTAATGCTGATCATAAAGAAATTCTCAGCAGATTATATTAACCATGTTACTGAAACATAACCTGAATTGCAGCTTGCCAGTATTGTGTTGATTATAGTTGAAGTCTGGCAAATATTTAACAAAGACAATATGTTTGCTTTAAAACTAAACATATTTTTTTTTCTTTCTGTTTTCTTTTTTTTTTTTTTCTGTTTCTTCAGTAAACAAAATCGTTAATTTGATGTCAGTATTGTAAATATTTTTTTTTTTGTAGATTTAGAGGAATATGATTCTAGAAAAAAATATAATTTTCTGAAATATAATTTTAGAGTGTGAGATAAAAGCTAGACGATTTTTATTTTTGGCTTCATCAATGGTTAAAAAGATTTTTCAAATTTGCTCTGTATATATTGTCCATTAAAAATATTGCATCTTGATAAAGACATAATTGAAACTAAGCTATATCTTATTGGCTAAAACAGAGAATTTCAACTGTTGGAGCAGACCTGGATTCTTAGTCCTGCCACTTCTTCACAGAAAAAAAGAGAAAAGAAGAAAAAAGCTGGAGGGAAGGAAGAATTTTATATTTTATTTTGTTTATTTTATTTTACTTAATTTTCCAGTCTGCCTGTTTGAAAGAGCACTACAGTATCAGGTTAAGAAAAGAGTGTGGAAATTATCTTTTTAAACTGAGATATGAGTTGTATCACTATGTTTTTAGGGGCCAGTGTGGGACAGCAGTAAATCTGCATTGTAAATTGATATAAGACTTTACATCTACATAAGGCTACTGCTTGAGAAAGGCAATCACCTTAAACCTGAGGTGTAGTTTTGTCCTGTTCTGATTCACTGAGTAGTTCTGACTAGAGATACATTCATTATAATGATCTCTCTGATACGTTCTTACTGTGAGGTAGTCAGGTAGTCTTAAAAATAAGTAGCATGCTGACCAAGGTGAAATTCAGTCCCTGTCACCTGCAGGAGGGTGAAAGGCTACCTAACTCACCACCTATAGTGGCTATCTTTATTTTATGGGGTGATTTATCACTTCAAACTGTTGATTCTGTCCCAGTTTGCTTGGAAGCATCAAAGTAGCTCCAGTAAAACTTATTTACATTAACGCTTCCAGAAAATGCTGCATTCTGGAAAAAGGTACACTAAAGTACTATGAAGAACCCTGAAGCTTTTCTGCATTTTTTTTTTAATATATAGATTATTATTTTTTAAACAGTCATTGAAAAGCTTCTGATACTTTGGTGGGTGGTGAGGATATTCATCTGATAAAATTTTTTCTTTCTCTTTGGTGAGCAACTACATGCTCTGCCAAGCATATCCAGCTTCTCTTTTGCTGTATATGAATAACAGTCACCATTACTAGTTCTAGTCCATGATTTTCAGTAATCTTGGGAACCAAGGCTCCCCTCTCTCCCTGTGCCTTTTTAATAGCTGGAAAGAGTGGAAAAATATGCAAGTCAAGTGACAAATGTCATTTCCCTGGGAAGAAAAAAAATGTTTTGATGTGTTTTGGCAAGATGTCAAACCACCATGAAACTGGGCAACAAAAAGCAGTACTTATTATTTGTGCACCAATTCATGCTCACCAAGAGGGGAACAACATGTATTGCATGGTTTAAAGAACATTGCATAAGAAATTAAGAGGAATCAACTTCTAAGAGGCAGACAGAGAAGCATGTTCAAACACATTTCCACCATAATCCATGTGGACTCCTGCATCCAGCAGTTTGTTGCCACACCAAGTATGATGACTGTGACTGCATACTCCAGACTGGGTATTTCTGTATGTTGACTGCCATGTGAGGACTTATTCAATGAATTCAAGAAGTGGATTCACTAAGCAGTAGCAGTGATGTGTTTCTGCATGTGCACAGAAGGTCGATTCACAGGTACAGTATTAGTATTTATATATATTATATATAATATATATAATAATAATATATATATATATATAATATATATATACAAATATATATATATATATTATATGGACAAAGATATGAGGCACAAATTGTAAATGCAGGTGTAGTGGGCTTACATGGCAAGGTTTTGGTAATGGGGGAGCCATAGGGGTAGCTTCTGCAAGAAGAATCCAGAAGCTGCCCCGTGTTAGGTAAGGGCCTGCTGCTGGCCTGAGTTGAGCCAAGAAGTGATGTTATTTGTGCCTCTGGGAGAGCAGATTTAAGAAAGGAAAAATAACTGCTGTGGAACAGCAGATTAGAGAGAAAGAGAACTGAAACACAGATCTGCAAATGCCCAGGTCAGTGAAGAAAGAGGGGGAGAGGTGCTCCAGGTGCCAGGGCTGAAGTTCCCCTGCAGCCTGTGAAGAGGCCCCTGCTGGAGCAGGCTGTCCCCCTGCAGCCCATGGGTCCCACATGGAGCAGATCTCCACGCTGCAGCCCCCCCATGGGTGGAGGAGCCCCCGGTGGAGCAGGCGGATGTGGCCTGGAGGAGGCTGCGGCCCATGGAGAGCCCCCGCAGGAGCAGGCCCCGGGCCGGAGCTGCAGCCCGTGGAGAGGAGCCCACGCAGGAGCAGGGGGTCTGGGGGAGCTGCCGCCCACCCGTGGGGGACCCGTGCTGGAGCAGTTTGCTCCTGGGGGATGGATGGATGGATGGATGGATGGACCCCGTGGGATGGAGCCATGTGGGAACACTGCTTGAAGAGCTGCTGCCTGTGGGCAGCCCCCGCAGGCTTAGTTGGGGAAGGACGGTGTCCGTGGGAGGGACCCCAGGGGGGGCAGGGGCAGAGAGGGACCAAGAAAGAGCAGCAGAGGTGAAGAGCTATAGATTGACCACAACCCTCATTCCCCCATTCCCCTGCACCGCTCAGGGGGAGGAGGTGGAAGAAATGAGATGGAGGAAATTAAAAAAAATTTTTTTTCCTTTGTTTCTCACTTCTCTAGGTTGCTAGTAATAGCCAATAAATCTTACTGTCTCTCTACTCTGAGTCTGTTTTGCCCGTCACAATAACTGTTGAGAGACCTCCCTGTCCTTATCTCAACCCTTGAGCCCTTTGAATCATATTTTCTCCCCCTTTCCCTTTGAGGAGGGGGCATGAGAGGGGGCTGAGGTGGAGCTTGGCCGCCCACCTGAGTAAAACCACTGTAACAGGTAAAGTGAAATGAGTAAGTAACTCGAAGAAATCTCCATGGAGATGCTTATGGCCACTCTTATCAACCTGTTTTCAGTGTTGTGTTTCAATGGGAGTGTGTTGAGAGCTCCACAGCAAATGGAGTAATTCTGTAAAAGTGATATTCTTAAAACTAATTTAATATATGTATAGTCATTTAACTAAGCTGAAAAATAAAAACACAGGAGAAAAATAATAAAATTACATGAAACAGATAATTAGTGGAATTCTGTAGCTTTCAAATGATGAACTTTTTTACCTAAAGGACAATGACTTGATAGCTGAGGAAACAGTGTGCTAATTTGGGTTTATCTGTAAAACTCAGACCACCTTGAAATACTGAATTGATGATCTTAAAGTTAATAGTAAGACCTAGGTATCACAGAAGTGTTGAAAGAGAGTTCTTATGTGATTTAAAATGATGTAAAATGTAGTCCTAGAATTACAGCATATGTAATTTTTAATATCCCTGAATTTTGAAGTAAGAACCAAGGAATTTTAATAAGCAGAAAATCAAGAAAATTATACAGGTTGAGCTCTAGGCTTTAATTAAACAAAATGTTTTAAGCTATTCAAAAGAACAGATATTGAGAGGTGCTTATGCACGTGGAGTAATAAATGGATTCACAGTAGCTAGTAGAGACTAAAATATCAAAGTCATATACCTACATGTGCATAAAACAAAATAAATTCTATATTTCCTTGAGTGTTTCCCAAGAGATATGCTGATATTCTGTTTATTTATTTATTTATTTATTTATTTATTTTCCCTAGGATCTTACAACTAAAGTGCATTAGATTCAAGTATGCCTAGGAAATCATTTATCTTTAGGTTAACACAGTTAAGCTAGTTTATTGCTCACATGCAGATTTAGGATTATCAAAGTTTTAAGAGAAGTTGCAATAGAGAAAAGGAGGATTTTTCAATTAAGTTCTCCTGTAGCTCTGCCCTGAGGAAAGCAGTTCAATGACAAACAATTTTCTTCACCATAGTCCAAAGAAAACATTCATTATGATATTTTAATAGCTCTGGAAACTCTCTACATAATTAGATAGATAGCTCAACTGTTTTTGTCCTAATATCTGAGTTTGATTCAAGAGTTCGTGAATTGGAAAAGAGAATGAGATGAGTCCTTCACAAAGTAACATCTCATATCTCAACTTCATTGAACTTGTTGCTTTTAACATTCTTATGCTTAAAGAATGTGACTAAGCCGTCTAATATGCTAGCACTCCAATTTCTTTTTTCCCATTCCTGGCAATATCCCAGAACAAGCTGTTCCTGAGTGTCTTCTGCTTTTCATCTCCAGTTTTATTTTCTCTTTCTGGTTTAGTCTAGTATAAAGCACACACACACAGATATTGCAAAAGAAAAGCTATGAAAATAGATTGCAAGGAAACACCTGCAGAAGACTTTCAAGAAAGGTTTCAAGATTTTAATAATGAGCTCTCTGATTCTCTGAATGGTTTGAAGACAATTCAAAATTTCCTCAGCAAAATGACTCTTAGGAAACTTGTTTTGTCAAGCTTTGCTCATGACAAGTACGGAGAGTAAACTTTCTGAATAAACAAACGTGTTACTTGTAGATATATATTTATATATTTAATTTCAAATCTATTCTGCAGCTTTATGTAACCTTACAATAAGTAGGTGTTGAAATAACTAGACAGCTGTTCATAATTCATAGTTCAGTTTTTTTTTTCTCAGTTTACGGAAGGATAATTTCATTCCCCTCCCCCCTTTTTTTTTCAATAACTGAAAGACTGAAACAATTTTTATAAGATTTTTTTTTTTTTCTCTGTCTCCCTCGCCATTCATCTTACAAATTCACCCCTGCCCCAGGTTATACTCCAGGGCTGTCCATACTCCGAAGACTAGACTTGTCTTGATCTTCCATCTTACATTTAGTCTCACAAGACCCCAAGGCAAAGAAACCCATCATTTTATGTCTATGACATTATGTATATTATATTAAATATTAGATATTTATTTGTATAATATTTTCAAAAGCTATTATATCATTTTTCAGACTTGGAAATCATTATGTCAGTTTGAAGTATTTAAAGCTGTAGTCCTTCCCCTGTAATTTAGTCTAAAATTGTTTTAATGATTATTTGGTATTCTTTCTTGTTTGAATCCCTTCCCTTCCTTTCCTTTTTACCCCATCATGAAGAATTCTTCAAAATAAAAATAAAATAAAGTCGGAAGTTAAGGCTCTTGACTAATACACTACTTCAATAGTTAAGACTTTATTATAAAGATTAGTTATTATTAGATTTGCAGAATTAGCATACTGTGTTTTTGGGGACAAATATGTACAAGTGGAAGAAGCTAGGGGCAGAGTATAACATCAGTTATAAAGCTGCCTGAAAACTTGCCTTATGTGGAACATGAATTAGTCCTAATCCAGGAGAAGCAAAGCCTCTAAGAAAGTATGGTTAAGGAGATGATTGAGGAAAATAGAATAATCCAATCATAGTGCTGTTCCTACTACCACATACCAGAATGATGACCAACTTACCTTCTAGTACAGGTGTGAGCTGAAACATTCTTGAGGAACTGTGGCCTGGGACTCTGTACAGGATGCCACATCTGTCTGAGGATGGATGCCTCCAAAGCTCAGGCAGCAACATTCTCTGTTCTTGTGTAACAACACTGCTCCTGGTAAGTGAAGCACAGAAGCAATGTAGTGAATGTTTTTAACTTGGTGGTGGTTTTGTCTCCTGAATTATCAGTGTAGAAAAATGGTAGCTTAAAGACATGAGCAGAAAAATAGTAGTTTAAAAATATCCTCTTCTTGCCTCCGTTGCCACTTTTGACTCTCTCAAGCTCAGGTCACTCAAATCTAAATGTGTAGCCTACTGTTTTGAACAGTCCAGAACTTGACATACAATTCTATTTTTTAATTTCACAAACGAGCTCTTACCATCTTATGGGTCAAAACAAATCCCCAAATTTATATGCTTTTGTTCTTCAGGATATCTAAATTTAATTTTAATATATTGAATTAGTTTCTATTAGAAGCTGTAGGCAATGTGAATAAAAGTCTTTTGAACTCCATCTTCCATCCACAGTCAGTGATCTGCAAATTTTTCTTTCAGATTGTGTTTAAAACCCTTTTCACCTTGTCTGCTCCCTGCCTGCCCATTGTGAAAAACTATTTGATTAGACAGCATCAAACAATTCATCAAGGCTTCTGATCTTTTGGAAAAGATGTTGGTTAACTTTTCTGCAATACATTCCTAAATGGGAGATAGGATGATAAGAGAAGAGTTTACAGGGCGAGTTTTGTCCATTTGATTGAGGTCAGTTTTACTGTAACTGATAACAAAGACCTGGTGTGCTTAGGATTTCAAGAGAACATCAAGGCTTCTAAACTGCTCTTCCCCTCTCCCTAAACCAAATATGGAAAGAGAGCCTCACCTAAATCTTACACCACAAGAGAATTAACAATACAGATTTGACCCTGCATGATATACATGTAGCTTGGTGTGGATTTACATATGGCTGAATTCTGAAATCAGAATGAAATAACAATGAACTAAATCACTTGGACGAGAGATTTGGGTTATTTAGCAAGAAGGTGAACAGCTACTGTCACTCAGAATAAGAGACTTAAAAAGTATGCCTTTCTCTTACAGGCATACAGTGTGAAGCAGCACAGACCAGCTGTCACTTGGTATGCCTCCTCTGCCGAAGTTAGCAGAGTTTGAGCCATCAGAACAGCTCAAAGTAATGTTGATATATTCTTGTGATATATTCTATATATCTGCCTAATAATAATAATATTGCATAACTAGCAGATACTTCCCAAATTGCACTTTGTCAATGACCAACACAGATGTTACTAATGGAGATTTGTTTGTGCTACAAGAGACAGTGGGATAGATAAGACTTTTGAATACTAAAGGACAGGGATTGGTAACTGAGTCCTTCAGAGGTGAAATTAGCAAAATTTGGGTAGGTAAAAAAAAGAAAAAAAAAAAAAAGAAAGTGATAAACTGACTGACAATAAAGATATAGCTAGAAATAAAGAAAACATTTAAATACATTGACACTGCACACTGCAATGGTTTCCTTAGGCCTATGTTAAATTCAGAAGTTGAGTGTTATCTTTAAAACAAAAAAGACACAAAATGCTCGAGAATGGTAATACTGGATGAAATTCAATGGCTTTTTATTTATTTATTTATTTGAGGTCACACTAGTTTATACATTTGATTACAGGCTATAAGGTAGATGGTATTAAAAAAAAATCTGGTAATTTGTGATGGAAGTTTTTAGAGAGGGATCTTTTTGCTGCACTTTTACAGTGCTGGTGACTTGGTCTTACTGGGTCTATTAAGTGCTTATGTTATGCAAATATACGAAAGTTTCAGTGAAACGTTTTATTTTTTTTTAAACGTTACTTATCTTTAGGAATGAGGTCAATATATACACAAGCTATAGTTAAAACCTCAGAGACCTATAGTTAAAACGTAAGATCCAATGTTCAGTCTCTCTGAAAATGCCACTGTTTTAGCATCTTGACTCTTTACCCTAGAAAACTAGAAACTGCAGCTTTAGTCTGTGGGGCAAAATGAAATAGCATTTTTTTTTTCTTCCCCAGTTTTAACTAACTTGATGCATGACAGTTGCTTCAGTGTCTCTAACAAACCTTGTCATGGGTTCTTTCATTTCAAGTTTCATGTTTTCATGAAGCCGAGTACCAGAGGCCCTACTCTTGGTTGTAGTGGTTTCATATGGATATGTTAGATAAGAGATAGTACACTTCTACACATGTGGCATCTATTCAAACTTTTTAGAAGCTGTCATATTATCTATCAATGTACCTTGCTTACAGAAATAGAAAGATAATGTTCCTGTCCAGAGACTGGAAAGCTTCTTAAAGCTGTATTCTAAGTATATATAGACTATATCGGAGGCATATAGTAGATGTCTCTTTTTTCCATTTGGAAGAAGTTACAATTTTTGAGTAGTTTAAAATACATCCTGCAACAAAGTTGCTGTTGCATTATCCTGTATATTTGTCTCTTTGTGTGTCTGTTGCCACACCATCTCCGCATGAAGTGACTGTCTTGCAGATTATTTGATTTGAATCCAAGTCATCCTTATTTTTCTGTTGATTTTGCTTTTATCCTAAATACATTTACATTCTATATACACCTTTTCACTTTCTTTTCTCTAAATAATCTCTTGGACTTTCAAATGCACACAGATAAATAGTGAATAAAAAGGAATTAAAATATTCCCATTATCCAGTAAACATGAATGTCTCTCTGCTGGTGGAAAGTTGGATCCTGGAGAAAGAACACTCACTATTCACTTAGGAGCAGTAACATTTCTCCGGTGTAAAATACTGCTCATCAAACAAGAATTTATTTAACTTACCAAACTATTGCACTGTACCAGAATCAACAACTCACTTCTTTTTCTGTCAGTGAAACACAGGGTAAGTTGCTGTCTTTAGAGCCAACTTAAAAAATCAACTACTCCATGGGCCCAAAGACTTTCTGTATTTGACTGTTTGACTTTATGCCAGCAGACCTAGTCTTGAGTGTGTTATGCCAAATTTAATCTGCACCCAGTCATGAGTTTCTGGAGTGCCCTTTATGTCATACTGCTGTCAAGTCATCTGTACCAGACTGACTTCTCCCTACACCAAGAAATCAACAATGAGAACAAGTGCCAATCAGTTTTCTTAATTAGGTTACCTTTTTAAATGACTGCTTGCATTCCTGGCAGTGTGATTTGAAACTGGCTCTTGAACCCATTGAGGTGACTATGCCATTTTTAAAAGGCTCAAAGGCTCAGGTTTGCTTTATTGTGTATCGGAGCTCTTTTTTTTTTTTTTTTTTGGTCTTGTGGAAATTCTTAAACTAAGTACCAGCATCTTGAAAATCACGAAGGAATTAAGGGTTTCTTGAAAGTTCACTTAAATGGCTATTTTACTTCTTTTCCAACTTCATCCTGTATAGTGCTATTAGGAGAGCATGTAGCATATTCCATTCCATTCCAGCATATTCCATTCCATTCATATCTATGAACTGTGGAAAGTAAATTTGTGATTGAGAATTAAATAGGAACACTGATATCACAAACATGTCTGCCTTCCTCTCAGGGGGCCCCTGCTAACACAAAGAACATTGGCAGGTATAGACACCTGCTGGTCCCCATATATAACACCCTCATTTTACATCAAAAGAAAAAAAAAATGTATTTATTCAGACAGCTAAGACTTATATTTAATGTAATTCTAGTTAGATCTACACTTTGCTCTTTGATGTCATCAGTGTCTCTCCTATTCCAAATTTATTTTAGAGGATTTTATTGACCTTGAACATGAGATGAAAAGGTATATTTTATTTTCTCCTGGCATCTATATGTGAGAAATGTTTACTGTTAAAGGGGATCTTTGTCCAGAGAATTGCCCAAGAGTTTCACTTTCATCAGCGTTCAAAAAAAAAAAAAAAAAAAAAAGCTTATCTTTTCATTTCTATTGTGCATTTTATTATTATGATTTTTTTCCATTGTTACCCCCCTTCTCAGTTTTAAACTGGGAGATCAAAGCTGAGAGGTCAAAGTAAGAAGTGTTGTGCCCATGCAGTGCCTGTGTTAGTCCCACTGTAACATTGCTTCCATATATTCTGTCAGATTTTTATTAAGTCCACAAGTTACTAATTCAGAACACATACTTACCTGAACAAACTGAATAATTATATGTACAAATGAACTGAGAATTATTCCCATGGTAAATTGCTTTCCTATTTACCTTCCATTCAGCAAAAGGCAGACATTTAGTCATTTCAAGTTAATTTACTAACATTAGTGGCCATAAGCTGCTAGCAGTGACTCTTCTCCCAGTAGAAAGAACAGTGCCTGGGCATATGCAAAAACTACTGTAGATGGAGGCTCAAAATGTGTCCAGATCAGCACAAACCTTCAGTTGCAGCAAAACGAGATAACTTTTTCACTTTTCTCTGCGCCCTGAGGGGTAAAAAGTATCCTAATATTGCTGTTGTTCTTAAAGGTGAAGTAACAACAGACAAATGCTTTCCCATTAGGCCAAGATCACTCTCAAGTTCACAAACAAGCTGTGAACTTGATCCATATTTTATCCCAGAGAGTAGAGGCAGGAAAACTACAAAGCTGATCAACTGATCTGAAGGTGGAAGAATCCTAAGGCTTCTAAGCTTATCTTGACAACAGCTCTTTCCCCATAGCAAGGGGTATGCTATTACCCCTTGAATAGGGTTCTTTCCAATGCATAGGGTAATTCTCACTGCTGGTCCCTGCCAGTATGCTAGATGGTTGTCTGTCAAAAAAACAAAACATATACTGATAAGAAAAGCACGAATTTCCTTTAGAAGACTAGAATCATAGAACAGAGTCATAAAACATCTGACATCTGACTGTGATTTGCAGGAGCTTGCTTATTTCCAAATCCATCAAGATTAGTTGAAAATTGTCCATGTTTATGGGGAAGGTACTGATAGACATAAGCCTAATCTCTTTATCAGATCAAAGAAAAAAAACCACACACACAAAATTATATTTAAAAAGTTAAACAGTGTTCACATTTTTTTTCACTTATTTCTAAAAATAATTTTATACCGCATGTATATTTTCTACATATTATTGTGTTTGCGTACTTTGTTTCATGTATGCAGCATAGTTGCAGACAAGTTTTTGATATGGATTATGAACATTCAGTTGTAATGACTTGTTTAGAAGGGAAAAAAAAAGAATGTAACTTTTTTATTTTGCAATACTTACAAAAAATAATAACAGTAAGTTATAAATTTTAAAAACACAGACTATTTTTTGAGTAAAACATAGTGATTACTTGCTTTTCTGGCCTCTAGCAATTGCTCTACTTCAACAGCAATTATTATTATTATTATTGTTATTGTTATTGTTATTGTTATTACTGTTATTATTGTTATTTATTGTTGTTGTTATAATTATTAATCTCATCTCTTATTCTTAAGATCATTCTTTCTTTTTTTTCTACTCCATTGTTAAAACACTAGTATAAATCATGGCTATTTGTTTTGAACCTGTGTATTGCATCTTCTTCCTCTGCCCTGATGAGGCGTGATGTCACAGATACAGCTCCAGTTTGCAGAGTGTGAACAAACATTTTCGGTCACAGAACACAGTTTCTTTGCAGTGAATAGTATGAACTATATATGCGGATCTTTCTTGCTCTCTTTTTTTTTTTAAAGTGACACGGCCCATTTTTCTGTTATACTGTAAGTTGCTTACTGAGTATTCAGTTAGTCTTGGGTGAGTAAAATAGACAACTTGATGAGTTTTCTTTTTGTAAAGAATTGTCTAATATGCTTTAAATGTAATGAAAATACTTCATCACCAGATGGCAATGTTGTATGAGACTAACCGCTGTTTTTCTTTGGGGGTGTATCAAGATCTGTGGAAGGAAGTGGTACGATTTGGTCAGGAGAATGAGCAGCCATATTGGCAAAACTCTTTTATCTCCTTTAAGTACATACAATGGAGGTCAGAAAGGATAATTTTATTCTTTGTCAAGTGCAAAGAAAGATTGGAAGGAAGTTCATATAAAATTCAGCTCAAGTAAAAGATTAAGGACACCTTTCTTAAAAAAATACGTATTCACACTTCCTTGTCCTTTTTGCAATGGCTCTTTATAATAATTAACACCCAGAGACATTTCCAAGGTTACACATAACTGTATGCAAGAATTCTGCTGATCACAGTTCCCAGAAAAACAAAACCAAAACAAAATCAAAACAACAACAACAACAACAACAACAAAAAAAAAAAGGTGAGAAAATGGATTCTGTCTTAATGATTAGCAAGGCTATGGAATTACACTTTTTCCTAATGTTAAGGTATCAGCTGACTATATCTGTTGTAGCATTGTATAGTTTTAAAATGTTTTGTTCCTTTCCCATGAACTAGCTTTGTAATGTAATTCTGCTTGCACAGAATTTTCCCCGAAATATTTTTCTGAACAGAAGAAATGTCAAGAAGCATTTTGCATTGAATGTTCCTTTGAGTTCTCTGCTATTTCAATCTACTTGTTTTATGTATTATGCATTACAAACACAAGTGGCTCCAAAGCACTACTCATGTATTCCAATTAATGGATCCATAACAGGGAATCTACTGTTAAGACTGTAGTCAAAATTTTTAAAACTTACTTTTAAAATTTTAATATTTAAATTTTAATTTAAATGGTATCAGTTGAAATTTAATTTATTGAAATAGGTGAACATAAATTAGAGCCAAACCAAGGCCAAAGTCTCATCATAAAAGCAAATCTAAAATTCAACATTTACACTGTTGTTAATAAAAGCACACTTAGTTAAACAGTGCCTACAAAAGCAGGAAGTGTTTCTTTGCATTTCCAGTAACTTTTGTCCATGTCTATCCCATAGTTGAATCCAAAGTAGTCATACTATCAGTAAATTTGATGTGTTTTTGGCCCAATCAGTTCCTTCTTTCCGGACGTGCCTATAGTAAGTGACTTCTTGCCTTTGGTTACCTCTTTGATCTGGCAGGTAATTCTGTCCACTGTTTTTCTGTGTTGGCTCCAGAGGAAGACTAGAATGATCTTGTCACTCAGATATTTTTTTAAAGTTAGAGAGAATGAATCTAGTTTTACGGGCACACAAAACACACTTAGATTCCTTTATTATTATTATTTTTTCCAAAGTTTCTTTGCTGTTTGTCATATTCTTCCCTTTTCCTCTGTTGAAAGGCAGGAAGAGAGCAAAAGCAGGTTACCAGCCATATTTTCAATGGTTTCTCATGGAGATCATGGCTTGTCACCAGTTATGGATTTGTCTGGACCTTTGGACTTCATCTTTATAATTCAGGGTGAAACTGTAAGACCAGGTTAAGAAATAAATTATTCAAAGACACTGCAGGAGTAGCACAGTCAGTTCTGAGTGGTTATTTTGTTCTGTGCTTCTCAAGTACAGTTTTTCAGATGTATGCTGCCGGAACTGTCTTGATTTTGCATCCTCTTCCAGGTAGCAGAAAATTTATCTATATTGCAGCTGGTGTCTGCTTGCCTGGGATCATAACATCCTTTCCAAGGTACCCTTAGGAGTCTGTTTACTGTCATGTCTGGTTGTACAGCGTAAGGGTAGATAAACTGATTGTCACCACCTGCCATCACTCAGCATAGTGAAGGACTATAGGTGTTGGAAAGCATGACTTCAGATGAGACACCTGTGAGAGTGCAGTTTCCAGCTGTGCCCAGAATGAGGGTTTAAGTGTGTATAGACTGCTGCAATTATAAATCAGCAAAGGAATTATGTTTTTGCTGTTACTCCCTTTCCTGTACACTCCTGGTGAACAAGTTCTTTAAAAAGCAAAATGTCATTGCAACAGTAGTTTGATGTCCTATTGTAAAAGTTTGTTTCTGTGTTGGACCTCGATAGTCAATGCATCTGTACAAAATACATGGCAAGATACTTCATTACAACTGTGTTTCTCATTCAGGCTGAGACACTTAACCAGACCACTGCAAAATAACTTGTCAAATTATTATAGCAGTGACATCACTTTCACCTGTAATTTCAGCCTGATAATGCTGAACAGATCAGGAGGCACAAAGTGTGAAAACTATGTCTATTAAAACTGATTTGGATTGACAAGGGAAATTATAGTATTATTGTCTAATGGGTGGAAATACAACTCTTTGAATTTTTGGGTTCCTACGGGACTGCTTGCTTTTTAAGATATACATATCAGGCTTCAAGTTGATTTTATTAAATCTTCTGTGGATATCTGAAGTAAAATGCCCTTAACTAGGAAGGTACTGTAGCATGAATATAACAATGCACACTGTTTTTTTTTTTTGTTTGTTTTTTGTTTTTTGTTTTTTGTTTTTTTTTTTTAAGAAAAATACGAAAATGAGATAGTATGAAAAAAGGGAAATATTTCTCCCTTCCTGAAAGGCTCCATGACATAGATTTGAAACCTTAAGTGAGGGGAAATTTTACTCCCTAATCCCCTAGGCTCTGTCATAGTAGCTACTTTTATCTCCTGATAAAGTACTATCTACAGACACCTTTATCAAGTTCTACTTTGCTCATTTTGAACTAGATGGAGGTCAATCATCCTGTTAAAAAATTTTAAAAAGGTAAGCAAGTTTTGATGTCTCTTTGTATATGATAAAAGGGTTTTCATATAAGAACGTCCTGCAAGACAGCTTCTCAGGGAAAGCAAACATCTTGTACATAAATCTATTTTAAAAAGTCATCAGGTTGCATGTAAAAAGAGTTAATAAACATTTTAAGCTCTGAAGAGAGGGAAATGGTTTGGCATTGTCTGGTTTGAATGGCAACATAAAACTTACAGGCTAAACTGCCTGTTAGATACCTCTATATAATACTCTCTGGGTTGCTTTCACTCTCATGTAATTAAGAGGCTGGGGAACTGAAGGGCAATTTCAGTTTAAGAGATGAAGAACAAAATTTGTGAACTGACAATAAAAGAGAATCCAGTAGGTCTGATTTGCTTTTGCATCAACATGAGAAAATAGATCATGCAAATTATAGGCCATTGTGGAGTGTCTGCTAATTCTAAAGCCCACTTTTAGAATAGAAACGAGAATTATTTATTGAAATGTCTTATCAAATATATTGCAGCTACTGATTTAATTTCTTTTATTTTTTGATAATTGTGATAAGTTTATAAAGATAATATTGTGTGTAGGGATTCCTTAAAGGGTCGTTATAGTCTCTCACTTCATTGTCTGAAAGGCTTCAACTTCTACCCTCCCCTTGCTCAGAAATTCTCAAGGGTACATACCACTCTCTGTTATATCTGTTTGCCTGTTTCTGGCAGAAGGCAATTTGAGAACATTTTTAATGAATAATTGTGGAATGAAGAAGTAAAATTCACACTTGCTTCATTTGATAAATAATTACGTGAGGGAAAGACTGATATTTTAATACTAAATGATAATTACTCCACATGCATTTTAACACCTATGCAGTCAGCTTTTGTCATGAAGCCTGATGTTCTGCATTCATTTAAAAAAGATAAGACCAATTTTGTTTTGTATCTCAATTGTGTAAGATTCAGGGGTACCTTACAGGTCATCACAGGCAGTTAGACTTGATACTAATTACCATTACAAGTGCATTACAGAAGATGCTTCCTACCCCCATTTACACTTTGCCAATCCCTCCATCGTGTTTTTTTTTTTTTTTTTTTTTTTTTTTTTTTTTTTAACATTCAGGCAGGCTTGCCATTGCTAGTTCTCTAAGCTGGACACCATCTGGATTCCTTAATGAAGGAAACAAGTAAACAGTTTAGCTGATAATATGTAAGAATAAAATAAGATATTTGTTTGTAAAAAGCAGAAGAAATCTTTCTTTTTCTTTCATTGGCTATCTAGAAGTAATATTTTGGTCTGGGGAGAAGGAATAAAATATAAAGCATAAGATGTGGAACAGCTTATCCGACTTCTCAAAACACTCTTTTAAAACTGAATCATGTAGGTTTGATGGTACACACATGAGCTGGATTTTGTCACAGAGCTCTTCCTGTACTGGAAAAAGACTTATTTTCCTATCATTTGTAACATCTGTTAGTGCTTGCTTAAAGATTGAACTGACTTTAAAACTTTTATTAGAAAAAGAAAGCCTTTTGGTTTTAGTATTTCTCAGCTACTGAGCCTTTATTGTTCAAGTGTTGTTTCACTCAACAGAACTTAAATCAGGTTAAATGTGAAATTCAGAAAAATAAGTAGCATACATATTTTTCTAGAAGCTTAGTTTTTTTTTTTTTTTTTTTTTTTTTTTTTTTCAAACTAGGTAAGCTAGAAAGGGATACATTAAGAAATAACATTATGTTCAGTTGTTATGGGTTGCATTGATATATTAGGGTTTTGTTAAATGTGTAGTTGTGGTGCTATTCACAGCAAACAGTTCTTACACTCTCCCCTAGAACAGACAGAACAGTTGAGATTTTATCATTTGAATTACAGTGTATGTAAACAATACCTTTACAATACCTAGTGTTCTCTAAGTAGTCTAAGTAGCCTGATTACATTCTTCATTGTTATCTTCGTCACCTTCATCAAATGCTTTGATCACCTCACTAGCAGAGGGATTGACATCTTGCCTGTACTTTTAGGGACTTTACATGACCCTGATATATTGGTGGATTGGTAAGATGTGTCTTTTGTGTGATTTATGTTAACCATGTGCAGTGCTTGGTGTTTTAATCTATGTTTCCTACAGTCTCAAAAGTTTTTCTGTTGAGCATCATGGTTTCTTCGTCTGCTACTGGGCCATAGTGGTCCTGTCACCTTCCCTTCCTTTTACTGACATTTGGGTGGCTGTTAAGTATGAGAAGTTTTATCAGCTGTACTGGTGTGTAGTTACCACTTTTTTGATATAACGTGGTTTTCTCAGTGTCTACAATCAAAAGAGTAGTCATCTATCTACTACTTGACTTCTGTGTTACAAACAATGAATGTGCAATACGCACTTTCATAGGGGTTAGTGCTAGGAGTTGCAGCTCTACTGACAAAAAAAAAAAAAAAAAAAAAAGAAAAAGGAAAAATACTAGAGGATTGCTCAGAAGAGATTCAGAAGTAGTTCATTCAGACTGCTATGTCAGGGTGCTAGATAGTCCAGTATGCTTTATCCAGCCTCAATTGGAGGTTTAACCTCAGTACCTGGAAAAGTTATGGAGAAGATTATCCTGGGCAATACTGAAAATCATTTAAAGAAAAAAGCTCTTATCAAGCATAGTTAACATGGATTCATGAAGGGAAAGTTCTGTCTTAGTAATCTGATCTCCTTCAATGATAAGGTCGTCTGGTTGGTGGATGAAGGGAGTATGGTGGATATAATATTTCTGGATTTTAGTAAGGCCTTTGATAGTGTCCCTCACAGCATCATTCTGGAAAAATTGTTCAACTATGTTCACCCAGCTATGCTGGGTGATGAACTGGCTGAATGATAGAGATCAAAGAGTCATAGTGAATGGGGCTACATCTGACTGGTGGCTGGTCACTTAGTAGTGACTTAGTAGCCCTAAGGCTCAATTTTAGGGCCAACCCTGTTCAACATTTTTTATTAATGATCTAGATGAAAGAGTTGAATGCACTCCTAGCAAGTTTGCTGATGATACTAAGCTGAGAGGTGCTGTTAACTCCCTGGAGGGACAAGAAGTCTTGCAGAGGGATCTGCACAAAATGAAGCACTAGGCAATCAGTAAGAGCATAAAATTCAACAAAGGAAAATGCCAGGTGCTGCACACAGGATGGAGTAATCCCGGACACAGGCACTGAGTATGTGACAAGTGGCTGGAGAGCAGCTCAGCAGAAAGGGACCCAGGGGTGCTGGTGACAGCATGATCAGCAAGAGCCAGCAGCATGCCCTTGCAGCCAAGAATGCACCCAGTTGTGGGGTGTTATAAACTCAACCAGTCAAAAGAGGTGATTCTCCTGCTATGCTTAGCATTGGTGCAGCCTTGCCTTGAATATTGTGTGCAGTGCTGGGCTTCACAATATGAAAAAGATATTAAGGTCCTTGAATGGGCCCACTGGAAGACAATGAAGCTGATAGAAGGTCCGGAAGGCAAGTCCTATGAGGGAAGACTGAGGACTCTAGTGCTGTCTAGTTTGGAGAAAACGAGGTTATGAGCCTCATGGCTCTCTACAGTTTTCTGAGAAGAGAAGGTGGGGACTTACATGTTAGAAGTCTAGATGAATATTTCATCTGTTTACACAGAAATCTTTAATCAAGTAACAGACCCAAAAAGAGAACTTTGAGAACACCAGGTGAAAAACTTAGTGTTCAGTGGAAGATCTTAACAAATTCACATAAAGACTCAGAGAGTCCAAGAAAATACAGGAATTGACAGGTGAACATTTTCTTTTGCTGTAGGGATAAGGATAGTTGCGGTAAATCAAATCTAGAGCTTGTGGTTGTAAAGTGAAAGTGAGTGAAAAGTGAAATAAGATTTCATAATCCTTAAGAAGAGTAGAATGGAAAAAGCAAAATAAAGATCATGAAATTAAAGAAAGCACATTTCAGTGAACTTGCAGAATTGTTATTTAAGGTCGGTCACACAGGAGGAAGGACTAACAAAAAAGACAGAGGACAGAGAAAAAGAGTAAATATGCTAATTCATGATGGCTTTAGTGACTTCAAGATAGGCTTGCAAGCAAAATCAAAATGTCTTTATATTTGGTAGTCTGGTGTACGAAAAAAGTAAAACATAAGTATATAATAATGAAGAAAGACAAGACAGGATGAAGTTAGGTAGTTGGATATCAAGTGTGAAAATAACTCATTCTTTAAACAACTTAATTCCAAGTTCTGTAATTTTGTTATTATTAAAGGAATTTGAAGGGGAAATAAGACCCCTTCCTTTCCCAAACTGAAAACCATCAAACAGTCCTTGCTGCATTTAGTCTGCACAAAAAGGTCATTCAAGAGCAGATGGCTAACACAGTTACTACCAATGACAAAAGGTTCTGTCTGAACCGCAGAAAGAACAGATTAGAGAGCACTTAGATAAATTAGTCATTTTCAAATTGTCTGGTCTGATAAAATTCAAAATAATGTGCTTAATGACATGGCTGAAGCACTTTCAGGACAATTGGAAGTTCAGTTTTAGACATGATTGAGAACAACTGTGGAACAGCAGTGCTAGAACACAGCAACATTATTGCTTAAATATTAATTTTTACAAAGAAACAGGGAGAAGGAATCTAGGAAGTATGGACCAGAAACCTAGTTCAATTCCCAGAATTTTGAGTGTTTGAAATAAACCAAGGAAAAGAGTATTAACTAACATGAATATGCTGAGAACAAAATAGGTCAAGTAACAGGTTGGGAGGGGGAGATACAATAAAAACCATCAGCTTGTGATGCTGCTGAATATGATAACCTAAAAGGGAAGATAGAATACCACCATCTTTTTTGAAAATATTGTGGTAGTAACCAGCAACATTTAGGGACTCTGTTGCCACAAATTCACTGTTGAAATGGAAACATGTATGTACTATGGTTCCATAAGATGTCTAGAGATGTTTAGATTTTTATGAAAGTGGAAAATTATACTTATTGATATTTGCATAGTACTATTGGTACGAGAAAAAAGATTAAAAAGATTATCTGTGTTAAAATTAAGATGAAATTTAAGAGAGGACAAAATAACTTGTTGACGTGTAGGAAATCCACAAGTCTAGTGTATGCAGCCTTATGGAAATATGGGGTATAGACATGATAAACATGAATAGGTCACAGTATTGCTTCTTTGTTAGTACAGCCAATCCAGTCAATATGTAAATGAGACCACAGACACTGACAGACACAGACACAGAATCGTCTAGGTTGGAAGAGACCTCCAGCCTCTGGAGTGGGCCTGGGGTGCCCGTGGGATCAAACCCCTGCTGGGGCAGGGAATGAAATGCCATTACAAGCAGCCAAAGGAACCACTGGGCTATAGCTGGCCCACATAGTGTAGAGTGCTGCAAAATAAAAGTCATAAAAAAGATGAAGGTACGTATGTCTTCTGATGTTTAGAAAGGACTCCACTTCTGAAACAAGTGACAATCCAGTCTTTATTTTCGCACAGCTGATTTCACTAGATCAGTTTTGTTTAAACATATTTGTTTAATATGAAAGACTATGATATGTAGGGTTTACCTCAGAAATGTCAAAATAAAACCTTGCTCTCTTTCTGCTTCCCCATTCCCCTTCCAGACACCACCACCACCACCCCACCTTGCTATGTGATGGAATATATATCTGTGAAGTCTATTAACATTTTCTGCTAAATTACGATTTTTTTCTTAAACTGAGTTAATAAACTTCTTATTCATGTTAATTGACCATTATGAAGACCATTAATAAATAAGTGCTTTCCATGAAGTGCTTGCTAACATTGGAGTAGATTCTGGAAAAATACGAGTTTGATCCTGAATCTCACAAGAAGTCCTACATGAATATAATAAACTTTCATTATGGTAATGAATCAACTTATATGGTCAGTTTATTTTGTATTTAATTTACTTTATTAGATTTTGTAACTTTATTATTATTATTAATCTGTGTATACTAATTTTAATACTTTAATTCTCTGAATGAACATCCCTATCCCTGACATTAATTTAGTCTTTGAAATGTTGTGTATACCTAGAGTAAAGAAAAACTGAGTAGCAACAGGGTAAAACTGTTTATATTTTGTCTCAGTGGTAAAATTGAACATTGTATGTCATTTTGATGATATTGCATCCCTGATATTTTGAGAAAAAAAAAGGCATTTCCTAATTATTAGAACAGAGATAAGATATTTCTGTTATAAGTCCTCCCTTATATGTGTAAACAAGGTCTCTGACAGATCTCCATGTGACAGGTTGAGAATTGTCTAGTCAGCTTTTCAGGCAGAAAACAGGTTGCAAAGGCTAGAAAGGCTTTCTATATACTGGTGTTTATACCATAGCATTCTGTCTCCATAAATTATGATGCTCAGCTGGCGCTTGATGTCTTTCTGCAACTCCACTGTAAGACAGTTGACTGACAAAGTAAGAAAAGAGATGAAGAGCTGCAATCACAGAAATGCCAGGTTTCCAAGTGTTATATTAAAATATTCTCTTTGAAGTTTTAATAATTTCAGTCAAGATTATCGTGCAGGAGAAAACAAGTAATCCTAATGAATTTATCTTGAGTTCCTGTAGTCCTGTCAAAGTTCAAGAAGAATTTGGACAATGCTCTTTGCCATATATTTATGGTCTGATATTTACTGGTCCTGTGTGGGGCCAGAAGTTGGACTTGATGAACCTTGTGGGTCATCCTTCCAACTCAAGATATTCTATGATTCTATGATATTTATCAGAAATTACTTCTATCATAAGAAATGTCAGCTTAAAGAAGGAAATTTTAGTTCCATGTCCTGACATTAATTGTCTAACCTAAAACACCTACAGAAATGAAGCGGGTGAGGGCATCTTCAGTTTTAATTGATTTCTGGATACTTCCTAATAAAATAGGAATCCTGTATCTTGAGAAACATACTGGGGGGAATGGAATGAGAGGGAGAACAAAACTTTAGTACACTTTGACAAAAAGTGGGAGTGAAAGCACTTAAAAGGCATGCTTTCCAGTTATCTGTTATCAGCTCAATAAAAAGAGCGTGCTTTCATCAGCTTCTTTAGAGTTTAATGAAACATTTTCATGCCAGATTTGTAGCCCACTTGTGACTCGAAGTACCTGGAAATTTTGAAATTGAGAGACATGTTGATAGTTCAAGAAACAATGCAGTTTATTACCTGGATATGGTTCATCTATGTAAATCTAGATGAGCTGGTTATGGAAGACCGTCTGAGATGGTATGGGAATCCTGGAGAAAGTTACGAGGCCTGAGGAGGAAATTCTATCAGTTACATTAGGATTAAACTCTCTGAGTACCCAGCCTTAAGAACCGGCAGTGCTTGGCAGCTGTGAAAATTCAATTTCTGTTGAATAGAACCATTAATGAGTAACAAAAGAACTATCTGCTTCAGTTAATATTAACAGTGGAACCCCAATAGGGTGCCTAGAGATGCAAAAGTCATGGAAAATTAAAGCACTTCTAATTCAAAGTAACATTTATTGCAACCTGGTTGTAGCATTGGTAGTAAATTTTGAGTGATTTCTTCTCTGAACTGTGGGAAGTTTAAATTCTGTCAGGCAATGGATTTCTGGGACTCTGTCCATTTCCTGTCAAGAATGCAAACCATTTCTCTCATTATGATGTGAGAGACAGATTAATTGAGATTGCTTAGAGAGAGAAGATTTCTTGAATATTCATCATCTGCAAGGTACTGTGTAAGATAGATATCAAAAAACCCACATCCAGATGTCACTTTCTGCTAACTTAATTCTGATCATTGAAAAAAAAAAAAAAAAAAAAAAAGAGAAAAAAGAATTTGGAGAGTTATCTCCAATGGAAACCATAATTTTAGTGTGGAAACAAAATATGCATTTAGTTCTGAACACTGTGTCTTGGGTACAAAACAAAACAGAAGATCATGCTGATTGAGTAATTTTTACTACAGAACTGTGTATTCCCCTTGAAAAATAAAGTATGTTTTTAGGAGACTTGTATTTTCCTTAAGAATTTTTAATTTTAGAGTGCCTCAGTCTTGTATAATAAATTTATAAAAACTCTTTTTTTTTTTTTTTATTTTTTATTATTTTAAAGGGTATTTCCTGTTATGTTGCAATAGAAATATTAAATATTATTCTTCAGACTCTACTGCTTCTCTTAACTAATACTAATTATAGGAGAGACACTGCCCATTGTTTTCATTGGAAAAAGCGGTGCATTTAGATACATAAAATAATTGTGGTTACTTACCCAGCAGGGAAAAATTAATGAGGTTTTCAATTTTATTTTATAACCGTATTCAATAAGATTAGACGTTTCTGTTTAAAAATGCCAATTTGCTTTTATTCAATATACATGTTCCTAATTCTTCCTTCTATTCTCAGACAAACCATAAGAAAAGGTCTGAAATTGAAAGTGCCTTTTGAGCTTTGTTTGGATTTCTACTTTTTCAGTCAATCCACACCATCAGCTCAGGCGCCTTTGATATGTCTTTCAGACCTTTTGGGAGGTCATACTATCATTCTCTTTTGCCACAGTGTTCACGAGTCTTTAACAGACACCTTGGTGACTGTTCTATTAGTGAGATGCTGCAGGGAAGTGTTGTTTCTCTCATGTGGCACATAGATCCTCCTTTAATGAAATGGACCCGTGGCATATAGGAATTTTCTGACACCACCTGATAGATATTTCTACAAACAGCACAGTAACTGTATTTGAACCATTTATTTTATAGGCTGATGGATTTTGGACAAGCAGTTAATCCAGAATCTCTGGTGGAGATCTTGGGTACTGGTGGAGAGGTAGAAGTATGTTTTATTAGTAAAGTGTTTAATCTTTCCACCTTTGTGCCC